>NC_136267.1:6177527-6487527 GCF_964187855.1 Myxine glutinosa | reverse complement strand
CTCTCACAATCCACCTCATCAAATGTATAAAGCTCTCACAATACACTTCATCAAATGGATAAAGCTCTCACAATCTACATCATCAAATGTATAAAGCTCGCACAATCCACCTCATCAAATGTATCAATCTCTCACAATGCACCTTATCAAATGTATCAGGCCCTCACAATGCACTTCATCAAATGGATAAAGCTCTCTCACAAACCACATCATCAAATGTATAACGCTCCCACAATCCATGTCATCAAGTGCATAAAGCTCTCACAATCCATGTCATCAAATGTATAAAGCTCTCAATGCACTTCATCAGATGTATAAAGCTCACAATCCACGTCAACAAATGTATAAAGCTCTCACAAACCACATCATCAAATGTATAAAATTCTCACAATCCATGTCATCAAATGTATAAAGCTCTCACAATACACATCAAGTGCATAACGCTCACAATCCACGCCATCAAATGTATAAAGCTCACAATCCACGTCATCAAGTGCATAAAACTCAATCCATGCCATCAAATGTATAAATCTCTCTCAGTCAACACCATCAAATGTATAAAGATCTCAAAATCCATGCCATCAAATGTATACAGCTCTCACAATCCACGTCATCAAGTGCATAAAACTCAATCCACATCATCAAATGTTTAAAGCTCTCACAAACCACATCATCAAACGTATAAAATTCTCACAATCCACGTCATCAAATGTATAAAGCTCACGGTCCACGTCAAATGTATAAAGCTCACAATCCACATCATCAAATGTATAAAGCTCTCACAATCAAAGTCATCAAATGTATAAAGCTCTCACAATCCACGTCATCAATTGCATAAAGCTCACAATCCACGCCATCAAATGTATAAAGCTCTCACAATCCACGTCATCAAGTGCATAAAACTCACAATCCACACCATCAAATGCATAAAGCTCACGATCCACGTCAAATGTATAAAGCTCACAATCCACATCACATGTATAAAATTCACAATCCACGTCAACAAATGTATAAAGCTCTCTCACAAACCACATCATCAAATGTATAGAATTCTCACAATTCATGTCATCAAATGTATAAAGCTCTCATGATCCACATCAAATGTATAAAGCTCACAATCCACATCATCAAATGTATAAAGCTCTCACAATCCACGTCATCAAGTGCATAAAACTCAATCCGCGCCATCAAATGTATAAATATCTCACAATCCACGCCATCAAATGTATAAAGCTATCACAATCCGCGTCATCAAGTGCATAAAACTCAATCCACGTCATCAAATGTATAAAGCTCGCAATCCACATCATCAAATGTACAAAGCTCTCACAATCCACATCATCAAGTGCATAAAGCTCACAATCCACACCATCAAATGTATAAAGCTCTCACAATCCATGTCATCGAGTGCATAAAACTCAATCCACGCCATCAAATGTATAACGCTCACAATCCACGTCAAATGTATAAAGCTCACAATCCACATCGTCAAATGTATAAAGCTTACATTCCACGGCATCAAATGTATAAAGCTCTCTCACAATCCACATCATCAAGTGCATAAAACTCAATCCATGCCATCAAATGTATAAAGATCTCACAATCCACGCCATCAAATAAGTAAAGCTCTGACAATCCACGTCATCAAGTGCATAAAGCTCTCTCACAATGCACTTCATCAAATGGATAAAGCTCACAATCCACGTCATCAAATGTATAAAGCTCACAATCCACGTCATCAAATGTATAAAGCTCTCACAATGCACTTCAAATACATAAAGCTCTCACAATCCACATCATAAAATGTATAAAGCTCTCTCAATGCACTTCATCAAATGTATAAAGCTCTCACAATCCACATCAAATGTTTGAAGCTCTCACAATCCACGTCATCAAATGTATAAAGCTCTCACAATGCACTTCATCAAATATATACAGCTGATATATATTATGTCTGCACGTGGGATATGCCCTAGTACTTGCTTGCAGTGTGTAAACAAGGCCCACTTGTACATATATACGCATTAAATTTCCACTGTAAGCGAGCGGATTTTATCCATGGAGGCACGTGTATTCGTGAGAAGAGACTGCGATATAATATAATTTTATAATACAACATACACAGACACTGTGCACACAGATATAACCTTTAGTTTGTATTTGTGAAAACAAAATATATATATATATATGTATATTGTGTACAGTATTTTCATCTCTGGGAAACACAATGCATTGGCATCGGACAAGTGCTCCCCCCGTTCGACAACACAGGAATAAATGACCGAAGGACAAAGTCATATAGAGCACGGCAAACTCTGCAGATCTATGCAGTCGATGGATTCCTCAAGAAAGTCCTGCAAACTGTCCCCGGTCATGTCCAGGACGCTCTCGTGTCCATCCGGAACGGCCGCTTGTTGCAGACAATGGTCGCCGCAAAAGACGAGCTCTTCAAGCGAGGGCAGACCCAGGCTCTCCGGGCTGCAAGTGCCCAGGGGGCTCCGGGAGTCCGGGGGTCGAGGCGCGCAATGCAGGGGCAGCTCCGGTCCCCGCGGATACGGGGGGCTCTCGCCTCCGCTCGACGTTGGGGAAAGGCCGAGATTCCGCGTCACCGCGTCCGTTAAATGGAGGGCCGTTTGATGGGTGACGGATGCGTTTGATTGAGCGCCAAACAGGCGCTCTTGGAGTCGGCCATCGGGCTCATTGTTCACCGAGACGATGTGTCCTCTCTCCTCCAGGCCGCACTCATTGTCTGCCATGGATTCCTCGATACCCTCATGGTTCTCCTTGTACTGCGTTTGTCGTTTGTGCTTCATCCTGCGATTCTGAAACCAAACTTTCACTTGTCTCTCCGTCAGGTCGAGCAAAGCGGCAATTTCGATTCTTCTGGGTCGGCAGAGGTACTTGTTAAAATGGAACTCCTTTTCCAGCTCGAGCAGCTGTGTGTTCGTGTACGCCGTCCTCAGACGCTTCGAGCCACCGTTGGGACAATCGTCGTCCGCAGAATCAGCATCTGGCGCACAGGAAGAGAAAGAAACATGAGCGACGACGCTTTCTGAAACCGCCAAGTTTAATTCATACCTCGTGTTCAGATATTCAAAATGGCCACCGCGGCCTACCGAGACCCGACGGCCACCAAGACCATGCGTGTACCAGACGACTACTATCGGGGACACTATGGTCGACGCAAAACCATTATCGGGACACTACGGTCGACGCACGACGATTATTGGGGACACTACGGTCGACGCACTACCATTATCGGGGACACTACGGTCGACGCACGACCATTATCGAGGACACTACGGTCGACGCACGACCATTATCGAGGACACTACAGTCGACGCACGACCATTATCGGGGACCCTACGGTCGACGCACGACCATTATCGGGGACCCTACGGTCGACGCACGACCATTATCGGGGACACTACAGTCGACGCACGACCATTATCGGGGACCCTACGGTCGACGCGTGACCATTATCGGGGACACTGCAGTCGACGCACGACCATTATCGGGGACACTACGGTCGACGCACGACGACGATTATCGGGGACATTACGGTCGACGCACGATCATTACAGGGGACATTACGGTTGATGCACGATCATTATAGGGGACATTACGGCCGACGCACCACGACGATTATCGGGCACTATGGTCGACGCACCACGACGATTATCGCTATCGGGCACATGCACTACGGTCGACGCACCACGACGATTATCGGGCACACTACGGTCGACGCACCACGCCGATTATCGGGCACACTACGGTCGACGCACCACGACGAATTATCGGGCACACTACGGTCGACGCACCACGACGATTATCGGACACACTACGGTCGACGCACGACGACGATTATAGGAGACACTATGGTCGACACACCACGACGATTAATTATCGGAGACATTACGGTCGACGTGAGTCTCCTGGATGTAGCATACAAACCAAAATAAAGACATTCTCTCGTCGGAAATGCGCTTCGTAACGACCGGAAAAAAACTAAGAGTTCCAAAGTTTACGTTAAATCCGTGAGCGATCGATGTAGACATCGCAGGCGAAGGGAACATTTATGAACCGTCGAGCCAACGCACAACGTCGGAACGTAAACACGACACGCGCAACCACGAAAACCACGCAACGTGGACTTTCCGAAGGTGCGGATGACGTCGCTTCACCTTGGGGAGACGAAGGGTCCGACACAGTCCCCGAATTGCTCTGCTGTTGCTGCTTTTTCGAAGATTTTTTCTCCCGCATCCACGGGTACTCCGGGGGATGGACGATCGACGGCAGCCAGGTCGCCGGGCCCGCTCCGAGGCGCCGGCCGGGCCAAGTGGCCGGGTGCAGGGCCGCGACGACGTCGTCAAAAGGAGGAGGACTCGGTGTCGGAGCCTTGATTGATGAAGTTTCAAACGTCTCGGTGGCGGCGACGGGGGGAAAGACCGTCAAACACTCTGCGAGCGAGGGCTGGCTGTTGATAAAGCCGGTCTCCCTCTCAAACTCGAAGTTCATCGCTCTGGGCGCACAAGTCCCGCTCACAAAGTCAACGCCCGATCCTTGGCGGGTATTCCAAACTCCGTGTACCGTTTTTCCTTTCCGCCTAATTCCCTGATTACGGCCGCATGGGGATTGGGGACCGCACCTATTATTAAACTATCCAATTCGGCGAGACGAGCTTGAAATCGGAGCGATTGTGCGCCCACGTGACGGCGCTCAGCCAATCCCCGCCCGAGGCATAATTGCGTCCACCGTTTTGTCTCGTCCGTGATTGATCCGAAGGCAGGAGAAGGAAACGCCTTTCCCGTCGTAAATGTACACACGAGGTAAACACGCGCGCCCGCCGTGCCCGGACTGTCATGGCGTTCCGCTTTACGGAATTCCTGGGGTATTTACAATGAACAAGCAACCGTGAGGTGGAAATGTAAACGCGGACAAAGATGAGCAATAACATTCAAATGTGAACGGGGAACGACGGACAAACTCGACAAAAAGCCTGTTCATTCGGTCGTTCGTTCTATCATTCATTCATTCATGTGTTTTAAAAGTTTTTCTTTCATACACAGCATTCCAAACATCTTTATTTAATTTATTGATTATTTAAATAGACGTTTACCGACAGGGCCGCAAGTGTCGACTGTTTTTCATGGTTGTTTGTGAGTGTTTGTATATTAAATAATAAAAGTTTCATTGTTTTGTGTTTAACAAGATGTCGACGGAAAATCACTTATTTCTCTTCTTACAAACGATATATATATTAAATACATATCAGCGTTTATCGATGTTGTATGAAAAATGGCGACCATTGATTGATAAAAACACAACAAAAAACAAACAATATTAAAGTACATTTGCAGTAAACATACAGTAGGTAATAATTCCGCATACAATGACTTGTAATACTATATTATGTCGTATAACGATTACCTAACACGTGGGAGTTCGTTATACACGTTACATACTGTAACCCCAGAGTGTTCATATGTTGTTCGAACCCCAGAGTCCTTGCAGTGTTCATATGTTTTATTCCTCTCCCACCTCCCCCCAAGTCCTCCCGATGTCCCTGCTCTCAAATGTTGTGTTTGTGTCCTTCCCCCTCTCTCCCCATCTTGTCTGCCGCTCCCCTTGTTTTTTGTGTTTTGTGTGTCGGTTTGTCTTTTTGTGTGATTAATGTTAGCTCTTTCACGAGCCTCGATCTTGTATACAAAAAAAAAAAAAAATACTATAAAATTCTATCATATACTATATAGTATGAATTGTACCATAAATAAGTGTATAACACTTAGTGTTTATTAAATACATAAATAAATAATACATAAATATGCACACATTGCCAACTTAGTGTTTATTAAATAAATAAATAAACAAACGTACACATTGCAACTTTGTGTTTATTAAATAAATAAATAAATAAATAATTAAGCATGTACTCATTACCAACTTAGTGTTTATTAAATAAATCAATAAATAAGCATGTGCTCATTACCAACTTTGTGTTTATTAAATAAATAAATAAATAAATAATAAACAAGAAGACGTCATGCAGAGCACGATACTTGCAAAATCCACCCCCACCCCCTCCCCCAATTTTTTTTTGGTTGTTCATTTTTGTTCATTTTGTACATTTGGTTGTTCATTTTGGTTGTTCATTTTTTTTTTGGTTGTCCATTTCTTCAAGATTAAAATTGACACTCTTGATCAAAGCTCGGGTCAATAGGATGAAAAGTGATGATTTTTCAGATGAAAAATGATGATTTTGGAAGTTTGACCTTGAGTTGACTTTTGACCTTTTGACCTCAAAATAGTTCATTTCGCAATTTAGTGACTCAAAGTACAAATGCTGTTCAATTTTCAAGTCAATCGGATGTAAAATGGCGATTTTACAAATTTGACCTCCAGATGACCTTTGACCTCATCAATAGGCTTCTCAATTGGGACGACCTAAACAACTTGGTAAGGTTCGTGATGATCGGTTTAGAATTGTGACCTGTAGGCCGGTGCCAAACAAACAAACAAACAAACAGGCAAACAAACAAACAGACATACAAAATCACAAACGCAACCGACCAAGAAACTTGAAAAATCTTCGATTTTGCAAGTAAAAAACATGCACACATTACCAACTTAGTGTTTATTAAATATATAAATAAATATGCACACATTGCTAACTAAGTGTTTGTTAAATAAATAATTAAATATGCACACATTGACAACTTCGTGTTTATTAAATACTAGCAGAAGTACCCGGCGTTGACAGGCCGGGAGGGGGGGAGGTGGAGGGGAATGGGGGAAAGGGAGGGGAGGGGGGAGTGGGGGTAGGAGGGAGGAGGGGAAGGTGGGAGAGGGGGGAAAGGGGGAAGGGGGGAAGGTGGGAAGGGGGAGGGAAAAGGGAAGGGGGAGGGAGGGGAGGGAGGAGGCAGGAGAGGGGGGAGGGGGAGGGAAGGAGGAGAGATGGAGAGGAAGGGGGTTCATATATATGCTGGTGGGTGAATGTGGCTCACGTTTCTGAGTTAAGTGTGATGCCGATCAGGAAGAAGAAGAAGCCAACCTCGTACACTTCCGGAATTGTTTGATTTATTTGTATTCAAATGTCTGGTGATTGTTTTGTATTTATTTATGTGAATGTGTACTTGTATATAACTGTCATTAATTTTAAAAGGCTTAGGCACAATCGAGCGATTTTTTTTTTAAACTCCAAAAAATCGATCTTTTTTTCACTTTTTTTTTTTTTTGCCTGAAACACCCCCAGGCACTCACTTTTTTTTCTTTCTTTTTTTGTGTACAGAGTCGAGGCTCGTGAAAGAGCTAACATTTATCAAACAAACAAATCAAACAAACAAGCCAACAAAGTATATAAAAAGGGGAGCGGTCGACAAGACGGGGAGAGAAGGGGAGGAAGCACACAAACACAACATTTGAGAGCAGGGACATCGGGAGATGTTTTTGGATGGAGAGGGCCTGGGGGGAGGCAGGATAGGTATAAAACGCAAGGACACCAAGGACTTCCAGGAAAGAAGTCAAAAGTCACCTCAAAAAAGTGGATTTGGGGTGAAATTAGCGGGGGTAGAAAAGATCAATGTTTTGGATTGGGGAAGATAAGAGATGGTGGTGAACAGCCGTTTTAAAGACCTGGAGGGAGGAGTGGGATTGAAGAGAGTGAGGGAGTTTGTTCCAGAGGCGGGAGAAAAGAGGAATGAAGGAGTGAAGGTGAGCAGAGAATCTTGAATTTGGCAGTTTAACCATAAGAGGGTTGCAGGCAGATCTTGTGCGACATGCATGAATATTTGGGGGACAGAGCCCAGAGAGAGCTGGGGGAGCAAGGCCAGAGAGGAGTCGGTAGAAGATGGAAAGACCACCAACCTGCCTGCGGTGAGTGAGTGAAAGGCCCTCGGAGTTAGCGTCATCGCGGGAGATTCCAATGATTCTGAACGCTTTGGTTTCAACAGCGTGAAGACGAGCTAGGTGTGAGGCAGGAGCACCAGCCCAGAGGGGAGAGCAGTACTCCATTGAGCTGCGGATGAAAGCCTTGTATGTGGTGAGGAGCTCATGCGTGCCAAGGAAGGACTTCGCACGACGGAGGATGCCCAGTCGGCGACTGGCTTTGGAGGCCAGCTTGGAAATGTGGTTTTCCCAGGAAAGATCATGGCAGATAGTGAGACACAAAAGCTTGAATGACAGAACTTCTTGGAGAGGATTATTCAGAAAGTAGATGGGAGGGTTGTCCAGTCGGTCTTTTTGGAGAGACATCGTAAGAGTGTGAGATTTGTCAGGATTGAAAGACATGTTCGACTTGTTTGCCCAGTCTGTGATTTTGTCCAGGTCTGCAGAGAGTGAGGAGGCTGCAGACTGCCGACCTGAGGGATGAGGAATGGAGCGACAGAGAGTAGAGTCGTCAGCAAAGAGATAGAGAGGATTTTCAAGAGAGTCAGAGAGATCATTGATGAAGACCAGAAAAAGCACAGGGCCCAGAACACTGCCTTGGGGAACTCCAGCCTGAACTTGAAGAGGAGATGAGAGAAACCCATTCAGGGCCACACGTTGACGATGACTAGAGAGGAAGTCCGCCAGCCATGCGTGGAGATTTCCATGGATACAAAAGAGGAGAGTTTGGTGAGCATAGCGGGGTGCCAGACCGTATCGAAGGCACGTGATATGTCGAGGGAGACAGCTCTAATTTCCTGTTTGGCATTGAGGACCTCCATCCATTGTTGAGACAGCAGAAGCAGCATGTCCAGAGTCGAGTGACCTGGTCTGAAACCAAATTGATGATCAGAGATCACGCCATTGGAGAAGAGGAAAGATTTCATATCTGAAGCAATGATGGATTCCATGACTTTGCTGATAATTGGGAGAAGGCTGATTGGTCTGTAGTTGCTGGGATCTGTTTTTGCACCTTTTTGTGCAAAGCGGTGATGTTGGCTGATTTCCAAGCAGATGGCAGTTGACCTTGAGCAAAAGAGAGGGTGAAGAGAACAGAGAGAGGGAGTGAAAGAGCGGAAAAACAGGATTTTAGGACCCGTGGGCTGATGCCGTCAGGTCCAGTTGCAGAATCAGAGTCGAGGGTTGACAGAAACTTTTCCACCTTGTCAGGATGAAAGGACACAGAGTCCAGGAGCAGCTGGGTACGACTGGGTATGGTGGGTACAGAGGGGGATGGGTTTGGGACACAAGATTTAGAGGCAAACACAGAGTTGAGGCATTCAGCTTTTTCACGTGCGGTCAGCCGTGTAGCCGTTTGAGGTGAAGGAGGGGATGGAGGGGGAACAAACACCAGAAACAGATTTGACCAGACGCCACCAGGATTTGGAAGAGGGAGACAGATAAGAGAGTTCGGTCTTGAGAACGGAGAGATATTGTTTCCTGGCTCTCCTGAGGGTGGACACACACTTGTTTCGGGCTTTTAGGCAGGTTCGCTATGTCAATAAATTATATATCGTTCAAAATCATGGTAGATTAGCAAACCTATACATTTTTGGAAAGGTTATAGCATAAGGAAACTAAAAATCAATGTTTACATTTGGAGAGATACCTGTATGGCGGCCATTTTGGATTTTCAAAATGGCCACTGTAAAATACATATTTTGTTCTATTTCTGCCTCTAATTACCCTAAAAACTTTTTAAAATATACTAAACCTATATTTTCAGGAACAAGGAATCCAATGAAAGTATCAAATTAGTGCTATGGGGAATGGTAAGACACGAATCAAAGGTTTTGAATTGCAAAATACTGCCTTTATATTCGCGATAAGTTGCATAATCAAATACATGTTATCATTTTGTACAGGCAGTTAATAACATCAAAATGTGTCACAATAATTCATATCACCAAACATACACAGGCAGTCAGCAAAATCATATATCCACATGCAGTCAGTATAACTTCACATCTACACAGGCAGTCAATGACAAAATATACACAGGCAGTCAATGGCATCAAACATACACGATTACAGAATATGCCATTTAGAGTTCGTCATCACTGTCCTGTGTGTCATATCCGACAATATAGTCCGCATCGTTTTCACAGTCCGTTCCACACAAGCAAAGGTCGGTCAAATTGATTGGCAAATCGAATTGGTCGAATGGTCGATCGAATCGAATTCGATGAATCGAATGGAATCGAATCGATCGAATTGGTCGAATGGTCGAATGGTCGATCGAATCGATTGGTCGAATGGTCGAATGGTCGAATTGGTCGAATGGAATTGGTCGATTGGTCGAATTGGTCGAATTGGTCGAATCGAATTGGTCGGAATTGGCAAATGTAAACATTGATTTTCAGATTTTCCATGTAATAACGTTTCCAAAAATGTATAGGTTTGCTAATCTACCATGATTTTGAACGAAAAAATAGTGAACCTGACTATTTGTGAAAGGAAATGAGATTTCCTTCCGTTGGATTTGCTTTCCAGGAGACGAAGATTTTGGTGATTTATTTGTTAAAAGAACCATGTCACTGATTCTGTCGCAGCAAGAAGTCAACAACAGGATAATATCACAGGTGGCATGGCAAAATGTACGGACAGGTGCATTTGACGATTGGCTTCACAGTTGGGTATACAAGGGTTGTTGCGTTCTGTATTAGTGGAAAACAACTGCTGCACGTCTCCAAACGTTATTGCCGCTTCCTCTGGAGATGGTCCGTCAACTCGGCAATGCTGGTTGTCATGGAGTGGTGGCTTTACGAAATTACGCCATGAAAGAGCGTGCTATTGCTCGGCAGTATGGCATCACTCAAGGTCAGGTGTCAAAGATCCTGAAACGAAATGCTCAGAGGGGTGTCCCTACTCCAATACCGAGGCAGGACGTCCCCGCAGAACCACAAGGAGGGATGCTCGCCAGCTGCACCGGTTAGTCCGCAATGGCCGTACCAAGTCAGCTAATCGGCTTAGGGCTGAGTGGCAGCAACTGACAAATGTGCCTGTATCCAGAAGGCTAGTCAACCAACGACTGGTTCAAGCAGGCTATCATGCCAGGCGTCCCCTGAGAAAGGCATGCCTGACCAGACAACACCGCCAGCACCGATTGCAGTGGGCCAGAGAGCACCGTCAATGGCAGCCAGGACACTGGAATCATGTGATCTTCAGTGACGAGTCTATATTTCTGGTCTATCATCAAGATGGCCGTGTCCGAGTGTGCAGACAAGTGCATGAAGCCTACAGCAAAGATTGTATTGTGCCAAGAGTCCAAGCTGGAGGTGATGGGGTGGCCGTTTGGGCTGCTTTTCATGCAGGGGCAAAACTGACCTGGTTGTTCTGAATGGAAACCTGAACCAGTTCAAGTACAGGGCCATTCTGGAAGAAACATTGCTTCCATTTGCTCGTGCAGCCTTTCGAGGAAACTTTGTCTTCCAAGATGACAATGCATGGCCTCATCGTGCTCGCATGATCCAACACTTTCTTGCTGACCGTGGTGTAGAGCATATGGAGTGGCCTGCCATGTCCCTGGATATGAATCCGATAGAGAACTTGTGGGCAGAATTAATGCGTCAAATCGACCACTTGGACCAGCAGCCGACCTCTGTGCGTGAATTGCAGCAGGCTATTGTCACTGCATGGCAAGCAATTCCTGTCCAAACCTTGGCAAATCTCGTGAACAGCATGCCTCAACGTGTACGTGCTCTCCTGAATGGTCGTGGGGGTTACACGAAGTACTGAACTGTAATTTTACTGTCCGTAATCCCAGTCGTAATTTAACTTTTGTTTTTGTTAAAAAAATTTTTGGCTCATGTACAAAATAAAGAGATACTTCTGGAAAACATACAGAAGTTTAACACAGTACTGTCCGTGAATTGAGTTTGATATCAGTTTACATCACTTTCAAGGATCAATTTATTTGTTTCGAAATGTCAAATGTGGTTTTTGTTTATTTTAAAGGTCACATTAACAAAATCTAGAATAATTTCAACATAATTCCGATGAACTTTTGGTTCTAAGACATCTTGAAAAGTAAGTTTACCCCCACAAAAAAAATATTCCATATTAAATGCCAAGTCTGTAGGAGATATAAATAAATATGCACACATTGCCAACTTAATGTTTATTAAATATATAAATAAATATGCAGACGTTGCCAACTTAGTGTTTATTAAATGTATAAATAAATATGCAGACGTTGCCAACTTAGTATTTATTAAATAAATAAATAAACGATGTTATTTATAGAATACTTACCCTGCGCACCGTGGAGTCAACTTGGTGTGAGACAACTCTTCTATTTTTTTAACGTGTTTTTTTCTTTGATCCAATATGGCTGCCAGACCACGTGAGCGAATACATCATAAATGTATATTCTCCAATATAATTGTTGCATAGATCACGCTCAATAAATTTCACACTGATCAGACTAAGCGTTGTCCCTGTCAAACGATGACGTCATAATTACGACACCAATGACGTAATCGTTAACAACACCTATTCCCCACATGGAGTTCTTTACAATGAGCCACGTTTCAATTTTTCCCATGGAGCCATTTTGGAGATATAGAGGTGTAACGTTTTTCAGTTTTTTCCAAGATGGTGCCTGTACCACATGACCTATTACATCATAATTATCATTAAAATATTATACAGGAGGAGGCGCTTCTATGGTGACAATTTCGTGTACATCAGACCAACAGTTGCAGAGAAAAAGATCATACTGAAGCATTATACTTGTCGAATTATGACGTCATAACAAAGGCACCGATGACATCACCACAAATATATATTTCCCCATGGGGAGTACTTGATAACGAGCCATGTTTAAATTTTTTCCATTGAGCAGTTTCAGAGATAAAGAGGTACGAATTTTTCCAATATGGCACATGTAGCACGTGACCTGAGATGTCATAATTATCATGAAAATATTCTACAGGAGGAGATGCTCCTATGGTGAAACTTTTGTCAATCGGACCAAGAATTGCAGAGAAATATCAATTCATACTGATCGAATCAAGCATTGTACTTGTCGAATTATGACGTCATAAATAAGGTAGCGATGACATCATCATCAACATATCTTATTCCCCAAGGAGAGTTCTTGACAATGAGCCTTGTTTCAATTTTTTCCATGGAGTGGTTTCAGAGATATAGAGGTACGAACTTTTTCCAATATGGCGCCTGTAGCACATGACCTATGATGTCATAATTATCATGAAAATATTGTACAGGAGGAGGCACTCCTATAGCACAAATTTAGTGTCCATCGGAATAACAGTTGCAGAGGAATTTTTTTTTTCATACTGAACAGATCAAGCATTGTACTTGTCTAATTATGACGTCATAATGAAGGCACCAATGGAGTCATCATCATCTCTTATTCCCCATGGGGAGTACTTCAAAATATGCCTTGTTTCAACTCTTTCCATTGAGTGGTTTGGGAGATATAGAGGTGGAACTTTTTACAAGATGGCGTCTGTACCACGTGGCCTATGACGTCCTAATTATGAATACATAAATTCTACAGGTGGAGGCGCTCCTTTGGTAACATTTCGTGTCAATCAGACCAACGGTTGCAGAGAAAACTAATTTTAAAAATCCAGACATGCATGTACGCGACACGTACACATGTACATAATCGAATGCGTAACCCTGCTTTTCGCTTCGCGAGCGCAGGGTAAAAACATGTACACATTACCAACCTAGTGTTTATTAAATAAATAAATAAATAAACATGTAAAAATTGCCAACTTAATGTTTATTAATTAAATAAATTATTATGCACACATTGCCCACTTAGTGTTTATTAAATAAAGAATTAAACATGTACACATTGCCAACTTAATGTTTATTAAATAAAAAAATCAATATGCACACACTGCCAACTTAATGATTATTAAATAAATAAATAAACATGTACACATTGCCAACCTAATGTTTATTAAATAAATAAATAAATAAACATGCACACATTACCAACTTCGTGTTTATTAAATAAATAAATAAATAAACATGGACACATTGCCAACTTAAAGTTTATCAAATAAATAAAGAAACATGTACACATTGCCAACTTAATGTGTATTAAATAAACTGGAGAGATACCTATGCACGGGTGGGAGGCCAGAAACAAACAGGCAATGCAGATATGGCGAATGCTAAAGCATGAAACCATTAAATTCCACATTCCTGTAGCACCTTCAGTCGCACGTCAGACATAGACA
Organism: Myxine glutinosa; assembly: GCF_964187855.1. Classification (NCBI taxonomy): domain Eukaryota; kingdom Metazoa; phylum Chordata; class Myxini; order Myxiniformes; family Myxinidae; genus Myxine; species Myxine glutinosa. The sequence goes on along the minus strand of NC_136267.1, from coordinate 6,473,380 downwards.
GCAAGTTCGTGAAGGACTTCCGTGAAAAACGTACCCGTTTGCTGTATAGAAACATCGATCGTGGGACCGTGGCGAATCTGCATATGGCGATCCGCGAAGATCAAGTTCAGAAAGTAGAAACCATCACGGCATGTCGTCATTCACTTGAACTCGATATCTCTTTTTTAATTCCAAACAACATAACTCCAATTAATCACAAAATAAACTTTTTACAACATTGTTAATATTTCCTTCATTGTAAAAACTACCAAATGAACAGTTAAAAGGATTTTGAGCCGATAGCTGTTACGGCCTTGGCAAGATCGATGGAGACAGCGATCTGTTAGCGTATTCACCGCCCAAATAGCTATGTGGAATTCTCTCATGTAGAGATTAAATGTCGTTTGAACTTTGGCCGAGGTCATTATTTACTTTTGATAATGTTTATATACGAATGATGTTTATATTGGTTTTGGGTTGTCCTTTCCGCATATCTCGTGGGATTGTAAGTTGGAGAGACGGCCGTGATGGCGGGGAGGGGGTTGGAATTCCCTCAAGCAGGGATTCAACCCGTGTCCTTATAAAAGGTCTTTGTCCGAGGTCACCGAGTTCGATCGGTGCAGCCATGCTGCAATCGGTGCAGCCGTTAGTGCGGCACCCGGGAAAACAACATCGTCACAATGAACGTTATGCGAACGCGAATGTTATGCGGGAGTCCAAACCTGAGAATGCTGGAGACCAAAGCTGAAATTGGGAAAACTAAATAGCCTATTTTACTCCTGGAGATCCCAGGATTACCCACCCAAAATATCGTTGCGATCGGTTCAGCAGTTTTTACGGTACCTTCGAACGGACAGACAGACAGACGGACGGACATTTGGTGAATTATAGTAAGAATCAGATAAATAAATAAATAAACATGTACACATTGCCAACTTAGTGTTTATTAAATAAATAAATGAATAAACATGCACACATTACCAACTTCGTGTTTATTAAATAAATAATAAACATGTACACATTACCAACTTCATGTTTATTAAATAAATAAACATGTACACATTACAAACTTCGTGTTTATTAAATAAATAAATAAATAAACATGTACACATTACCAACTTAGTGTTTATTAAATAAATAAATAAATAAACGTGCACATTACCAACTTCGAGTTTATTAAATAAATAAATAAATAAACATGTACACATTGCCAACTTCGTGTTTATTAAATAAACAAATAAATGAAAAATCACTCATGGAGCGACACTTGGCAAAACAGAACAAAGTAGAATTGACCTCAAAAATAATTTGTGGTGGAATTCAGTGACCTGATATGCAAATCGTCTTCAAAGTTTAAGTTAATCGGATGAAAATTGACAATTTTAGAAATATGGCATATGTTGTCCTTTTGGCCTGTGTTCACCTCAAAAATAGTTGGTGGTTGGTTTCAGTTAGCTGATATGCAAATCATATTCAGATTTCAAGTCAATCGGATGAAAATTGAGGATTTTAGAAATTCGAAAAAAAGTAGTTGACCTTTGGCCTATGTTGACCTTTTGGCCCAGGTTGATCTAAAAAATAGTTGGTGGTTGAATTCAGCGGCTGATCTGAAAATCCCATTCAAATTCCAAGTCATTCGGATGAAAATTGAGGATTTTAGAAATTTGAAATTGTTGTTGACCTTTGGCCTATGCTGATCTCAAAAATAGTTGGTGGTTGAATTCAGTTATCTGATATGAAAATCCTATTCAAATTTCAAGTCAATCGGATGAAAATTGATTATTTTAGAAATTTGAAATATATTGGTTGACCTTTGGCCTATGTTGACCGTTTGGCCGATGCTGATCTCAAAAATAGTTGGTGGTTGAATTCAGTTAGCCGATATGTAAATCCTTTTCAAATTTCAAGTCAATCGGATGAAAATTGAGGATTTTAGAAATTTGAACAAAATTGGTTGACCTTTGGCCTATGTTGACTTTTTGGCCTATGCTGATCTCAAAAATAGTGGGTGGTTGAATTCAGTTAGCCGATATGTAAATCCTTTTCAAATTTCAAGTCAATCGGATGAAAATTGAGGATTTTAGAAATTTGAAATAAGTGGTTGACCATGCAGCACGTGGCTTATGTTGACCTTTTGACCTCAAAAACATACAGGATTGTGTAACACCACGAACTCTACCAGTTGGTGAAGTTTCGTGAAGCTCGGTTAAAAATTGTGACCTGTAGGCAAGCATAAGTGAGCGGACAGACAAACACACAAATACATAAACACACAAATACATAAACACACAAACCATAACACACAAACCGAAAACACAAAATTTGCCAAGTAATAAATATGCACATATTGCCAACTTCGTGTTTATGAAATAAATAATAGAAGCAAATACATGCACACATTGCCAACTTATTGCATATTAAATAAATAATAGAAACAAATACATGCAGACATTGCCAACTTATTGCATATTAAATAAATAATAGAAACAAATACATGCAGACATTGCCAATTTATTGCCTATTAAATAAATAATATAAACAAATACATGCAGACATTGCCAACTTATTGCTTATTAAATAAATAATATAAACAAATACATGCAGACATTGCCAACTTATTGCATATTAAATAAATAATATAAACAAATACATGCAGACATTGCCAACTTATTGCATATGAAATAAATAATATAAACAAATACATGCAGACATTGCCAACTTATTGCATATGAAATAAATAATATAAACAAATACATGCAGACATTGCCAACTTATTGCTTATTAAATAAATAATATAAACAAATACATGCAGACATTGCCAACTTATTGCATATTAAATAAATAATATAAACAAATACATGCAGACATTGCCAACTTATTGCATATTAAATAAATAATATAAACAAATACATGCAGACATTGCCAACTTATTGCATATTAAATAAATAATATAAACAAATACATGCAGACATTGCCAACTTATTGCATATTAAATAAATAATATAAACAAATACATGCAGACATTGCCAACTTATTGCATATGAAATAAATAATATAAACAAATACATGCAGACATTGCCAACTTATTGCTTATTAAATAAATAATATAAACAAATACATGCAGACATTGCCAACTTATTGCATATTAAATAAATAATATAAACAAATACATGCAGACATTGCAAACTTATTGCTTATTAAATAAATAATATAAACAAATACATGCAGACATTGCCAACTTATTGCTTATTAAATAAATACAACACAACAACAACAACATGCATTTTAAGGCCATTTTCCCGGCTCGAGCGGGGGTTAGCCTTGCGGTCCCCATGACAATCTTCTCCATTTTGCCCTATTTTCTGCATCTCCCCTTGTTAAGCCCCTTGCCCGCATTTCTTCTTCCACCATCTTTAGCCAAGTCTTTCTCGGTCTTTCCCGTCCTCTACTTCCTTATACATTCATTTCCATCACTCTTCTCAACCAGTCACTTTCATCCTTCCTCAACACATGACCAAACCATCTCAACCTGTTTCTCTTCACAGCATCCATCGCAGGCTCTATTCCCATCATCTTTCGCAATTCATCATTTGTCTTCCTCTCTCTCAACGATACTCTGCACATCCACCGAACCATTCGCATTTCCACCCTTTCCAGCCTTCGTTGCTGCTCCACATTCATGACCCATGTCTTGCCCCCATAAATCATAACACTTCTCACACATGCAGCATACACCTTTCCCTTTAGCTTCAACGACACTCCCCTCCTCGTCAGCACGCCACTCAGTTCCCGAAACTTCTTCCATGCACATCTCACTCGAGCAACCGTTGCCGAGTCTGATCCACCTTCTCCATTCAGCATGTCTCCGAGGTAGCAAAATGTTTTCACACCTTCCAGCTTCACGCCGTCTCCAAGATCCAACTCAACATTTCTTCCATCTGCAGCTCCCTCTGTGCACACCTTACATTTGAATGTAGCTGCCACACTGGTTAATGACCCTCTCAGACCGCTACATTTTTGATGAACCCAATCAGCGCACATTGTACATTGAATGGAGTTCACTCCGACACCCTTCCTGCACACAGCACAGGGCCACTTCCCAGTTCTTTCCACCTCACCACATGCTTTACCACTTGCCATCACCTTCGTCTTTCCGATATTCACCTTCAGACCATTTGTCTCCATACATTCCTTCCACTTGTTCATCTTTTCCTTCAGTCCATCCATACTTTCCGCAATCAACACCAGATCATCTGCATACATCAATTCCCACGGTAAACCCTCCTTTACGTTCTGACCCAGCACCTCCATCACAGCTACAAATAGTAGTGGACTTAGTACCGACCCCTGATGCACTCCCACCTTCACCTCAAACTCACCACTGTTCCCATCCTACGTCATTACAGCTGTGCGTGCTCTTTTGTACATTGCCATCACTACTCTGATCAACCATTCCTCCACTCCTAACTTCCTCAATGCCCATGTCAATACTTCACGTGGAACCCTATCGAATGCTTTCACAAGATCAACAAAACCAAGAAACAACTTCTTCCTCTTCTCCATGTACTTATCCTGCAACTGCCTCACAATAAAGAGCGCGTCTGTCGTTCCTCTTCCTGGCATAAATCCAAACTGCATTTCGTCGATCTTCACCTTCTTCCTTATCCTCCTCTCCAACACCCTTTCCAATACCTTCATTCCATGCTCCAATAACTTTATCGCTCGGTACGAGCCACACTCCAGAGGGTCACCTTTCCCCTTGTATAGAGGGACGAGGGTACTCAGTTCCCAATCCACTGGAATGCGGCCTTCTTTCACCACCAGATTACAGATCTCTGTTGTTCTCTTCACACCCCAACTTCCTGCTGCCTTCAACATATCTCCCACAACTCCCGTCGGCCCTCCCGCTTTTCCACTCTTCATTGCTTTTATCGCTTCCTCAACTTCCTTCTCAGTTATCTTCTCTGCCGGTCCTAAAACTGGGTTACTCTCCATGTTGCCATCCCATTCATTCTCTGTATTCAACAGTATTTCCATATATCTTTTCCATCTTCCTTTAATTCCATCTGGGTCCACAATGATTTGTCCCACTTCATCCTTCAAGCAAGTCACCCCCATCACATCACACCTCTCTTTCGCTATCTGCTTTGCAATCCTGAATACCGCTCTCTGACCCTCTTCCGAATCCAAGCGTTCTCCAAACATTTTCCTACATGCCTCCTGCGCCTTTGCTACCTCTTTCTTTGCAGCCTTCTTGGCTGCCTTATAACTTTCATGCTCTGCTTTTTCTGCTCCCGTACCCTTCGCCTTCTGCCACTCCTTGAACTTCTTCCTCTTCTCGTCAATCCTCTTTCCAACTTCATCATCCCACCACCATGTTTCCGAGTGCCTCGGTGGTCCTTTTGTCCATCCACATACCTCACCAACGGCTCCCAACAGACTATCTTTCATTGACATCCAACCACGTTCAAGCTCAACCACATCATCCTCGACCCTACTCAGCCTCTCTTTTAATGCCTCCCTTACTGTCACCTCTTTCAACCTTCACACCTTCATTCTCGGTTGGTACTTCACCCGCCGAGCTCTCCTCGCACCTTTCACCCTTATGTCGCAGACAACTAAGTGGTGCTGTGAAACAGCCTACTCCCCCGGGATCACCTTTGTGTCCCGGAGGTGCCCCCTATCTCGCCTACGCACCAGCAGGTAGTCAACGGTTGTCGTCGACCCACCTGACGTGTATGTAACAAGCTTATTATCCTCTTTCTGGAACTGAGTATTACAAATCAACAAATCAGCTCCATCAGCAAACTCCAAAATCCTTTCATCTTCTCCATTTCTCACACCATATATGTAACCCCCATGAAATCCCTCAAAACCATCCATACTCCTTCCCACATGTCCATTTAGGTCTCCTCCTACCACAACAACTTCCTCATCTTTCACGTTTTCCATCAGCTTCTCGATCGCACACCAGAACGTGTCCTTCTCTTCATCACTCCGACCAACCTGCGGAGCATATCCCGAGATGACGTTCACCAAGAGCTTTCCAATCATCATTTTCACCATCATCAACCTATCACTCACTCTAGTCACACTCACCACACTGTTTACAAACTCCTCAGAAAACAGGACACCAACGCCATTCACGCCCTCCGGGCACCCTTGCCACATAAACTTGTATTTCTGTCCCTGCCTAGCCTTCACCATTCTCACACCACTTCCCTTCCATCTCGTCTCTTGCACACAACATATGTCCACTCTTCTTCTGACCAATACTTTTATTTTAATTTTTTATTTTATACAAGATCGAGGCTCGTGAAAGAGCTAACATTAATCACACAAAAATTCAAACCGACACACAAAACACAAAAAACAAGGGGAGCGGCAGACAAGATGGGGAGAGAGGGGGAAGGACACAAGAACAACATTTGAGAGCAGGGACATCGGGAGAAATGTGGGAGGAGGAGGGCTTGGGGGGGAGGTGGGAGAGGTATAAAACATATGAACACTGCAAGGACTCTGGGGTGAATTAGCGGGGGTAGAAAAGATCAAGGTTTTGGATGGGGGAAGATCAGAGATGGTGGTGAACAGCTGTTTTAAAGACCTGGAGGGAGGAGTGGGATTGAAGGGAGTGGGGGAGTTTGTTCCAGAGGCGGAAGAAAAGGGGAATGAAAGAGTGAAGGTGAGCAGAGAGCCTAGATTTTGGCAGTTTAACCATAGAGGGTTGCAGGCAGATCTTGTGCGACCTGAAGGAATATTGGGGGGACAGAGCACAGAGAGAGCTGGGGGCGCAAGGCCGGAGAGGAGTCGGTAGAAGACAGAAAGACTACCAACCTGCCCTCGGTGAGTGAGTGAAAGGCCCTCGGAGTTAACTTCATCGCAGGAGATTCCAATCATTCTGAAAGCTTTGGCCTCAACAGCGTGCAGCCGAGCTAGGTGTGAGGCAGGAGCACCAGCCCAGAGGGGGGGAACAGCATTCCATTGAGCTGCGGATGAAAGCCTTGTATGTGGTGAGGAGCTCATGTGTGCCAAGGAAGGACTTCGCACGACGGAGGATGCCCAGTCAGCGACTGGCTTTGGAGGCCAGCTTGGAAATGTGGTTTTTCCAAGAAAGATCATGGCAGATAGTGAGACCCAAAAGGTACTTCCACCACTTCTCCTGATCTCCCTGTCATTGTCCCTACATTCCATGTCCCAAACCTCAGAAACCGATCTCCAATTCGGGCTGTACCCTGCCCATATGTCGTTGTAATTGTCATGGCTCTCTTTTTGAGGCAATGTATTTATGGCCGGATGCCCTTCCTGTCGCCAACCCTCTTAGTCGCCTCTTACGACATGCAGGGATACGGTGTACCTATTCTAAACCAGGGTACACACCGGGAGCTTATTAAATAAATAATATAAACAAATACATGCAGACATTGCCAACTTATTGCTTATTAAATAAAAAATATAAACAAATACATGCAGACTTTGCCAACTTATTGCTTATTAAATAAATAATATAAACAAATACATGCAGACATTGCCAACTTATTGCTTATTAAATAAATAATATAAACAAATACATGCAGACATTGCCAACTTATTGCTTATTAAATAAATAATACAAACAAATACATGCAGACATTGCCAACTTATTGCTTATTAAATAAATAATATAAACAAATACATGCAGACTTTGCCAACTTATTGCTTATTAAATAAATAATATAAACAAATACATGCAGACTTTGCCAACTTATTGCTTATTAAATAAATAATACAAACAAATACATGCAGACATTGCCAACTTATTGCTTATTAAATAAATAATATAAACAAATACATGCAGACTTTGCCAACTTATTGCTTATTAAATAAATAATACAAACAAATACATGCAGACATTGCCAACTTATTGCTTATTAAATAAATAATATAAACAAATACATGCAGACATTGCCAACTTATTGCTTATTAAATAAATAATATAAACAAATACATGCAGACATTGCCAATTTATTGCTTATTAAATAAATAATATAAACAAATACATGCAGACATTGCCAACTTATTGCTTATTAAATAAATAATATAAACAAATACATGCAGACATTGCCAACTTATTGCTTATTAAATAAATAATATAAACAAATACATGCAGACTTTGCCAACTTATTGCTTCTTAAATAAATAATATAAACAAATACATGCAGACATTGCCAACTTATTGCTTATTAAATAAATAATATAAACAAATACATGCAGACATTGCCAACTTATTGCTTATTAAATAAATAATATAAACAAATACATGCAGACATTGCCAATTTATTGCTTATTAAATAAATAATATAAACAAATACATGCAGACATTGCCAACTTATTGCATATTAAATAAATAATATAAACAAATACATGCAGACATTGCCAACTTATTGCTTATTAAATAAATAATATAAACAAATACATGCAGACATTGCCAACTTATTCCTTATTAAATAAATAATATAAACAAATACATGCAGACATTGCCAACTTATTGCTTGTTAAATAAATAATACAAACAAATACATGCAGACATTGCCAACTTTTTGCTTATTAGATAAATAATATAAACAAATACATGCAGACATTGCCAACTTATTGCTTATTAAATAAATAATATAAACAAATACATGCAGACATTGCCAACTTATTGCATATTAAATAAATAATATAAACAAATACATGCAGACATTGCCAACTTATTGCTTATTAAATAAATAATATAAACAAATACATGCAGACATTGCCCACTTATTGCATATTAAATAAATAATATAAACAAATACATGCAGACATTGCCAACTTATTGCTTATGAAATAAATAATATAAACAAATACATGCAGACTTTGCCAACTTATTGCTTATTAAATAAATAATATAAACAAATACATGCAGACATTGCCAACTTATTGCTTATTAAATAAATAATATAAACAAATACATGCAGACTTTGCCAACTTATTGCTTATTAAATAAATAATATAAACAAATACATGCAGACATTGCCAATTTATTGCTTATTAAATAAATAATATAAACAAATACATGCAGACATTGCCAACTTATTGCATATTAAATAAATAATTTAAACAAATACATGCAGACATTGCCAACTTATTGCTTATTAAATAAATAAAATAAACAAACATGCAGACATTGCCAACTTATTGCTTATTAAATAAATAATATAAACAAATACATGCAGACATTGCCAACTTATTGCTTATTAAATAAATAATATAAACAAATACATGCAGACATTGCCAACTTATTGCTTATTAGATAAATAATATAAACAAATACATGCAGACATTGCCAACTTATTGCTTATTAAATAAATAATAGAAACAAATACATGCAGACATTGCCAACTTATTGCATATTAAATAAATAATATAAACAAATACATGCAGACATTGCCAACTTATTGCTTATTAAATAAATAATATAAACAAATACATGCAGACATTGCCAACTTATTGCATATTAAATAAATAATATAAACAAATACATGCAGACATTGCCAACTTATTGCTTATTAAATAAATAATATAAACAAATACATGCAGACATTGCCAACTTATTGCATATGAAATAAATAATATAAACAAATACATGCAGACATTGCCAACTTATTGCTTATGAAATAAATAATATAAACAAATACATGCAGACTTTGCCAACTTATTGCTTATTAAATAAATAATATAAACAAATACATGCAGACATTGCCAACTTATTGCATATTAAATAAATAATATAAACAAATACATGCAGACATTGCCAACTTATTGCATATTAAATTAATAATATAAACAAATACATGCAGACTTTGCCAACTTATTGCATATTAAATAAATAATATAAACAAATACATGCAGACATTGCCAACTTATTGCTTATTAAATAAATAATATAAACAAATACATGCAGACATTGCCAACTTATTGCATATTAAATAAATAATATAAACAAATACATGCAGACATTGCCAACTTATTGCATATTAAATAAATAATATAAACAAATACATGCAGACATTGCCAACTTATTGCTTATTAAATAAATAATATAAACAAATACATGCAGACATTGCCAACTTATTGCATATTAAATAAATAATATAAACAAATACATGCAGACATTGCCAACTTATTGCATATTAAATAAATAATATAAACAAATACATGTAGACATTGCCAACTTATTGCATATTAAATAAATAATATAAACAAATACATGCAGACATTGCCAACTTATTGCTTATTAAATAAATAATATAAACAAATACATGCAGACATTGCCAACTTATTGTATATTAAATAAATAATATAAACAAATACATGCAGACATTGCCAACTTATTGCATATCAAATAAATAATATAAACAAATACATGCAGACATTGCCAACTTATTGCATATTAAATAAATAATATAAACAAATACATGCAGACATTGCCAACTTATTGCATATTAAATAAATAATATAAACAAATACATGCAGACATTGCCAACTTATTGCATATTAAATAAATAATATAAACAAATACATGCAGACATTGCCAACTTATTGCATATTAAATAAATAATATAAACAAATACATGCAGACATTGCCAACTTATTGCTTATTAAATAAATAATATAAACAAATACATGCAGACATTGCCAACTTATTGCATATTAAATAAATAATATAAACGAATACATGCAGACATTGCCAACTTATTGCTTATTAAATAAATAATATAAACAAATACATGCAGACATTGCCAACTTATTGCTTATTAAATAAATAATATAAACAAATACATGCAGACATTGCCAACTTATTGATTATTAAATAAATAATATAAACAAATACATGCAGACATTGCCAACTTATTGCTTATTAAATAAATAATATAAACAAATACATGCTGACATTGCCAACTTATTGCATATTAAATAAATAATATAAACAAATACATGCAGACATTGCCAACTTATTGCTTATTAAATAAATAATATAAACAAATACATGCAGACATTGCCAACTTATTGCATATTAAATAAATACTATAAACAAATACATGCAGACATTGCCAACTTATTGCTTATTAAATAAATAATATAAACAAATACATGCAGACATTGCCAACTTATTGCTTATTAAATAAATAATATAAACAAATACATGCAGACATTGCCAACTTATTGCTTATTAAATAAATAATATAAACAAATACATGCAGACTTTGCCAACTTATTGCATATTAAATAAATAATATAAACAAATACATGCAGACATTGCCAACTTATTGCTTATTAAATAGATAATATAAACAAATACATGCAGACATTGCCAACTTATTGCATATTAAATAAATAATATAAACAAATACATGCAGACTTTGCCAACTTATTGCTTATTAAATAAATAATATAAACAAATACATGCAGACATTGCCAACTTATTGCTTATTAAATAAATAATATAAACAAATACATGCAGACTTTGCCAACTTATTGCTTATTAAATAAATAATATAAACAAATACATGCAGACATTGCCAACTTATTGCTTATTAAATAAATAATATAAACAAATACATGCAGACATTGCCAACTTATTGCTTATTAAATAAATAATATAAACAAATACATGCAGACATTGCCAACTTATTGCATATTAAATAAATAATATAAACAAATACATGCAGACATTGCCAACTTATTGCATATTAAATAAATAATATAAACAAATACATGCAGACATTGCCAACTTATTGCATATTAAATAAATAATATAAACAAATACATGCAGACATTGCCAATTTATTGCTTATTAAATAAATAATATAAACAAATACATGCAGACATTGCCAATTTATTGCTTATTAAATAAATAATATAAACAAATACATGCAGGCATTGCCAACTTATTGCTTATTAAATAAATAATATAAACAAATACATGCAGACATTGCCAACTTATTGATTATTAAATAAATAATATAAACAAATACATGCAGACATTACCAACTTATTGCTTATTAAATAAATAATATAAACAAATACATGCAGACATTGCCAACTTATTGCTTATTAAATAAATAATATAAACAAATACATGCAGACATTGCCAACTTATTGCTTATTAAATAAATAATATAAACAAATACATGCAGACATTGCCAACTTATTGCATATTAAATAAATAATATAAACAAATACATGCAGACATTGCCAACTTATTGCTTATTAAATAAATAATATAAACAAATACATGCAGACATTGCCAACTTATTGCTTATTAAATAAATAATATAAACAAATACATGCAGACATTGCCAACTTATTGCTTATTAAATAAATAATATAAACAAATACATGCAGACATTGCCATCTTATTGCTTATTAAATAAATAATATAAACAAATACATGCAGACATTGCCAACTTATTGCATATTAAATAAATAATATAAACAAATACATGCAGACATTGCCAACTTATTGCTTATTAAATAAATAATATAAACAAATACATGCAGACATTGCCAACTTATTGCTTATTAAATAAATAATATAAACAAATACATGCAGACATTGCCAACTTATTGCTTATTAAATAAATAATATAAACAAATACATGCAGACATTGCCATCTTATTGCTTATTAAATAAATAATATAAACAAATACATGCAGACATTGCCAACTTATTGCATATTAAATAAATAATATAAACAAATACATGCAGACATTGCCAACTTATTGCTTATTAAATAAATAATATAAACAAATACATGCAGACATTGCCAACTTATTGCATATTAAATAAATAATATAAACAAATACATGCAGACATTGCCAACTTATTGCTTATTAAATAAATAATATAAACAAATACATGCAGACATTTCCATGAAGAGCTTAAAAATACAAAATATCAGGAAGTTACAATCACTGTAAACAATGGAGTCTTGTTTCACGAAGTTGTTGTGAATTCCAGTCCAGGACACTTGTCATATAAGAAGTGTTTTACTTGGTATCATCTGCTGCCCACGTGTCTGCTGGTATCTGGTGCCCATTCGTCTGCTAGTATTTTATGCCCACGTGTCTGCTGGTATCTGGTACCCACGTGTCTGCTGGTATCTGGTGCCCACGTGTCTGCTGGTATCTGGTACTCACATGTCTGCTGGTATCTGATGCCCACATACATGCCGGTATCTGGTGCCCACGTGTCTGCTGGTATCTGGTGCCCACGTGTCTGCTGGTATCTGGTACCCACGTGTCTGCTGGTATCTGGTGCCCACGTGTCTGCTGGTATCTGGTACTCACATGTCTGCTGGTATCTGATGCCCACATACATGCCGGTATCTGGTGCCCACGTGTCTGCTGGTATCTGGTGCCCACGTGTCTGCTGGTATCTGGTACCCACGTGTCTGCTGGTGTCTGATGCCGACGTATTTGCTGGTATCTGGTACCTATGTGTCTGCTGGTATCTGGTGCCCACGTATCTGCTGGTATCTGATGCCCACGTAGCTGCTGGCATCTGGTGCCCATGTGTCTGCTGGTATCTGGTGCCCACGTGTCTGCTGGTATCTGATGCCCACGTGTCTGCTGGTATCCAGTGCCCACGTGTCTGCTGGTATCTGATGCCCATGTGTCTGCTTGTATCTGGTACCCACGTGTATGCTGGTATCTGGTGCCCACGTATCTGCTGGTATCTGATGCCCACGTGTCTGCTGGCATCTGGTGTCCATGTGTCTGCTGGTATCTGGTGCCCACGTGTCTGCTGGTATCTGATGCCCACGTGTCTGCTGGTATCTAGTGCACACGGGTCTGCTGGTATCTGATGCCCATGTGTCTGCTTGTATCTGGTACCCACGTGTATGCTGGGATCTGATGCCCATGTGTCTGCTGGTATCTGATACCTATGTGTCTGCTGGTATCTGGTGCCCACGTATCTGCTGGTATCTGATGCCCACGTGTCTGCTGGCATCTGGTGCCCATGTGTCTTCTGGTATCTGGTATGCACGTATGTGCTGGACATTCAGTGTACTTGGGGTTAGCACAGGCTTGGGCAAAGCATGTCACAACTAGAACGGCACTCAGTAGAGAGCATACCTCCGCCAGGTGAACAGTTTACGTTTTGTATCCTAGAGTAGACCAGAAAATCACAATATAGAATCAAATTTAATCAAAATCATCCGTCCACAACTTTTTGAGATATTCTGCTATGTATCAGTTTTTGGCCCGATCTCCCAATGGTGAAGAATCACTTTAAAAAAATTATACTAACCGTATCCGGATCCGAATCTTCATCAAAATGTAATAATTTCGTCCTTGTCACATCGCTGCCAAATTCCGTCCACAACGTTTTGAGATATCTTGTTCACAAACTAACGGACAAACAAACAGACAGACAGGGGTGAAAACATACCATCCATCCACCTTTGGTGGCAAAGGTAACCACACTCTGCAAACATATCTATCCCTATATCTCAAAGACACACACATATACATGTACACAATCATATTCACACACACACACACATACACACACACACACACACACACAACAATGTAAATACACTACATGACCAAAAGTATGTGGACACCCGAACATCGAACATCTCATTCCAAAATCATGGGCATTAATATGGAGTTGGTCCCCCATTTGCTGCTATAACAGCCTCCACTCTTCTGGGAAGGCTTTCCACTAGATGTTGGAACATCGCTGCAGGGATTTGCTTCCATTCAGCCATAAGAGCATTAGTGAGATCTGGCACTGATGTTGGGCGATGAGGCCTGGCTCGCAGTCGGCGTTCCAATTCATCCCAAAGGTGTTCGATGGGGTTGAGGTCAGGGCTCTGTGCAGGCCAGTCAAGCTCTTCCACACCGATCTCGACAAACCATTTCTGTATGGACTTCGCTTTGTGCACGGGGACATTGTAATGCTGAAACAGGATAAGGCCTTCCCCAAACTGTTGCCACAAAGTTGGAAGCACACAATCATCTAGAATGTCATTGTATGCTGTAGCGTTAAGATTTCCCTTCACTAGAACTCAGGGGCCTAGCCCGAACCATGAAAAACAGCCCCAGACCATTATTCCTCCTCCACCAAACTTTACAGTTGGCACTATGCATTCGGGCAGGTAGTGTTCTCCTGGCATCCGCCAAACCCAGATTCTTCCGTTGGACTGCCAGATGGTGAAGCGTGATTCATCACTCCAGAAAACGCGTTTCCACTGCTCCAGAGTCCAATAGCGATGAGATTTACACCACTCCAGCCGACGCTTGGCATTGCGCATGGTGATCTTCGGCTTGTGTGTGGCTGCTCAGCCATGGAAGCCCATTTCATGAAGCTCCCGATGAACAGTTGTTGTGCAGACGTTGTTTCCAGAGGCAGTTTGGAACTCGGTAGTGAGTGTTTCAACCGAGGACAGACGATTTTTACACGCTATGCGCTTCAGCACTCGGCGGTCCCGTTCTGTGAGCTTGTGTGGCCTACCACTTAGTGCTAAGCTGTTGTTGCTCTGAGACGTTTCCACTTCACAATAACAGCACTTACAGTTGACCGGGGCAGCTCTGGCAGGGCAGAAATTTGATGAACTGACGTGTTGGAAAGGTGGCATCCTATGACGGTGCCACGTTGAAAGTCACTGAGTACTTCAGTACGGCCCATTCTACTACCAATGTTTGTCGATGGAGATTGCATGGCTGTGTGCTTGATTTTATATATACCTGTCAGCAATGGGTGTGGCTGAAACAGTCGAATCCACTAATTAGAAGGGGTGTCTGCATACTTTTGGTCATGTATTTAGTGTATGACTAAATTACACTCAGACAAAATAAGTACATGTGGCAGACAGTTGGCATGTTTCTGTACAGGTCCATGAAGGTTGTGGAATACATGGTGGTCGTGCATGGTTTTCGCTTGCAGAAAGTTTGGGTGTGGGTTTGATAAATGTCCGGTGTTCTGTCTGCGCTTGGAAACGTGAACCGTGTTTGTGCATGTTCAATTTGGTCTGGTTACATGTTCATGGAATCTGTTTTCTGTGTGCTATTCGTGCATGTCCGTGTACACGCCGAAGCTTTGTTCATATATGTGGTGTTAGTACACATCCTCTGTGCTCCGAGAAACTCTTTTCATACCCGTGCTGTTTGTACGTGTCCTGCAGTGTGTTTGTGGATGGGTGTTTGTGCAGGTGTGTGCTTATATAATCTTTGTTTGTGTGTGGTGTTTGTGAATGTCAATGTGCACGAGACAGCTTTGTTCATTCATATGCTGTTGGAACATGCTATGGTGTAAACTTTTTTCATATCTCAGGTGTTTGTATATGTCCCGTGTGTAGGTAGGAAGCTTTGTTTACATATGTGCTGGTTGTACATGTCCTGTGTGATTGTGGAAGCTTGGTTCATACATGGTGTGTGTACATGTCCTGTGTGATTGTGGAAGCTTTGTTCATACATGGTGTGTGTACATGTCCTGTGTGATTGTGGAAGCTTGGTTCATACATGGTGTTTGTACATGTCCTGTGTGATTGTCGAAGCTTGGTTCATACATGGTGTGTGTACATGTCCTGTGTGATTGTGGAAGCTTGGTTCATACATGGTGTTTGTACATGTCCTGTGTGATTGTGGAAGCTTGGTTCATACATGGTGTGTGTACATGTCCTGTGTGATTGTGGAAGCTTGGTTCATACATGGTGTGTGTACATGTCCTGTGTGATTGTGGAAGCTTGGTTCATACATGGTGTGTGTACATGTCCTGTGTGATTGTGGAAGCTTGGTTCATACATGGTGTGTGTACATGTCCTGTGTGATTGTGGAAGCTTTGTTCATACATGGTGTGTGTACATGTCCTGTGTGATTGTGGAAGCTTGGTTCATACATGGTGTTTGTACATGTCCTGTGTGATTGTCGAAGCTTGGTTCATACATGGTGTGTGTACATGTCCTGTGTGATTGTGGAAGCTTGGTTCATACATGGTGTGTGTACATGTCCTGTGTGATTGTGGAAGCTTGGTTCATACATGGTGTTTGTACATGTCCTGTGTGATTGTGGAAGCTTGGTTCATACATGGTGTGTGTACATGTCCTGTGTGATTGTGGAAGCTTGGTTCATACATGGTGTGTGTACATGTCCTGTGTGATTGTGGAAGCTTGGTTCATACATGGTGTGTGTACATGTCCTGTGTGATTGTGGAAGCTTGGTTCATACATGGTGTGTGTACATGTCCTGTGTGATTGTGGAAGCTTTGTTCATACATGGTGTGTGTACATGTCCTGTGTGATTGTGGAAGCTTGGTTCATACATGGTGTTTGTACATGTCCTGTGTGATTGTCGAAGCTTGGTTCATACATGGTGTGTGTACATGTCCTGTGTGATTGTGGAAGCTTGGTTCATACATGGTGTGTGTACATGTCCTGTGTGATTGTGGAAGCTTGGTTCATACATGGTGTGTGTACATGTCCTGTGTGATTGTGGAAGCTTGGTTCATACATGGTGTGTGTACATGTCCTGTGTGATTGTGGAAGCTTTGTTCATACATGGTGTGTGTACATGTCCTGTGTGATTGTGGAAGCTTGGTTCATACATGGTGTTTGTACATGTCCTGTGTGATTGTCGAAGCTTGGTTCATACATGGTGTGTGTACATGTCCTGTGTGATTGTGGAAGCTTGGTTCATACATGGTGTGTGTACATGTCCTGTGTGATTGTGGAAGCTTGGTTCATACATGGTGTTTGTACATGTCCTGTGTGATTGTGGAAGCTTGGTTCATACATGGTGTGTGTACATGTCCTGTGTGATTGTGGAAGCTTGGTTCATACATGGTGTGTGTACATGTCCTGTGTGATTGTGGAAGCTTGGTTCATACATGGTGTGTGTACATGTCCTGTGTGATTGTGGAAGCTTGGTTCATACATGGTGTGTGTACATGTCCTGTGTGATTGTGGAAGCTTTGTTCATACATGGTGTGTGTACATGTCCTGTGTGATTGTGGAAGCTTGGTTCATACATGGTGTTTGTACATGTCCTGTGTGATTGTCGAAGCTTGGTTCATACATGGTGTGTGTACATGTCCTGTGTGATTGTGGAAGCTTGGTTCATACATGGTGTGTGTACATGTCCTGAGTGATTGTGGAAGCTTGGTTCATACATGGTGTGTGTACATGTCCTGTGTGATTGTGGAAGCTTGGTTCATACATGGTGTGTGTACATGTCCTGTGTGATTGTGGAAGCTTTGTTCATACATGGTGTGTGTACATGTCCTGTGTGATTGTGGAAGCTTGGTTCATACATGGTGTTTGTACATGTCCTGTGTGATTGTCGAAGCTTGGTTCATACATGGTGTGTGTACATGTCCTGTGTGATTGTGGAAGCTTGGTTCATACATGGTGTGTGTACATGTCCTGTGTGATTGTGGAAGCTTGGTTCATACATGGTGTTTGTACATGTCCTGTGTGATTGTGGAAGCTTGGTTCATACATGGTGTGTGTACATGTCCTGTGTGATTGTGGAAGCTTGGTTCATACATGGTGTGTGTACATGTCCTGTGTGATTGTGGAAGCTTGGTTCATACATGGTGTGTGTACATGTCCTGTGTGATTGTGGAAGCTTGGTTCATACATGGTGTGTGTACATGTCCTGTGTGATTGTGGAAGCTTTGTTCATACATGGTGTGTGTACATGTCCTGTGTGATTGTGGAAGCTTGGTTCATACATGGTGTTTGTACATGTCCTGTGTGATTGTCGAAGCTTGGTTCATACATGGTGTGTGTACATGTCCTGTGTGATTGTGGAAGCTTGGTTCATACATGGTGTGTGTACATGTCCTGTGTGATTGTGGAAGCTTGGTTCATACATGGTGTTTGTACATGTCCTGTGTGATTGTGGAAGCTTGGTTCATACATGGTGTGTGTACATGTCCTGTGTGATTGTGGAAGCTTGGTTCATACATGGTGTGTGTACATGTCCTGTGTGATTGTGGAAGCTTGGTTCATACATGGTGTTTGTACATGTCCTGTGTGATTGTGGAAGCTTGGTTCATACATGGTGTGTGTACATGTCCTGTGTGATTTTGGAAGCTTTGTTCATACATGGTGTTTGTACATGTCCTGTGTGATTGTGGAAGCTTTGTTCATCCATGGTGTTTGTATATGTCCTGTGTGAATTTGGAAGCTTGGTTCATACATGGTGTTTGTACATGTCCTGTGTGATTGTGGAAGCTTGGTTCATACGTGGTGTGTGTACATGGCCTGTTTGATTGTGGAAGCTTGGTTCATACATGGTGTGTGTACATTTCCTGTGTGATTGTGGAAGCTTGGTTCATACGTGGTGTGTGTACATGGCCTGTGTGATTGTGGAAGCTTGGTTCATACGTGGTGTGTGTACATGGCCTGTGTGATTGTGGAAGCTTGGTTCATACATGGTGTGTGTACATGCCCTGTGTGATTGTGGAAGCTTGGTTCATACGTGGTGTGTGTACATGGCCTGTGTGATTGTGGAAGCTTGGTTCATACATGGTGTGTGTACATTTCCTGTGTGATTGTGGAAGCTCGGTTCATACATGGTGTGTGTACATGTCCTGTGTGATTTTGGAAGCTTTGTTCATACATGGTGTTTGTACATGTCCTGTGTGATTGTGGAAGCTTGGTTCATACACGGTGTGTGTACATGTCCTGTGTGATTGTGGAAGCTTGGTTCATACATGGTGTGTGTACATGTCCTGTGTGATTGTGGAAGCTTGGTTCATACATGGTGTGTGTACATGTCCTGTGTGATTGTGGAAGCTTGGTTCATACATGGTGTGTGTACATGTCCTGTGTGATTTTGGAAGCTTTGTTCATACATGGTGGTTGTACATGTCCTGTGTGATTGTGGAAGCTTGGTTCATACATGTCCTGTGTGATTGTGGAAGCTTGGTTCATACATGGTGTGTGTACATGTCCTGTGTGATTTTGGAAGCTTTGTTCATACATGGTGGTTGTACATGTCGTGTGTGATTGTGGAAGCTTGGTTCATACATGGTTTGTGCATGTGTCCAGTGTGATTTTGGAAGCTTTGTTCATACATGGTGTTTGTATATGTCCTGTGTGATTGTGGAAGCTTGGTTCATACATGGTGTGTGTACATGTCCTGTGTGATTTTGGAAGCTTTGTTCATACATGGTGTTTGTGTATGTTCTGTGAGATTTTGGAAGCTTGGTGCATACATGGTGTTTGTATGTGTCCTGTGTGATTGTGGAGGCTCGGTTCATGCATGGTGTTTGTACATGTCCTGTGTGATTGTGGAGGCTTGGTTCATGCATGGTGTTTGTACGTGTCCTGTGTGATTGTGGAGGCTTGGTTCATGCATGGTGTTTGTACGTGTCCTGTGTGATTGTGGAGGCTTGGTTCATACAGGGTGTGTGTATGTCTCCTGTGTGATTGTGAAAGCTTGGTTCATACAGGGTGTTTGTGCATGTCCTGTGTGATTGTGGAAGCTTGTTCATGTATGGTGTTCGTGCATGCCTGTGTGATTGTGGAAGCTTGGTTCGCACATGGTGTTTGTACATGTCCTGTGTGATTGTGGAAGCTTGGT
The DNA here is from genome assembly GCF_964187855.1 of Myxine glutinosa. NCBI lineage: Eukaryota > Metazoa > Chordata > Myxini > Myxiniformes > Myxinidae > Myxine > Myxine glutinosa. The sequence goes on along the minus strand of NC_136267.1, from coordinate 6,452,797 downwards.
TCATGCATGGTGTTTGTACGTGTCCTGTGTGATTGTGGAAGCTTGGTTCAATGGTTCATGCATGGTGTTTGTACATGTCCTGTGTGATTGTGGAAGCTTGGTTCATGTATGGTTTTTGTGCATGTCCTGTGTGATTGTGGAAGCTTGGTTCATACATGGTGTTTGTACATGTCCTGTGTGATTGTGGAAGCTTGGTTCATGCATGGTGTTTGTACATGTCCTGTGTAATTGTGGAAGCTTGGTGGTTCATGTATGGTGTTTGTGCATGTCCTGTGTGATTGTCGAAGTTTTGTTCATGCATGGTGTTTGTACGTGTCCTGTGTGATTGTGGAAGCTTGGTTCATGCATGGTGTTTGTACATGTCCTGTGTGATTGTGGAAGCTTGGTTCATGCATGGTGTTTGTACATGTACTGTGTGATTGTGGAAGCTTGGTTCATGCATGGTGTTTGTACGTGTCCTGTGTGATTGTGGAAGCTTGGTTCATGTATGGTTTTTGTGCATGTCCTGTGTGATTGTGGAAGCTTCGTTCATGTATGTGATATTTCTACATGTCCTGTGTGCCATTGCATGAAGCCACGTCCATATACGCATTGTGTGTGTACGTGTACTCGGGGAAGCTTTATTCGTACGTGGGCCTTCTCCATGTCTGGGCCTCTCCTTCCGGAGCCCCATGCTATCAATCTTCGGGCGCGGGCATGACTTGACAGCTCTAGGCTTGCACAAATACGCAGGAATTCCGTGTGTGCCTTATCAAAATACAGGGATGCCTTCTTCTGCTGCTCTTCCCGTCCTGGATAGAAAAGCAAAAATGGATGCGATACAAGCAAGAGCGTTTTCTTTTCCTATAAAATTCCTCCGCTCAACAGTGGAAAGGTCTATTGAAGCCATTGTTCCTGTTGATGCGATGTTAAAGAAAGAAGAGGCGCGTAGGAGGACGTTGGCGTACGAGAAAATGGTGCTGGAAGAGCGTTCGATAAGCATTGTGCTGTTTGTGTGTGGGCGTCGCTATGAACGAATGGCTGCTCCGTGTACGGTGTGTACAGGAGAAAAAGTACGTTGGCTTACGTGGTGCCTGTTTAACGGCAAATCGTGAACATGCCCAATGCTCCAGCAGGCTACGTGTCACACAGGTAAGCAAGCACCTTGTTAAAAAAAGGTAAGGACAATTGTACGACATGCATGGACTGAATTATACGTGCAATTGCTAAATGCTTTATATATTTATTTATTTTACTATTAAATGCATCGCTTGAGTTATAGTCGACGAAACATGAAGCGAAAGTAAACGCACCGATTCGTGCCTGCGCAGTCCTTTGGAATCCCTAAATTTAGTGTCGGCAATAAATGATTCCGAAAGTATTTGCAGCCGTTCTCGTGATATCCAGGACACTTAATGGGCCTGGATTTATTTATGTACGAGTCGAGTATTTGTAGATGTTAAATATACACGACTTCAAACCTTTGTGTTGACGGAGCATTCTTTCATGTGTGTAGTAAAATTAAAATACACTTTATTCATTATGATACACTTTAGAAAATAAAACACATCAAAAATACACTTAAAAGAAAAATAAAACACTTTACAAAATATGATATACTTAAAAATGTAAATACACTGAATAATAAAATACACTGTAAATAAAAACTAAACTTAAAAAGAAATTAGACTTAAAAAGCACTTGGAAAAAAAATGCACTTAAAAAGTAAAATACAATAAAAAATACACGAAAAAAATAAACCAAAAAACTAAGACCATTAAAATAAATTCAGGTAATAAATTCCTTTAAATTGTTTTTAAATAAAAAAAAACCTTTAAAATAAAAGTTGTACAAAATGCATTTAATATATAAAATAAACAAAAAATATAAAATATACCCTAAAAATAAAACACAATAAAAGATATACTAACATATATACTTTAAAATGCATTTTATATATAAAATAAACAAAAAATTAAAATATACCCTAAAAATAAAACACAATAAAAGATATACTAACATATATACTTTAAAATGCATTTTATATATAAAATAAACAAAAAATTAAAATATACCCTAAAAATAAAACACCAGAAAAGATATACTAACATATATACTTTAAAATGCATTTTATATATAAAATAAACAAAAAATTAAAATATACCCTAAAAATAAAACACCAGAAAAGATATACTAACATATATACTTTAAAATGCATTTTATATATAAAATAAACAAAAAATTAAAATATACCCTAAAAATAAAACACCAGAAAAGATATACTAACATATATACTTTAAAATGCATTTTATATATAAAATAAACAAAAAATTAAAATATACCCTAAAAATAAAACACCAGAAAAGATATACTAACATATATACTTTAAAATGCATTTTATATATAAAATAAACAAAAAATTAAAATATACCCTAAAAATAAAACACAATAAAAGATATACTAACATATATACTTTAAAATGCATTTTATATATAAAATAAACAAAAAATTAAAATATACCCTAAAAATAAAACACAATAAAAGATATACTAACATATATACTTTAAAATGCATTTTATAGAAAACGTAAAAATATTAACTTGACTAAAATATAAAATACATGCGAAAAATGCACTTTAAAAAGAATATTTAAATTGAAAAAAGACATTAAAAGAAAACTACAAAATAAAATGCACTAAAATATTATACACAAAAATACACATAAAAATATAAAATACGTTAAATCACTTCAGAAAATAAAATGTACTTTGTACCATTTTCTGAGAGCAGTAAATGTATTTTAATGGACAGTTATGTGTACAGTACAGACAGTACAATGATGCCATAGTTGCGCTAGCGACGGCACAGTGACGTACGTCGATGTCATACAAATGGCCCAAAGACAATACAAAGACAGTACAAAGGCGCTACAAATACAATACAAAGACAATACAAAGACAATAAAAAGACGGTAAAAAGACGGCAGTGACGATGCGATGATAGAACCGGGAGGGTACACAGACGGCCTGATCTAATGACAGTTTAAAAACAAAATACCAAGGTAATGTGCGACGATATAATAACGGTATGACGTCATCACAATGAATGCTGTGACGTGTGACAGCTGCTGCCAATGATTCACGATGCATGCGAGGACCCTGGGGAGGGCACACATGCACATGGTACGCTTAAACCTGCACAGGTTACATTCCCTTGAATTTACGACGCTCTAATACTCAACATGCAAATCTTTAGACGATTGTATTTCCCTTCAGAGATCCCGGTTCCTCCACCTGTCACCGAATGATCCGTTTTCCTCTTTTACCAAACGTTTTAGTTTATTAAACGTGAGTTCACATCGGCTGATTTACGGCCAAACACCGTCAGTGGCACCAAATAATTACACCTTTATAATGAAATCATCAGCCCTTGTTTTATGTCCATCAGGGTGTACAGACAAATGGTGAATTACGACGCGCTTTGTGAATTTGTACATTAGACATAAAATTGCGACAATTGTTTTTGTTTGTTTGTATTAAACTTTTAAATGTCTTTAACGAGTTTGAAATACATTCAGCAGCCTCTCCGATGCTCCGGCTCACCTTAGCTACCTTAGGTGCTTGTAAATTCCAGGTGGCTTATTAAACACCCATATATATTATTGTATTATAATTCGAAGTACAAAGTTCACATTATTTTTGCGTTTTCCTTTTTATTCGCAACTCGAGTCCGCGTTTGATGTATCGACCACGTTTGCTTTGAAACACCTCGCCGTAAAAGAGGTCTTCGTTCTCGTGCTTTTGTTAAGCGTTTCGTACACGTTTTGTCGCCAGGTCTGTACACGCTTTGCTACCGGAGTCCGTACACCTGCTTCCTGGGTCCGTACACTTTCTGAGCCTGGGTCCTTACACCCTCTGAGCCTGGGTCCGTACACCCTCTGAGCCTGGGTCCGTACACCCTCTGAGCCTGGGTCCGTACATCCTCTGAGCCTGAGTCCGTACACCCTCTGCTTCCTGGGTCCGTACACCCTCTGAGCCTGGGTCCGTACACCCTCTGCTTCCTGGGTCCGTACATCCTCTGAGCCTGGGTCCGTACATCCTCTGCTTCCTGGGTCCGTACACCCTCTGAGCCTGGGTCCGTACACCCTCTGAGCCTGGGTCCTTACACCCTCTGAGCCTGAGTCCGTACACCCTCTGCTTCCTGGGTCCGTACACCCTCTGAGCCTGGGTCCGTACACCCTCTGCTTCCTGGGTCCGTACATCCTCTGAGCCTGGGTCCGTACATCCTCTGCTTCCTGGGTCCGTACACCCTCTGAGCCTGGGTCCGTACACCCTCTGCTTCCTGGGTTCGTACATCCTCTGAGCCTGGGTCCGTACATCCTCTGAGCCTGGGTTCGTACACCCTCTGCTTCCTGGGTCCGCATACCGTCTGCGCCTGGGTTCGTGCACGCTACGCGCAGCGCCAGGTGTGCATGAAGATTTACGAGGAGTGATATTTGTCATTCTTGTTTGTGTTCTGCCATTTATATATATATATATATATATATATATATATATATATATATATCTCTCTCTCGTCAGGTACACCTTACGTTTGTGATTAATGCCTTTACCTTTTGAAGTTGCACATTCTCCTTCCTTCCAGATAATACGCTTTGAAACGTCGGGGACACAAAGTATTTGTGACGTAAGAATGGAACAATAAACGATGATGAAACCATCTGGCGTTTCATCGTCTACCTGGGCTCCAAGGGGTCGTCCGTGCGACCCCTCGAAGGGGTCGCACGGACGAAACGCACCACGAGCACGTGTGTTAAATGGCACACCTCGTCGGAATGATGTGCCACCCATGGGTCGCCCTCTCCGTTTCATCCGCACGTGCTCGCCCCGTATCAGGGTCTCATCCCAATTTTTCCAGCCTCGTGTAAATCAACGTGAGCCGATATAACGGTTAACTGGCGGGAAAAGCGCGCAGCACGTGGGCTCTCATCAAACAAAGGGATTCCCGGTACGTGGGAGCTGCGCACCGGCGCTCGTGTGACTCGTTTATAACCCCTTGGATTTATACTCGTGGTAAATTCAATCGGTACACGAACACATGGTTACCATGTTTGTTCTGCAAACGCCGTAAAATATCCGAGATCCCCTTGTAAAGTCGAGATCGTAAATGCCAAACACTGGGATCTCCCGCGCCGGTGCCGCCGCTCACGTCTCGCATTCTTTGTTGCTCTGGAATCGATCACGTGTCCAGACCGAACAAGATGGCGGCTCCGGCGCCGTGTCCGCGCGTCACCGTCCGCACTACAGTCACGTGACGACAATTACAAGCACCAATTGCACGAACGCTCGTCGAATCGGAATCATTCGTTCGGTCTGTGTGAGCGAGTTGTTTATTTCACCGTTTTTGCCGATTAAGTCACGTGAAGGTAAATACGTAGTTTACACGGTCGGACCCACGGGCCACGTGTACACGTGTCACGCGACACATTATCGTTGTCTCCACGTGACCTGATTCCACATAAACATCAAATGTTCACACGGAAAATGTTTCACCAAATGCACATTGATTCGTTTATACAACGAGATCCGTACGATTGGTAAAAACTAATCGATAAATCACCGATTCGAGACCACGATCACGTGACGTAACGCACCACGAGCACGTGACGGATATTCCCTCGCACGGACGTAACGCACCACGAGCACGTGACGTAACGCACCACGAGCACGTGACCGATATTCCCTCGCACGGACGTAACGCACCACGAGCACGTGACCGATATTCCCTCGCACGGACAAAATGCACCACGAACACGTGACCGATATTCCCTCGCACGGACGAAACGCACCACGAGCACGTGACCGATATTCCCTCGCACGGACGAAACGCACCACGAGCACGTGACCGATATTCCCTCGCACGGACGAAACGCACCACGAACACGTGACCGATATTCCCTCGCATGGACAAAATGCACCACGAGCACGTGACCGATATTCCCTCGCACGGACGTAACGCACCACGAGCACGTGACCGATATTCCCTCGCACGGACAAAATGCACCACGAACACGTGACCGATATTCCCTCGCACGGACGAAACGCACCACGAGCACGTGACCGATATTCCCTCGCACGGACGAAACGCACCACGAGCACGTGACCGATATTCCCTCGCATGGACAAAATGCACCACGAGCACGTGACCGATATTCCCTCGCACGGACGAAACGCACCACGAACACGTGACCGATATTCCCTCGCACGGACGAAACGCACCACGAGCACGTGACCGATATTCCCTCGCACAGACAAAACGCACCACGAGCACGTGACCGATATTCCCTCGCACGGACGAAATGCACCACAAGCACGTGACCGATATTCCCTCGCACGGACGAAACGCACCACGAGCACGTGACCGATATTCCCTCGCACGGACGAAACGCACCACGAACACGTGACCGATATTTCCTCGCACGGACGAAACGCACCACGAATCCTCAAAAAAACAAAAAAAAAAACGCACCACGAGCACGTGACAGATATTCCCACGCATGGATGTAACGCACCAGCATTTTATTTTCTTTGAAAGAAGAGATTCTGAAATGAGGACTAATTCCAGGTCGCCCTTCGTTGCTGATTATAAACAGAGTGCGGGGTGCGTTTGATGGGTGCGTTTGATGAACAACTGCTGTTGGACGAGGCAAACGGACGGCGCTTCACGAGTGTTCAGCCTCCAATGGGGAAAAGGCTGCGGGTGGTGGAGGAAGGGGTAGAGGAGACGAGCGGAGGATCCAGTTCACGATAAAGAAGAAAAACGGATCTATTTCAAATCTCCATCTGATAGACCTGAGACTACACTGTGCTGATGAGCATAACACCTGCAGCCATCCGAGGTACAGGTGCGACACCAGCAGACCATTGCCAATGGCGGACCCACTTGGTGTTAAAGCGTTCTTTGGACTCCCAACGCATGTGTCATGAGAAAGATCATCCCGACTTGTGCTTTGTGATGGATGCACGACCTCGTACCTCGCACTTCATATGCTCCGTGCACGGCACTCATGCCCACCTTGTCCGCTTGGTGTCTCACATATTGCGACCTGGACACGTCGAGGTCGTTGGTGGTAATGAACGCAAGGTGTGTGTACGTATATATGCATGTGTATATGTATGCATATATGCATGTATGTATGCATGTATGTGTGTATGTATGTATGTATGCATGTATATGTATGTATGCATGTGTATATATATATGTATATATGTATGTATGTATGTATGTATGTGTGTGTGTGTGTGTGTGTGTGTGTGTGTGTGTGTGTGTGTGTGTGTGTGTGTGTGTGTGTGTGTGTGTCTGTGTGGTGTGTGTGTATATATATGTATGCATGTATGTATGTATGTGTGTATGTATGTATGTATGCATGCATGTGTATGTATGTATGCATGTTTGTATGCATGCATGTGTATATATGTATGTATGTAAGCATGTGTGTGTACTGGAATGTATGAGTGCTCAGAAATGAAGGGCCCACATCTGGGAAGAGTTCATGTGGCTCCTCATTTTGCTTGGTGATGGATGGCCCAGTCAAGCACTACTCCTGAGGCAAATAGGACTCCTCGAGGAACCTCCGCACAAGGGGAGCTTTCTTGTGTGCAGGAGACATCAAAATGAGGGTTTCCGTTCGAGTCAACTTGTGCTCTGATGGCAAAGTCGCATCAACACACCTCCTGTGGCTGATTTCAAGGTGCAAGCCCTCATCTTGATGCTTTGTTATACGAGGCCCAACAGCCTTCGATCTCTTCACATCATTGGAAAGAGGTTGTGCTTGAAATAAAACTCCTTTTCCGTGTTCTCTGAGATAGACGCTCGCAGGACGTCGTCCATTCACTCCCGATCATCACCTGAGGGACACAGCGCACGTTAACTGACACGATTATAAACACAAGGCACAGCGGCACGTGTGACGTCACAATGGCAAACAATCAGCCATCTTTATTGCTGCATCTCGACCTCCCATTCCCCGTGCACACACACACAGACACACACACACACACACACACACACACACACACACACACACACAGACAGATACAGACACACACAGATAGATAGCCACACACACACACACACACACACACACACACACACACACACACAGATACAGACACACACAGAAGATAGACACACACACAGACACAGACACACATGCACAGACACACACACACACACACACACACACACACACACACACACACACACACACACAGAGATACAGACACACACAGATAGATAGACACACACAGAGACAGACACACACACACACACACACACACACAGACACAAACACAGACACACACACAGACACACACACAGTATCTGAGTCACAAGGGGTGTGTATCATCGATCGCCATTTTGTAATCAAATCAAGTTATCAGGTGTTCTTGAACCCATTTCTCCCAAATCAAGTTATCAGGTGTTCTTGAACCCATTACTCCCAAATCAAGTTATCAGGTGTTCTTGAACCCATTACTCCCAAATCAAGTTATCAGGTGTTCTTGAACCCATTACTCCCAAATCAAGTTATCAGGTGTTCTTGAACCCATTACTCCCAAATCAAGTTTTCAGGTGTTCTTGAACCCATTACTCCCAAATCAAGTTATCAGGTGTTCTTGAACCCATTACTCCCAAATCAAGTTATCAGGTGTTCTTGAACCCATTACTCCCAAATCAAGTTATCAGGTGTTCTTGAACCCATTACTCCCAAATCAAGTTATCAGGTGTTCTTGAACCCATTACTCCCAAATCAAGTTATCAGGTGTTCTTGAACCCATTTCTCCCAAATCAAGTTATCAGGTGTTCTTTAACCCATTACTCCCAAATCAAGTTATCAGGTGTTCTTGAACCCATTACTCCCAAATCAAGTTTTCAGGTGTTCTTTAACCCATTACTCCCAAATCAAGTTATCAGGTGTTCTTGAACCCATTACTCCCAAATCAAGTTAGCAGGTGTTCTTGAACCCATTACTCCCAAATCAAGTTTTCAGGTGTTCTTGAACCCATTACTCCCAAATCAAGTTATCAGGTGTTCTTGAACCCATTACTCCCAAATTAAGTTAGCAGGTGTTCTTGAACCCATTACTCCCAAATCAAGTTTTCAGGTGTTCTTGAACCCATTACTCCCAAATCAAGTTTTCAGGTGTTCTTGAACCCATTACTCCCAAATCAAGTTATCAGGTGTTCTTGAACCCATTACTCCCAAATCAAGTTTTCAGGTGTTCTTGAACCCATTACTCCCAAATCAAGTTTTCAGGTGTTCTTGAACCCATTTCTCCCAAATCAAGTTTTCAGGTGTTCTTGAACCCATTTCTCCCAAATCAAGTTATCAGGTGTTCTTTAACCCATTACTCCCAAATCAAGTTATCAGGTGTTCTTGAACCCATTACTCCCAAATCAAGTTTTCAGGTGTTCTTTAACCCATTACTCCCAAATCAAGTTTTCAGGTGTTCTTGAACCCATTACTCCCAAATCAAGTTATCAGGTGTTCTTGAACGCATTACTCCCAAATCAAGTTTTCAGGTGTTCTTTAACCCATTACTCCCAAATCAAGTTTTCCGGTGTTCTTGAACCCATTACTCCCAAATCAAGTTATCAGGTGTTCTTGAACGCATTACTCCCAAATCAAGTTTTCAGGTGTTCTTGAACCCATTACTCCCAAATCAAGTTTTCAGGTGTTCTTGAACCCATTACTCCCAAATCAAGTTATCAGGTGTTCTTGAACCCATTACTCCCAAATCAAGTTATCAGGTGTTCTTGAACCCATTACTCCCAAATCAAGTTATCAGGTGTTCTTGAACCCATTACTCCCAAATCAAGTTAGCAGGTGTTCTTGAACCCATTACTCCCAAATCAAGTTATCAGGTGTTCTTGAACCCATTACTCCCAAATCAAGTTATCAGGTGTTCTTGAACCCATTACTCCCAAATCAAGTTAGCAGGTGTTCTTGAACCCATTACTCCCAAATCAAGTTTTCAGGTGTTCTTGAACCCATTACTCCCAAATCAAGTTTTCAGGTGTTCTTGAACCCATTACTCCCAAATCAAGTTTTCAGGTGTTCTTGAACCCATTACTCCCATGGAGTGAAATGTTTATCAACACAACACACTGCATAGGAACCCGACGGAGATGGCTACGGACAAGACACGTGTGCAGCCAGAAGGTGCAACATGACCTTTGACCTTTCAGCACGAGAGACCAGGCATTACGTGTACATTTGTAAGTATCATTCTCGTCCCTCGAGTATCCGCGGTACGAATGAACCCTTTCATTGTACAACGCCTGAGGCTCATGGAGGAACTCATACATGAATATACAAGTGGAATTGCACGGACACAATCAATGGACAAATCAAATGGGAATTCGTACATCATGTATGTACATGTGCACACATGACAGTTACAAAAGGCCCAGCAAAGGCCTAGATGTGACTTATTAATATATGAATTCTAATCGGTCGGTCATCAGGCCGGAGAGATTCAGTGTTAGAAAGGCTCATCTACCCAACCCGAGGGGAAAGGGAGGCAGTGGGGGGCTTCGGGGTCAACGTGTCGTTTTTGCATCACTGACCACGTGATCAAAAATATGTCAAACAAAACAGCACCTTGAGAAAGTGTGGCCCCGCCCATCTGGGTGAAGAAACGTCTTGTCACATACGAATGTCCAGAAATGTTTTTTAACGTCACAAACTGAGCAAGGTTCACAAAACCCCCATCCTCTCCTTCGAGGGTTTATCATCGAGGTCGAGGAGCAAACTTCCTCATTTAAAATGTCACATCCTCTTTTCATATCATCTCTCCCTCTTTGTGTACTTAACCCACAAGCAATGGAGCCGTTTATTTATTACGTACTCCAGTGTGGTGGAATTTCTCACCCTGCTCTCCCTCATTCCCCTCTCCCCCTTCATGCTCCATCCATACTCATTCCCTCCAATTTACCCCAACTCTCCTCCCAAACCTTCCCATCTCCCACTCCCCTATGTTCCTCTTTTACTCACTTTACCCCACTCATTCCTCACTCGCCTAAGTCCCTCCTTTTCCAGTCTTCCCTCCCTTTACCCCACCCCTTATGTCCCTCCTTTTCCTCCACTCTCCTCCCAAACTTTCCATTCTCCCCACTCTTCCCCTACTTCCCCTATGTCCCTCCTTTTCCCCCACTCCCGTATGTCCATCCTTTTTCCCCACTCCCCTATGTCCTTCCTTTTCCTCCACTCTCCTCCCATTCTCCCCACTCTTCCCCTACTCCAACTATGTCCCTCCTTTTCCCCACTCCCCTATGTCCCTCATTTTCCTCCCGTCGCTTCCCATTCTCCCCACTTTTCCCCTACTCCCCCTATGTCTCCACTCTTCTTCCACTCCTCTATCCCCCTCCCTACTCTGTGTTCTCACATTACCCTCTCCGTGACCTTCCCCTGGTGCGTTAGTAATAAATAGATGCCTCCGTGTCCCATTATCCAGTCCGAATTAAAAAGGACGAATAAAAGTAATTAATTTGCGAAATGAAATTTTGGTTTCCTGTTCGTGTTCCTATCTGTTCCTATCGTAATGTAGGGAACCCAAGTTGGAATCCCAAATACACACCGTGTTTTCCTTTGTTTAATAATGTCCTTGTAATTCAGGTAAAACTGCACACAAACTGGTAAAACAGGTAAAACTGCATTGATGTCGAAAGATGTACGTAGTTTATGTACAAGCTCTTCCATGAGACACAGATCAATGTAAAAGAGGTTTTCTTATTCCCCGTTTTAACCCTAACAAGGACCGTCTGGAGCGGAATTGATGAGCGCAAATGCCCACCTTTCCCACCTAAAGCAAAGTTGAAAGATGGCAAAACGTTCCACCAGGTATGACCCGACATCAAATTTTGAGTTAAAAAATTTCCCCCATTTTGACCACTGTGACCCCAAATTCCTCACCCCTGGGGCATGAATCCGAGTAAAATCCAGAAAATCGTGACATATTTCATGCGTCCCCCAATGTTGATAGCATATTCAAAGTTTCTTGAAAAACATCTTCATCCCCACACCTTTTGAAAAAAACGAGGGATATTGTAATCTGCTCTGTCCGCCCCTTCGTCCATCCGTCAATCAGTCCGTCAGTCCGTCAGTCCGTCAGTCCGTCATGCCATCTCCTCCCAAACTTTTGGGCAGAAATTCACGAAACTTGGTAGTTATGATCACCACATGGCACGAAGGGGCAAGAGCAGTCATTGTTGTCCCCGCCCGCTGGAGTGCGAAACGTAGCCAGTGACGACGTCGATCTACAATCGGGCCTCGTAGACCCCTTTGTCCTTTTTAGACTGAGGCTTCCTGGTCTTCACAGATCTGCTGCCACAGATCGCTGCCGAAATCATCCCGAAAATAATAAAAACTAGAAAGAGCAATCAGAGATTGCAGACCCTCACCAGGACATGTTTTCAGTGTTTTTTTTTAAAGGCTTTTGTGTAAAAACAAATATGGCGGCCTAACCACGTGACCGAATAGTCATCTTCTTTTTTTTTAATCCACCAATTTTTCCCGACATGATACTCAAGAAATTTCATCTTGATCGGATGAAGTTTTGTACTTGTCGAATTATGACGTCATAATGGAGGCACCTATGACATCATCATTAACATATTCTATACCCCATGCCGAGTTCTTTACAATGAGCCATGGCTCAATTTTTTTTCTATGAGGTGCTTTCGGAGATATAGAGGTGCAAAGTTTTTTGGTTTTTCCAAGATGGCGCTCATACCACGTGATCTATGACGTCATAATTATTTAAAACAATCTACAGGTGGAGTTGCACCTATGGTGAAAATTTCCTGTCAATTGGACCAACGGTTTCAGAGAAAATCATATTTATTCTGTGCTGACAAACAAACAGATAAACAGACAAACAAACAAACAAACAAACAAATATGTTGTGCAGAGGGAGAGAGGGGGAAGGACACAAACACACGATACATGCAAAATCCCCCCCCCCCCCCACCCCCAAAGTTTCCATTGATACAGCAAATTTTCCATTTCATCAAGATTAAAATTGACAATCATGATCAAAGCTCAGGTCAAAAGGATGAAAAGTGACAATTTTTCAGATGAAAAATGATGATTTTGGAAGTTTGACCTTGAGTTGGCCTTTGACCTTAAAAATAGTTGGTTTCCCAATTCAGTGAGGAACGACACAAATGCTGTGCAATTTTCAAGTCAATTGGATGAAAATTGATGGGTTTTCAGATGAAAATTCATGATTTTGGAAGATTGACTTTGAGTTGACCTTTGACCTTTTGACCTCAAAAATACTTAATTGTTGAATTCAGTGACCAGATATGCAAATCCTCTTAACATTTCAAGTCAATTGGATGAAAATTGAGGTTTTTAGAAATATGGCCTATGTGACCTTTTGGCCTATGTTGACCTCAAAAATACTTGGTGGTTAAATTCAATGACCATATATGCAAGTCCTCTTCAGATTTCAAGTCAATCAAATGAAAATTGAGGTTTTTAGAAATACGGCCTATGTTGGCCTTTTGGCGTATGTTGACCTCAAAAATACTTGGTGGTTGAATTCATTGACCAGATATGCAAGTCCTCTTAAAATTTCAAGGCAATCGGATGAAAATTGAGGATTTTAGAGATTTCACAATGTTGGTGACCTTTTGCCTATGTTGACCTATTGACCTTTTGACCCCGAAAACAATAGGCTTCTTGCTTATCACCAAGTCTATACCATTTGGTGAGGTTTCGTGAAGATCGGTTGAAAATTGTGACCTGTAGGCCGGTGATAAACAAACAAACAACCAAGATGACGTCATGCGGAGCACGATACTTGCAAAATCTGAACCCCCCCCCCCCCTCCTCCCCCCAAAGGTTTTCCATTGATACAGCAAATTGTCCATTTCGTCAAGATTAAAATTGATGTACTTGATCAAAGCTCGGGTCAACAGGTCATATGTTTTATGACCTGTTTATGACCTGTTTTATATGACCTGGTCAACAGGTCATATGCTCGGGTCATACATTTTATACCTCTCCCACCTCCCCCCAAGCCCTCCCCCTCCCACATTTCTCCCGATGTCCCTGCTCTCAAATGTTGTGTTTGTGTCCTTCCACCTCTCTCCCTATCTTGTCTACCGCTCCCCTTATTTTTTGTGTTTTATGTGTCGGTTTGACTTTTTGTGTGATTAATGTTAGCTCTTTCACGAGCCTCGATCTTGTATACAAAAAAAAAAAAAAAAAAAAACAGGATGAAAAGTGACGATATTTCAGATGAAAAATGATGATTTTAGAAGTTGGACCTTGAGTTGACCTTTCACCTTTTGACCTCAAAAATAGTTGGTTCCCAATTCATTGATGCACTATACAAATGCTGTTCTATTTTCAAATCAATTGTATGAAAATTGATGGGGTTTCAGATGAAAATTCATGATTTTGGAAGTTTCACCTTGAGTTGACCTTTGACTTTTTGTCCTAAAAGTAGTTGGTTTCTCAATTCAGTGATGCAATACGCAAATGCTGTTCTATTTTCAAACCAATCGGATGAAAATTCATGGTTTTTCAGATGAAAATGTATGATTTTGGAAGTTTGACCTAGAGTTGACCTTTGACCTTTTGACCTCAAAAATTGTTGGTTTCCCTATATAGTGACTCAATGTGCAAATGTTGTTGAATTATCAATTCAATCGGAAGAAAATTGATGGTTTTTCAGATTTAAATTGATGATTTTGGAAGTTTTACCTTGAGTTGACCTTTGACCTTTTGACCTCAAAAATAGTATGTTTCCCAATTTAGTGACTCAATGTGCAAATGCTGTTCAATTGTAAAGTCAATCGGTTGAAAATTGATGGGTTTTCAGATGAAAATTTCTGATTTTGAAAATTTTACCTTGAGTTGACCTTTGACCTTTTGACCTCAAAAATAGTTAATTTCCCAATTTACTGACTCATACAAATGTTATTCAATTTTCAAGTCAATCGGATGAAAATTGAGGATTTTTGAAACTTGGCCTATGTTGACCTTTTGGCCTACGTTGACCTCAAAAATAGCTGGTGGTTGAAATCAGTGAAAATATATGCAAATGCTCTTCAAATTTCAAGTTAATCGGATAAAAATTGAGGATTTAAAAAATTTGGCCTTTGTTGACCTTTTGGTCTATGTTGACCTTTTGGTCTATGTTGACCTTTTGGCCTATGTTGACCTCAAAAATACTTGGTCGTTGAATTCAATGACCAGATATGAAAATCCTCTTGAAATTTCAAGTTAAGTGGATAAAAATAGAGGATTTTAGAAATTTGACAAAGTTGGTGACTTTTGGCCTATGTTGACCTTTTGGTCTATGTTGACCTTTTGGCCTATGTTGACCTTTTGCCCTATGTTGACCTCAAAAATAGTTGGGGGTTGAATTCGGTGACCAGATATACAAATTCTCTTCAAATTCCAAGTTAATTGGATGCAAATTCAGGATTTTAGAAATGTGGCCTATGTTGACCTTTTGGCCGATGTTGACCTCAAATATACTTGGTGGTTGAATTCTGGTCCAGATATGCAAATCCTCTTCAAATTTCAAGTTAAGTGGATAAAATAGAGGATTTTAGAAATTTGGCCTTTTTCTTATGAGCACCTCGTTAATCATCTTCAAAAAGGGTGTTATAACACACCCAAACACCCAGTTTTCATCCTTGCAATCTGTTGGAAGTCCAGGTGTATGCATGCAAATTTTGGGGCCGCTAGGTTTCATGGTTTTGGAGTTATGGAGGAAACAGACAGAAGGATGGACGGACGGACGGACGGATGGACGGAGACTGCCTTTTATTATTGCAGATAATAATGACAGATAATTATTATTTGATTGCAAGGATGTTAATTGCAAGATGATTATCATTACATTCTTGAAGCATATCATCAAAATCTGGATTCGGTTATGAGGATTGGATCCTGTGGACTAAATAATGTCCAAATCTGGAGTGAATTCTGCCAAAATCTACCATATCTAGCGATTGGTGAATGCTATTCAGGCTGCTTTTGCAAGCCATGGCGTTATAGTAGACAGAGCTCCCTTTTTGTTTTTAGTCACAAGGCCCGGGAAGGTTGAGTGTGCTATAACACCTTTTTTTGATTTTGCCTGCTCTCAGTGGTTTCCACATGATTTGCTGCTTGAAATCAATATTTTTAAAATTCCTCGGCTATTTCAACCAGAAGCAATCAGCTTGCTATTGCTTGCGAAGCCAGCCGTTCCTTATCACCCATTTCATTGGAGTGCTTGCTGGAGTGCTCAAGCCGCTTGGCGAGGGCTCCACAAATGAAATGAGAAATGCCTGTGTATTTAATTAACTAGGGCATTGCCCGTACTATATCTATATCTAAAATTATATCCCCCCCCTCTATTTACATGAAATGGTTTGGTCCAAAGCGAACGGCTTGCGAGTACGGTGACAATCCCCCCCCTCTATTTACATGCAATGGTTTGGTCCAAAGCGAACGGCTTCCGGAGTTTGGTAAAGAAATCGCCATCGCGTGCACAAACGCGCAGGAAAGCGAATGAATCGCAAATTCGTTTTTATTAGTTTTAAAACATAGTTTAACGCCAACATAGTTTGCAAACGTGAAATAAATGAATACGCTCTCAAATGTGCCATCCGAGGCAGAGTGTGTCCTCCACGTTCGGCACACGCGATCGTTCGCTGCTCTCTGATTGGTTGAATCGTTTTTTGGACATAGCTCGGTAAGTAATTGTCCGATTAATATGAAACCTTGAAAAGGCACATCCTCGGGTCCCCAGCAATATACCTGGCAAGTTAAAAGTATATCGGACCCGTGGTTGTCGAGAAACAGCGGTCACAGACAAACAAACGTACAGACGTACAAACGTACAGAGATTACTGGAATTATAGATAGATTAGTCACAAGGCGGGGAAGTTTGGGTGAGTTATAACACCCTTTTTGAATATGCTTAACGAGGTGAACCACCACTTTGTGAACACTATTGAGGCTGCTTTTGCAAGTCATGGCGTTACAGTAGACAGAGCTGCCTTTTTGTTTTCACGTACCCATTTTTTCATCGACTAACATTTTTGTGCGATATAGTCTCTCTCCCCCCCCCACCCCCTCGTTTCCTTGCTCCACCCTCATTCCATTCTCTCTCTCCCCTCCCTGCTCCTCACTCCCCCGCCCCTCCTCACCCCTCCCCATACACCTTCCCTTCTCTCCTCCCTCCTCTGTCTCCCCCTCCCTCCTCTGTCTCCCCCTCCCACTCCTTTCCCCTCCCTACCCCTTCCCTCTCTCTCTCTCTCTCCTCCCCTTCTCATTCCCTTACCCACCACATCCCTCCTCTCCCCCTCCTCCTCCTCATTCATATTCCCGTCAGGAGGAAACTCATTGTTACCCGGCAACAACAACAACAGGCATTTAAAGGCCATTTTCCCTGCTAGAGCGGGGGTTAGCCTTGCGGTCCCCATGACAATCTTCTCCATTTTGCCCTATTTTCTGCATCTCTCCTTGTTAACCCCCTTGCCCGCATTTCTTCTTCCACCATCTTTAGCCAATTCTTTCCCGGTCTTCCCCGTCCTCTACGTCCTTCTACATTCATTTCCATCACTCTTCTCAACCAGTCACTTTCATCCTTCCTCAACACATGACCAAACCATCTCAACCTGTTCCTCTTCACAGCATCAATCACAGGCTCTATTCCCATCATCTTTCGCAATTCATCATTTGTCTTCCTCTCTCTCAACGATACTCCACACATCCACTGAACCATTTGCATTTCCAGCCTTTCCAGCCTTCGTTGCTGCTCGACATTCATTACCCATGTCTCGCTCCCATAAATCATAACACTTCTCACACGTGCAGCATACACCTTTCCCTTCAGCTTCAACGACACTCCCCTCCTCGTCAGCACGCCACTCAGTTCCCGAAACTTCTTCCATGCACATCTCACTTGAGCAACCGTTGCCGAGTCTGATCCACCTTCTCCATTCAGCATGTCTCCGAGGTAACAAAATGTTTTCACACCTTCCAGCCTCATGCCGTCTCCAAGATCCAACTCAACGTTTCCTCCATCTGCAGCTCCCTCTGTGCACACCTTACACTTGAATGTAGCTGCCACACTGGCTAATGACCCTCTCAAACCACTACATTTTTGATGAACGCACTCAGCGCACATTGTACATTGAATGGAGTTCACTCCGACACCCTTCCTGCACACAGCACAGGGCCACTTCCCAGTTCTTTCCACCTCACCACATGCTTTACCACTTGCCACCACCTTCGTTTTTCCGATATTCACCTTCAGACCTTTTGTCTCCATACATTCCTTCCACTTGTTCATCTTCTCCTTCAGTCCATCCATACTTTCTGCAATCAACACCAGATCATCTGCATACAACAACTCCCACGGTAAACCCTCCTTTACGTTCCGAGCCAGCACCTCCACCACAGCTACAAATAGTAGTGGACTTAGTACCGATCCCTGATGCACTCCCACCTTCACCTCAAACTCACCACTGTTCCCGTCCTTCGTCCTTACAGCTGTGCACGCTCTTTTGTACATTGCCATCAGTACTCTGATCAACCATTCCTCCACTCCTAACTTCCTCAATGCCCATGTCAATACTTCACGTGGAACCCTATCGAATGCTTTCTCCAGATCAACAAACCCAAGAAACAACTTCTTCCTCTTCTCCATGTACTTCTCCTGCAACTGCCTCACAATAAAGAGCGCGTCTGTCGTTCCTCTTCCTGGCATAAATCCAAAACTGCATTTCGTCGATCTTCACTTTCTTCCTTATCCTCCTCTCCAACACCCTTTCCAATACCTTCATTCCATGCTCCAATAACTTTATCGCTCGATACGAGCCACACTCCAGAGGGTCACCTTTCCCCTTGTATAGAGGGACGAGGGTACTCAGTTCCCAATCCACTGGAATGCGGCCTTCTTTCACCACCAGATTGCAGATCTCTGTCATTCTCTTCACACCCCAACTTCCTGCTGCCTTCAACATATCTCCCACAACTCCCGTCGGCCCTCCCGCTTTTCTACTCTTCATTGCTTTTATCGCTTCCTCAACTTCCTTCTCGGTTATCTTCTCTGCCGATCCTAAAACTGGGTTACTCTCTATGTTGCCATCCCATTCATTCTCTGCATTCCATTCATCCCATTCATCTCATTCATTCCGGCAACGCCGGGTACTTTTACTAGTTGTGTAATAAAAACAAGAACAGGTAATGTATAATTATATATTAAAAACAAGGACAGGTAATATATAATTATATAATGTAAACATGCACATGTAATTTATAATTGTATAATTATATAATAAAAACAAGAACAGGTAATGTATAATTATATAATAAAGCAAGGACAGGTAATGTATAATTATATAATAAAAACAAGCACAGGTAATGCATAATTATATAATAAAAACAAGCACAGGTAATGTATAATTATATAATAAAAACAAGGACAGGTAATGTATAATTATATAATAAAAACAGACACATGTAATTTATAATTATGTAATAAAAACAGACACATGTAATTTATAATTATATAATAAAAACAGACACATGTAATTTATAATTATATAATAAAAACAGACATGTAATTTATAATTATATAATAAAAACAAGGACAGGTAATATATAATTATATAATGTAAACATGCACATGTAATTTATAATTGTATAATTATATAATAAAAACAAGAACAGGTAATGTATAATTATATATTAAAAACAAGGACAGGTAATATATAATTATATAATGTAAACATGCACATGTAATTTATAATTGTATAATTATATAATAAAAACAAGAACAGGTAATGTATAATTATATAATAAAGCAAGGACAGGTAATGTATAATTATATAATAAAAACAAGCACAGGTAATGCATAATTATATAATAAAAACAAGCACAGGTAATGTATAATTATATAATAAAAACAGACATGTAATTTATAATTATATAATAAAAACAGACACATGTAATTTATAATTATATAATAAAAACAGACACATGTAATTTATAATTATATAATAAAAACAATGACAGGTAATTTATAATTATATAATAAAAACAAGGACAGGTAATGTATAATTATAGAATAAAAACAAGGACAGGTAATTTATAATTATATAATAAAAACAGACACATGTAATTTATAATTATATAATAAAAACAATGACAGGTAATTTATAATTATATAATAAAAACAAGGACAGGTAATTTATAATTATATAATAAAAACAAGCACAGGTAATGCATAATTATATAATAAAAACGGACACATGTAATTTATAATTATATAATAAAAACAATGACAGGTAATTTATAATTATAGAATAAAAACAAGGACAGGTAATTTATAATTATATAATAAAAACAAGCACAGGTAATGCATAATTATATAATAAAAACGGACACATGTAATTTATAATTATATAATAAAAACAAGGACAGGTAATTTATAATTATATAATAAAAACAAGGACATGTCATGTATAATTATAAATTACTCTACTCTCTGTCGCTCCATTCCTCATCCCTCAGATCGGCAGTCTGCAGCCTCCTCACTCTCTGCAGACCTGGACAAAATCACAGACTGGTCAAACAAGTGGAACATGTCTTTCAATCCTGACAAATCTCACACTCTTACGATGTCTCTCCGAAAGGACCGACTGGACAACCCTCCCA
This sequence comes from Myxine glutinosa, assembly GCF_964187855.1. Lineage (NCBI taxonomy): Eukaryota > Metazoa > Chordata > Myxini > Myxiniformes > Myxinidae > Myxine > Myxine glutinosa. Next base: position 6,432,085 of record NC_136267.1, on the reverse strand, counting down.
TCTACTTTCTCACCAATCCTCTCCAAGAAGTTCTGTCGCTCAAGCTTTTGGGTCTCACTATCTGCCATGATATTTCTTGGGAAAACCACATTTCCAGGATGGCCTCCAAAGCCAGTCGCCGACTGGGCGGCCTCCGTCGTGCGAAGTCCTTCCTTGGCACACCTGAGCTCCTCACCACATACAAGGCTTTCCTCCGCAGCTCAATGGAATACTGTTGCCCCCTCTGGGCTGGTGCTCCTGCCTCACACCTTGCTCGACTTCACGCTGTTGAGGCCAAAGCTTTCAGAATCATTGGAATCTCCTGCGATGTAGTCAACTCCGAGGGCCTTTCACTCACTCACCGCAGGCAGGTAGGTGGTCTTTCTGTCTTCTACCGACTCCTCTCCGGCCTTGCTCCCCCAGCTCTCTCTGTGCTCTGTCCCCCCAATATTCCTTCAGGTCGCACAAGATCTGCCTGCAACCCTCTTATGGTTAAACTGCCAAAGTCTAGGCTCTCTGCTCACCTTCACTCTTTCATTCCCCTTTTCTCCCGCCTCTGGAACAAACTCCCTCACTCTCTTCAATCCCACTCCTCCCTCCAGGTCTTTAAAACAGCTGTTCACCACCATCTCTTATCGTCCCCCATCGAAAACCTTGATCTTTTCTACCACCGGTAATTCACCCCAGAGTCCTTGCAGTGTTCATATGTTTTAATCCTCTCCCACCTCCCCCCAAGTCCTCCCGATGTCCCTGCTCTCAAATGTTGTGTTTGTGTCCTTCCCCCTCTTCCCCCTCTCTTTTGTGTCCTTCCCCCTCTCTCCCCATCTTGTCTGCCGCTCCCCTTGTTTTTTGTGTTTTGTGTGTCGGTTTGTCTTTTTGTGTGATTAATGTTAGCTCTTTCACGAGCCTCGATCTTGTATACAAAAAAAAAAAAAAAAAAAAATTATAGAATAAAAACAAGGACAGGTAATGTATAATTATATAATAAAAACAAGGACAGGTAATGTATAATTATATAATAAAAACAAGGACAGGTAATGTATAATTGTATAATAAAAACAAGGACAGGTAATTTATAATTTTATAATAAAAATAGGACAGGTAATGTATAATTACATAATAAAAACAAGGACAGGTAATGTATAATTATATAATAAAAACAAGGACAGGTAATGTATAATTGTATAATAAAAACAAGGACAAGTAATTTATAATTTTATAATAAAAATAGGACAGGTAATTTATAATTATATAATAAAAATAAGGACAGGTAATGTATAATTATATAATAAAAACAAGGACAGGTAATGTATAATTGTATAATAAAAACAAGGACAAGTAATTTATAATTTTATAATAAAAATAGGACAGGTAATTTATAATTATATAATAAAAATAAGGACAGGTAATTTATAATTATATAATAAAAACGGACACGTAATTTATAATTTTATAATAAAAATAGGAGAGGTAATTTATAATTATATAATAAAAATAAGGACAGGTAATGTATAAATATATAATAAAAACAAGGATAAGGTGAAGGGTAATTTCCATTAATAATTATATATCACATTTCATCTACTTCTGCAGTTTGAGTGAAGGTGTTTAAAGGTGCCCAAGACCAACCTGTTCTGCTGTTAACGATTAACACCTCTCGAAAGATTGCGTTCGGAGATGAAAACACATCAAGTTTTTCCGGATTGAAAATGGATTTAAACGGTAATGTGGAACGAACCTTTAAACGTCTAAAAATATGTTTTACAAGACACCTTTGAGAAGATATTATCAACCTGGGAAACGTTAAAACGAAGCACTTCTGATGTCATGTTTTCCCCATGTTGTGCAGATATTCGAGTCACGAGGGAGATGTGGGTCCTGAATGACGTGAAACCAGTTGTGTTTGAAGGGGGGGGGGGGTGGTTATGGGGGCGTTGGGGGCCTTCAGGTACATACACCCCTCTCCAATTTGTTTAGCCTGGGTTCGAATCCCGACCCAGCGAAAAACGTCATCCCAGGTGATTGTTCGGTGATTGATTCGTCGATGTGTGTTCCGTCGCTCAGATCAATCAGATGAACGTTTACCTGGTCGGCCAATCTGCTGTGTCATTAGTTGCTGGATGTTAAAGATCACATTGTGCCCTTTGCGAAGAGTAGGTGAATTATCACCAGCACCATGAACAAATTTCCAATTCCTGCCCCGACCCACAGGGGGCACTGCATCAGCGGCACAGTCCGACATTCCCACGCGGTGCAGTGGTCGTTTATTACTGGTTGGAATTGCTCCCAGAAAACCATTCCCGCTCCGACATGGCTGCCCTCCGCTACCGAGCAACGTTCACGTTACCAACACATGCTGTCTGTCCCACGAAGTGAACTCACTCACCTGTCTTCAGCTACATCGTTTGGACAGCCTTTTGGGCTCGCTTCTGCTCTGAACTCAGGTGTGCTCAATGAACACGTGGGTTGACTTATCTTCAGCCATATTGATTAGACATGGAGTTGTATGAACCTCCGACTACGTCCTCTGCCGTTGTTTTCCTGACACAACTTGATCCATTTCTCGCTCCAGGTACGACTACTTCTCCTTCTTTAACAGCCCCAATCATTCCCACCTTCTTGTCGTGTTGGCGGGAAAACGTTTTTGTCCCAAGTCGTTCATGAACCGGCTGGCCAGGTTTGGCGTTCGACCGAAGGTGATTTTGGTAGGAATTTGGAATTTGTTCATGGTGCTGGCGATAACTCGCCTACTTCATGAAAAACACCATCTACTGACGTCAGGTGCTGTCCGACGGGACACCGGTTAACGTCCATCCCGTCGGACTGACATGAGGATGGCAATCCCTGGGGTGGGTCACAATTAGAAACCAGGTTAAACAGCTCAGGTGGGAGTACGGGTACCTCTGGACTATCCTTCAAGTGGTTCCAAACATTCCAAATTTGATTATTACTTGCAAAATCGAAGATTTTTCAAGTATATTGGTCGGTTGTGTTTGTGGTTCTGTCTGTCTGTCTGTCCGTTTGTCTGTTTGTCTGTTTGTCACCGGCCTACGGGTCACAATTTTCAACCGATCTACACGAAATTTCACCAAATGGTAGAGTTGGTCAAAAGCAAGAAGCCTAATGCTTTTGGGGGTCAAGCGGTCAAAAGGTCAACATAGGCCAAAGGTCAACATAGGCCACATTCCTAAAATCCTACATTTTCATCTAATTGATTTGAAATTTGAAGAGGACTTGCATATCTGGTTACTGAATTCAACCACCAAGTATTTTTGAGGTCACCATAGGCCAAAAGGTCAACATAGGCCAAATTTGTAAAATCACCAATTTTCATTTGATTGACTTGAACTTCTAAGAGCATTTATATATATGGTCACTGAATTCAACCACCATCTATTTTTGAGGTCAACATAGGCCAAATTTTTAATATCCTCAATTTTCATTCGATTGACTTGAAAATTGAACAGCATTTGCACATTGAGTCACTAAATAGGGAAACTAACGATTTTTGAGGTCAAAAGGTCAAAGGGCAATTCAAGGTCAACCTTCCAAAATCATCATTTTTCATCTGAAAAATCGTCATTTTTCATCCTGTTGACCCGAGCTTTGATCAAGATTGTAAATTTTAATCTTCATGAAATGGACAATTTGCTGTATCAATGGAAAACTTTGGGGGGGCGGGGGGATTTTGCAAGTATCATGCTCCGCATGACATCTTCTTGTTTTAAAATTTACATACAAGATTTATATACAAGATTTTATATACAAGATCGAGGCTCATGGAAGAGCGAGGTGACAGATGATAAAAAGGTAACAAAGGGGCAGCTGGGTAGTAGATGAATACTGCACAACAATAAGGGAATGAACGAACAGGAGAGAGACGAGGGTCAAGGTTCCAGAAAAGGTCGCACACCTGGGTGGGGGATAACGAGATGGTGTTGCACAACTTTATTCGAGTCCTGGAGGGAAGATTGGGAGTGAACATCCTCAAGAAAGCAGTTCTACATATGAGGAGAGAAAAGAGTAACTGAGGTGTGTGGTTAGCCTGGATTTTGGAAGTTTAACCAGGAGGAGGTTCCTGAAAGACCATGTGCATCTTGGAGTAAATAGGGAGGGTTGGAAGAGGGAGAGAGCAGAGGGAGCTAGACCAGAGGAGAGATGGTAAAAAAGACTGAGGAGAGGAGAGGCCATCGACATGTCTTCGACGTGTGAGCAGCAAACATTGTGCTGTTGTCCGGAGCTTTGGATTCCTTAGATTCCACGAGAAACAGATGGAATACCGGGGCCCTTGCCCCTAGGAAAGAATGGCACTCCACTGGGCTACGAAGTACGACCTTGCACATGGTGAGTAAAAACAAAGCAAAATGAAGATATTTCTTCAATACATTATGAGGAAAGGGAAGGGAGGGCTAAGGATAGGATAGCGAGATGCCTTCCAAACAAGAAACAGGTGAACATTTCGATATCATGTACAAATCAGCAAGACGAGAAGATTTATCTAAATAGTGATGTTCTTTGCTTTGTTTTAAGATCATCATTATTATAACTAGCGTGACTCGTTATAACTAGCGTGACTCGGCGCGCTCCACGCACCTCACCACACGTCGTTTCAGAGGGGTAGGCATCTTTGACAATTTCGGTGTCTTTTGGGTCTTCATGGTGTTTTGGGTCTTCAGTGACATTTAGGTATTCAGGGTCTTGTGGATCCTCTGGGCCTTCAAGGATATTTTGGGTCTTTGAGGTGTTTTGGGTCTTCAGGGTCTTTTGGGTCTTTGGTGTCTTCATAGGCTTTTAGGTCTTAAGGGTCTTCGGTGTCTTTTGGGTTTTTGGGGTCTTCAGGGTATTTTGGTTCTTCTTGGTCTTTAAGGGTATTTGGGTCTTTTTGGATCTATGGGGTGCTTTGGGTCTTCGGGGTGTTTTGGGTCTTTGGGGTGTTTTGGGTCTTTGGGGTGTTTTGGGTCGTTCGGGTGTTTTGGGTCGTCGGGGTGTTTTGGGTCTTCGGGGTGTTTTGGGTCTTCGGGGTGTTTTGGGTATTCGGGGTGTTTTGGGTCTTCCGGGTGTTTTGGGTCTTCGGGGTGTTTTGGGTCTTCGGGGTGTTTTGGGTCTTCGGGGTGTTTTGGGTCTTCGGGGTGTTTTGGGCTTTCGGGGTGTTTTGGGTCTTCATGGTGTTTTGGGTCTTTGGGGTGTTTTGGGTCTTCGTGGTGTTTTGGGTCTTCGTGGTGTTTTGGGTCTTCGTGGTGTTTTGGGTCTTCGTGGTGTTTTGGGTCTTTGGGGTGTTTTGGGTCTTCGGGGTGTATTGGGTCTACGGGGTGTTTTGGGTCTACGGGGTGTTTTGGGTCTTCGGGGTGTTTTGGGTCTTTGGGGTGTTTTGGGTCTTCGGGGTGTTTTTGGTCTTCGGGGTGTTTTGGGTCTTCAGGGTGTTTTGGGTCTTCGGGGTGTTTTGGGTCTTCGGGGTGTTTTGGGTTTTTAGGTATTCGGGGTCTTTTGGAGCCTCAGGGCCTTGAAGGGTATTCAGGGTATTTTTGAGCCTCAGGGCCTTGAAGAGTATTCAGGGTCTTTTTTTGCCTCAGGGCCTTGAAGGATATTCAGGGTCTTTTTGAGCCTCAGGGCCTTGAAGGGTATTCTGGGTCTTTTTGAGCCTCAGGGCCTTGAAGGGTATTCTGGGTCTTTTTGAGCCTCAGGGCCTTGAAGGGTATTCTGGGTCTTTTTGAGCCTCAGGGCCTTGAAGGGTATTCTGGGTCTTTGGGGTATTTTGGGTATTTTGAGTCTTTAGGGGACTTGGTGGTCTGAAGGGTCTTCGGGGAATTAAAGGGTCGTCAAAGGTCTGAGGAGTCTCAGCAGTCTTAACGCTATTAAGAGTGTTAATTAAGAGGGTGGTAATTTTATTTGAAGAAGAAGACGTTTTCGTTGCATATAAACATAACGACAAACATAGCGACATAACGACATAACCACATACGTTTGCTCAATTATAATAAGATATTCCTCCAGGACACACACACACACATACAGACACACACACATACAGACACACACACAGACACACGCATCCACACACAAACACACACCCAGACACACACACACACACACACACAGACACACAGACACACACACACAGACACGCACACACAAAGACACACAGACACACAAACACACACACAAACACACACACAGACACAAACACACACACACACACACACACACACACACACACACACACACACACAGACACACACAGACAGACAGACAGATACACACAGACAGACAGACACACACAGACAGACACACACAGACAGACACAGAGACACACATACAGACACAGACACAGACATACACATACACACATACACAGACATACACACACAAACACACACACACACAGAAACTTCAGTTGCAAAGTGACCTGACTTCGGCCATGGCAGTATGAACCGGTCAAATCACAGATTCAGCCACAGAGAGGGTTGTCCGTAGATGCAGCACGCGTGAAGCAGGAGCCACACAGAAGTGACACGGACAGGTATAAGCGTGAAGGTGAAGGTTAAGGTTCAACCTGCGGCAGATGTGGTTATGTGCCTAAGAGAGACTTGTCCAGCAGAAGGAAAGAAGTGCATGAAATGTGGGAAGTTTTCACACTTTGCAGGTGAAGGCAAAGAGTAGAAATTAAGCTGATGTGTCTGAATCACGAGTACGTACACCATTTTTCGTTGGGTCTGTACAAACCAATGATGAACTTCCATGGAGGGTAAACCTGGAGATACGTGGCAGAAGAGTGAACTTCAAGATGGGCACGGGAGACGACGTCATTGCAATTGCAAGAAAACGTGGGCATTCCTTGGAAAACTCGACCTGTGTCCTGCTAACTCAGTTATGCTCCTGAATCCAGGAGGCAAAATGGACGAGGTGGGAAGATTGGACACATCAGTGGGAGAAGAGCCACCATTTCCATGATTGATAATGACACTGATGGTCTCCTCTGTGGAACAACAGCCACCGCCATGGGGCTTGTCCAACGCATCAATTCAGTCAGCTTTAGTGAAATTGAGTCCGAACCAGTCAAAATGAAGCTTAAAGATGGGGCAACGCCATACAGCCCTACACCTGCCAGGTGCATTCCTATTGCGCTACTCAAGAAAGTGGAGAAGGAGATCAAGAGGATGAAGGGTGATTGAAGAAATCATCGAGGCAACAGAGTAGGTCTCACCGATGGTTCCTGTTGTTAATCCTTCAGGAGATATCAGAAATTGTCGACCTGAAGAAACTCAATCAAGAGATCAAACGTGAGGGAAACATCTTTCCTACAGTTGATGATGTAATCCACCTGCTACGTGGGTCAGCGGTCTTCTCCTAGCTGTATGCCTCCTCAGGATTCCAGCAGATTCTCCTAGACCTGATAACCACAAAGTTAACCACGTTCATGACACCATTTGGACGTTTCTTCTTCAAGCAAGTTCCCTTTGGAATATCATCTGCATCAGAGATTCCCAGAGGACAATGAATAAAATCCGAGCATGGATTGATGGAGATATCTGTTGCTTCGATGACGTTCTCCGTCATACATCCACCAATGAAGAACATGAACGACTCTTGGTCAAAGTGTAATGCGTCTCCAACTCCACAACAAGAAGTGTGAATATCTTAAGTCTGAGATCAACTTCCTGAGACACAATCGGTGAAAAGGGTGTGAGACCAGATTCGTCCAAAGTTGAGGCGATAGCAAAGAGATACCTCGGAGCTGAGGAGATACCTCGGAGCTGAGGAGATACCTCGGAGCTGAGGAGATACCTCGGCATGGTCAACTACTGTATATATATATATATATATTGTTGCGAATATGGAATTTGGCCTCCATATCCGCTTGTAAATATTCCCCTATTTCCCCAATACTCCCCAACTATCCCCAATCCCCCATTCCCTAGTCCCATTGTCTGTAAACAACAATCAGTAGAGCCGACCTTCCCCTTTTTCCCCCATTAAATGTCGTGCCCAGGTCCACCGCATCTCACGTAGACAACTTTCGGACATCTTGCTAGTTATTCTTAGTCTATGTCAGTTAAGGACTCCTTTCCATTAATTCTGACTCTTCGTTGCACCAGAATGTGATTATATGGCACCAGTAGTGAGTTTAGGACCTTTCCCATACCTCCTTCCATCTTCTTCCCCAAACAACAACAACAACAACAACAACTACAGCTACAACAACAACTACAACCACGGCGCGCGGGGGGAGTGTGCGTCCTCCCACCAGCTCGGTTAGCCGCCATGACCATGCGCTCCACGGGGTTACCACGAAGGGGCTGGCTGTCAGCTCCTCGTCAAGGGCGGAGCCTGGTAAACCCCCCGCACGCACCCAATGAGAAGCAACGTGCCGATTCCACGAGGCGGAGCTAACGAGCCGAGGGCGTGTCACTCCCCGCCGGATATACGAAGCGACTCACCGGATGTGAGGGGAGATGCGCCCCCAGCTTGAAGAAGAGCAAGTCACTACCTCCGAGCGCTGCGACCTCCCTGCATGCTGCATCTCTGGACCGGACCGAGTCGATTCTGTCCCTGAGCCCAGGTGCACCTGGAGCCATCGATCCTGCCTTTCCTAGCCATCCATCCCCGTGTGAGTCAGCCTTTTGTCCCGTTTATCTGTCGTCTGTTGGGGTTAATATAAGATTGTGTCTAAGTGCCTATCTTCCTTTGCTGTCCCTCTTGTAGTTGTAATCTAACCTTCCGAACGAATATAATCTCCTCCGGAGGTCTTGAGAACCGTATCCCTGGTGTGTCATTTTAATCCCAGCCGTGTGTCTTTTCCTTCATTGACCTAGCGTAGCGCGATTAGTCAACGTTCGGGTATAATCGGGTAACTTGTGCAGACGTGGTCATACCAAACCGCTCGGTAAATAACATCTAAGCCACGTCTGTAACAATTGGTGTCGAGGAGTGGAATTCGGACCCGGGACTAAATTTATTAGGCCCAAATTTGTAACAATTAGAATCGATTCGGAGCGCGTTTCCCGCGCGAAATTATAACGGCGAAATTTGATTTTGTTATACGAAAATAAAAACCCGAATTTTGAAAGTCGCGCTATGGCGGATCAAGACAGCTGGGGTCCGGTAGGGGAGAGTGAGGCAGGGTCGGTCCAGGACCAAATTGAGGGACATGAGGGACAGGAGGAGAGCGAAGCAGCGAGGGTAGCAAACGCACAAAATGGCGCCTCGCTGGTCACCGCGCCCGCGACCGTGGCAGCGCCACCGGTGGATTTGAACTTGTTTTTAATACAAATGAAGGCCCTTATGGCCCAGAATAGTGAGCAAATGAGGGCTCAGAGTGAGCAATTGGGGGTAATGGGAAACGAAATGGGGGTAATGAGGGACGAAGCGAGGGCTCGGAGTGAGCAATTGGGGGTAATGGGAAACCAAATGGGGGTAATGGGAAACCAAATGGGGGTAATGAGGGACGAAGCGAGGGGTACCGGTGAGGGATTAGACAAGAAATTAGAGGGGTTAGACAATGGGATAGAAGGGGTGAAACATGGGTTAATGGGGGTAGAAAACAGAATGGCCGCTCAAGAGAATCAAATGGAAGGGATGCAAAAAGGGTTAGAGGGGTTAGAAAACACCATGGAAGGCAAATTGAGGGACATGAGGGACCAAGCGGAAAGGGAAGTTAACCAAATGGGGCAGTAGATAGAGGGGGTCAGAATGGGGGTAGAAACCAAACTGGATGCTCACAGGGGGGAAATGGAGCAGATGAGGGTGGCATCTGGGCAGGAGATGCAAGTGATGGGAGAGGAGATCAGGAGAGGAGTGAGTGAGGAGGTCGGAGGAGTGCGCGAGGAGGTGAGGCACTGTAAGGAGCACATGGAGAAGGAGGTGAGAAAGGGGACTGTAAAGTTACAAGGGGGCATAGAGGACCTGACGCAGGAGGTGGAGCAGCTAACAGAGGGACAAAAAGAACTAACGGACCAGGTAAAGAGGAACACTGCGGTATTAGGAGGTTTAAAAGCGACACAAAACGACATAAAAAACGACTTAAAAGCGACAAAGAGGGAATGTCAGATGGTACGTGAGGGACTGACAGCGAGGTTGGACGAGGTGGTAGAGGTAATGGAGACGAAGGACCGGCAGGTGAGGACGCACCTGGAAACGGTCAAGGTAGCCTTAGAGGATGAGCTGGAGGAGACGTACCGGGGAATGAAAGAGGTGAAGCAGAAACTAGAAGAAGTGGAAGAAGGGATGAGCGAAATTAAGAAGCGACGGAGAGGGGATAAGAAAGAGATAAAAGAGGAGATAAAAGAATTGGTCCAAAGTCTGTGTTTGGATCGTGATGATGTGCTCATTAACCAGATGAGGGATTCGCAGGTGATGGAGGAGAAGCGAAGAGGAAGAGGACCCGGTGTAAGTGGTGACCAATATGGTCGTGCGTATGATGCGCCAGGGGATTTGAGAAGCTTGGGGGTCGAGATAGACCCGGGTGTTCGTGAGAGGCCGTTGGTGAAGTGTGCGACAGGTCTGGTGTGCGAAAAAGGAGGTGTGCGAGAAAGTCCGACTCTGAGGTGTGTGAGGAAAAAGTGCACGCCGAGGAGTGAGGGTGCTGGCGAGAATGAGTCGGTCGTAGCGCGGGTGCGAGGGAGCACATGGAAGCGCGGTGTGGTAAGTGTTACAGAGGGTGTGACGGGAGAGTGTGCACAAGAGTGTGCGCGAGGAAGGTGTGTGACGAACAGGTGCATGGGGAAAGAGTGCGCTGTCAAAGGCAAGGAAGAATGCGCACCTGTGGTGAGTGTTACAGAGGGTGTAACGGGAGAGTGTGCGCGAGAAAGGTGTGTGACGGACAGGTGCATGAGGAAAGAGTGCGCTGTCAAGAGTAAGGGTGAGTGCGCTGTCAAGAATGGAGGTGAGAGTAGTGAGAGTGAAACGGAGCGTGAGTTGGTTGTGACAGGTGAGCGAGGATGTACACCTGGGATGGAAGGATGCACACCTGGAATGGTAGAGCGTGAGTGGGAATGCACGCTGGAGTTGGTGGTGAGGCACGTGGTTGGGTGTGCGAATGAGAGCACCCCTGTGATTGTCACAGAGGAGGTGACAGAGGAGGGGGCGCGAAGAGGTGTGTTAGTGAGGTGTGCTACCAACGAATGTGTGCCAAAGTGTTCGGTGGTCAGGTGTGTGACCAAGGCTGTGAGTGGAATGGGTGTACCTGGGTGTGTAAGGAACGGTACAAGGAACATGGAAACGGCTGGATGTGTGAGCAAGGAACGGGCTGCGGGGTGTAAGCGTCCAGGTGAAGCATCGTCGCATCGACGGTAACCAGGTTAGAGGTTAGGTCGACTTTTAGCCGAAGCGGGCCCTCGGTGCGTGCTGGGCCTCGCTTTGAACGGCCGCGTCCGTGCTCCACTAGGCGGAGCGGGCAGCCCGATAGAAAGGGTCGTCATGGCGACCACCTTTTGTTGAGGCAGTCCGGCAGGTCGAGATCGGGACATTGGATGGCTCCGTGCCGAGATGGTGTGTGGGATCTCGGCACGGGTAAGCCCCCGTCCCTGCACCGAATGCCGGACGCATCCAGCCGCTGGCACAGAACAACCCGCATTCATGGCTTGGCTTTGCGAAGCCGGGCTTTGGACAGGAATTGGCGCACCGAGAGGCATTAGTGAGTAGACTGGGTGATGAGGTTAGTGTTTTGGACCCAAAATTAGAGAAAAACAAAATTTGATGATTGGCAAAGGATTGGCAGTAGTGATTGGCAGATGATGGGCAGTGATTGGCAAATTTTTAATTTGTTGAAATTTGATGTGCAAAATTGGTAGTGAGCGATGGGCCCGGTGGGTAAGGCTGGCATCCCTGCCACCCTTCCCATGTGGGGGCAAAGGAGCAATAGATTATGGGGTGTATGGCAGTGAAAACTAGCCCGGGTGGGTTAGGTTAGATTGATAGGGATCTAGAGAAGATGACATTAGGTGACGTTAAGGTTAGTTAGTGACTGATACCTGTAGTGGGGAAGCAGGTAGTTTAGTGTAGATGATAATGACGAGGGAGCGCAATAGTTTAAAGGGACGACTGGGACGCGCAAGTTTCAGAAGGGAGTAGTTAGCTGAGATGATGCCGTGTGTGTGAGCATTGAACAGGTGTGATTGCACAGGTGTGCAACTGGACGGGTGTGTGGAGCAGTGTGTGAGTAGTGAGTGTTGTAGATCAGCGCGAATGCGCTTGGGGAGAGAAGGGTGCAGGTGGCACCCGGTGTGAGAGCACAGGTGTGCAAGTACAGGTGTGTGGAGAGAGTTGGAGTAAGTGGTACGGAGTGGTGTGCATGGTGCGAAGGTGTGGATGGGGGAAGAGTGGACCCTTTTCACGAGTACCCGGGGCGGGTAGTGTAAGTGTTAGGTAGAGGGTACAGGTAAATTGTGGTTGGATATTGGCATCTGTGGTGCGGGTGACAGAATGCTATTGTGAATGGGTGCATTAGTGTTGTGGAAATGGCTGGGCGTGTAGCCTGTTAGTGTGTGTAGTTGGTTGGGCACTCCACCACTGTGAGGATGTCGGCCAGGTGAGGCCGCAGGTGGGCTCTGGGAGCCGGTAGAGTTGTGGATGGGGCCCGAGGATCCGGAGGATGGACCCGGGTAGCCCAGTGCCAGAGAGGGCACCGAGTGGGGAGAGCGCCAGAGGGCCTTCCCCAGGTAGTTAGGTTAGGGTAAGGAGCAGGTAAGCTCGGAGGCAACCGCAGTGGTGGAGGTGTGCAGGTGGGTAAACCCGCTGGGAGAGGTACACGCCACAGCCCAGAAATTGTGCGAGGGCACCGGGAGATGAATCGGGGGAGTGAGACCCCAAATTGAAAAGCACCACAGTTGGCCAATGGGAATTGGTTTTTAGAACCCATAGTGTAAGAGGGCCAATGGTTTGGCCGAAGAAAGACCCCGGGTAGTGTAAAGTTGTTAAAGTCATTTAGGAAATAGTTAGGATTGATGAACCTGTCGCACCATATGCAGCCACTTACCTGTGGTGATGATGATGACTCCACACCTGTGTTTTCTTTGTTTTGTTGCAGGAAATGAAATTGCTGTGTGGATTGTGAGACGCATCACGACGTGGATGAGACATTGGGGTGATTCCATCTCTCCCTCCCTAGGAGGGACTGATGATGAATTGGTAATGGCAAATTATGATGTTGAGTTGGAGATGGCAAATTATGATGTTGAGTTGAAAATGGCAAATTTGATTGGTTAGGAGGGAGAGAAGACGAATTTGGTTTATGGGAGGAACGGGGAAGACAGTAGGGATGTTTGTTGATTTGTAAAGTAGATGTTTATGGGTAGTGTTGTGTTTTGTGGATACAGTAAGGGGTAAGGGAGGGGCCATGTAGGTTACCTGGTGGGGGGGGGGGGCGTACGGTAGGAACGTACCTGTCTCACCTGGTTCCCATGTGCCCCCAGTGTGCATTACCTTGCATTGCGTGCACTTTTGCGCCCTTACCACCTTACTCACTTGTCTGCTTCTTTTGTCTCCCACCTCCGAGGATCTGGCTTTGGGGTAGAGAGAGAGGAGAGAGAGGTGCTGGCTTCGCAGTTGTGGGCCTGCACTTTCGCTGCTTGCTGCTTGGATCGATACACCATATGGACCGCAATGTTTGTGGCCACCCACAATGGACCGCAGTTCTTTTGCGGCCAAGCACCACCCATGGATGGACCTATGGGTCAACGTGGCACCTATGCCATACAAGGTGAACCACTAGCAGTTGGCCCCCTGACGGCCACAATAAAGAAATGGACGCGGTTGGCGCCTTTCTTTATTTTTGAAAGAAGTAAGAAGGCCAAGTGCACCACACGAAGGCAAGACCAGCGGCAGAACATCGGCCGGCTGCGACACCACACAATGATTTATAGACACTTTATTGGTGCACCGGATGGTGCTCACTGTGTGATGGGGTGGTGCTTGATGCTTGGAAGGGGTGCTCTGCACATTATTAAAGGCCGTAGGCCACAGAGCACTCGTGGGTTGGTGTATCGATGCTAGCATGCGTGCTCTCTCTATGCATAACATCTGCATGTGTTCCTCCAAAAACAGGTCCTGGATCGTAGTGTAAATATCAGCGTAGTCTTGTGTAAATAATGCTCCCTACCGGCTGTATGTTTAGTTTGAGGATTCTTTCCGGATTCGGTTATCCTGTGGGTGTGTTTCTGTGAGGAGAAGGGTGCAACGTCGCAGGGGGACATATTTACTCATTTGTGAATATCTGTAAAACTGTCGCACTCAGGGTAGAGTTAATAGTAGAGGGAACTACATTGCGTGCCACACTAAAGTAGGTAAAAATTTATCGGGTCGGGACGCCCCGAGGGTAGAGAAGGGTGCAATGTTGCGAATATGGAATTTGGCCTCCATATCCGCTTGTAAATATTCCCCTATTTCCCCAATACTCCCCAACTATCCCCAATCCCCCATTCCCTAGTCCCATTGTCTGTAAACAACAATCAGTAGAGCTGACCTTCCCCTTTTTCCCCCATTAAATGTCGTGCCCAGGTCCACCGCATCTCACGTAGACAACTTTCGGACATCTTGCTAGTTATTCTTAGTCTATGTCAGTTAAGGACTCCTTTCCATTAATTCTGACTCTTCGTTGCACCAGAATGTGATTATATGGCACCAGTAGTGAGTTTAGGACCTTTCCCATACCTCCTTCCATCTTCTTCCCCAAACAACAACAACAACAACAACAACAACTACAGCTACAACAACAACTACAACCACGGCGCGCGGGGGGAGTGTGCGTCCTCCCACCAGCTCGGTTAGCCGCCATGACCATGCGCTCCACGGGGTTACCACGAAGGGGCTGGCTGTCAGCTCCTCGTCAAGGGCGGAGCCTGGTAAACCCCCCGCACGCACCCAATGAGAAGCAACGTGCCGATTCCACGAGGCGGAGCTAACGAGCCGAGGGCGTGTCACTCCCCGCCGGATATACGAAGCGACTCACCGGATGTGAGGGGAGATGCGCCCCCAGCTTGAAGAAGAGCAAGTCACTACCTCCGAGCGCTGCGACCTCCCTGCATGCTGCATCTCTGGACCGGACCGAGTCGATTCTGTCCCTGAGCCCAGGTGCACCTGGAGCCATCGATCCTGCCTTTCCTAGCCATCCATCCCCGTGTGAGTCAGCCTTTTGTCCCGTTTATCTGTCGTCTGTTGGGGTTAATATAAGATTGTGTCTAAGTGCCTATCTTCCTTTGCTGTCCCTCTTGTAGTTGTAATCTAACCTTCCGAACGAATATAATCTCCTCCGGAGGTCTTGAGAACCGTATCCCTGGTGTGTCATTTTAATCCCAGCCGTGTGTCTTTTCCTTCATTGACCTAGCGTAGCGCGATTAGTCAACGTTCGGGTATAATCGGGTAACTTGTGCAGACGTGGTCATACCAAACCGCTCGGTAAATAACATCTAAGCCACGTCTGTAACAATATATATGGGAGTGTACACTGGATCAGCACGTCTATGCGTCCTTGGATGACTCCTCAGCACCATCCCGACACACACAACTGTGTGCTACGGAATGAGATTTTTGTTATGGTGGCCGGAGTGCAAATCCTGCTACCAACCTCCTTGAGAGAGGACCCAGTACCCTGGTACTCATTTCCCCGACCTCGGAAGGATGACAGGCTGAGTCAACTCCACCTGGTATTAATTCAACAGCTGAACGGGATTCAAACTCAGGCCCCTGGGATCCCAAGCCCGCCGCCCTAACCATTCGGCCAACATGGTCTACTGCCTGGGCAGGTATTTTCCTCACCTGTCAACTTCCTTGACACCACTGAACCAACTGCTGAGAAAAGAAACTGCATGGACCTGGGGATCAGAACAGGCAGAGGCTTCTCCAAAATAAAAGAAATGCTCACCAAAGCACCAACCTTGGTGTACTTTGACCCAGGTAAGCCAACAACAGTAGGCGCTGATGCTAGCAGCTATGACCTTGGTGGAGTTTTGCTGCAAGAACATGAAGATGGACTTCCACCAGTTGCTTTCTGTTCAAGAACACTTACGGAAGCTGAACGGTGGCATACGCAAATAGAAAAAGAGCGTTTGGCAGCAGTGTGGGCTTATGAGCGATTGGAACTGCACTTGGTAGGATTTGAGACGTTCACCTTGTGTACAGACCATAAGCCACTAGTTCCTCTAGTTAACACCAAAGACTTGTCAGAGACACCTTTGAGATACCATCAGATGCTTATGCGACCAAGGCTATTCACACCCCAGGGAAGGACATGATTGTTGCTGCCACATTGTCACGAAGTCCTGTGTCTACTCATGACGACATCATTCTTCAAGAAGACGTCCAGGCCTTCGTCAGTGAGGTCGTCTCCTCATTGCCGGTATCAGATGCCAGGCTCAACGAGATCCCAAAAGTCATATCATATCAGATGAGGGCACACAGTTTGCTTCGGCAGACTTCAGGAAATTCGCTACAAATTGGAACTTCAGGCATGTCACAAGTAGTCCAGGCTTCCCACAGGTGAATGGAGAGGCAGAGAGAGTGGTAAAGACAGTGAAGGAGATCCTCAAGCAGGAAGACCTGTTCCTTGCTCTACTGATCTACTGCTCAACTCCAATCCCTGCTCTGGGAGTGAGCCCAGTTGAGCTCATGTATGGTCGGACACTACGGACAACACTACCCATCATACTATCTATGCTCTTGCCTTGTTTCAACCATAAGTGCAGGAGTGTGACAGCACCGCAATTAAACATGGCGGAGATGAGGGTAGGAAGTAGCCAACTGAGATGGTTCAGCAATGTGCTTGCTGGTCATAGATCGTGCAGACTTAAGGAGGAGGGGAGATGAGGCAAAACCGCAAACACCTCAGACTACGTCCAGCAGGAGGTCCAGCCAGCCGCAGGCAGCGTGCAGAGGCCAGATCACGTCGACAGTCAACTGGCCCAGTTGACGGGACCACTACCTCAACTGCAGCATTCAGGGGAACCACCTGTCCAGACATCAAGAGAGAAACGGACTCCATACTACCCCTGCAGTGGCAGAGCAGTCGTGAAGCCGACCAGATTCCAGAAGCTGCTCATCGACATCCCTGGCTTCGATTATGTTGAAGTCTCGAGTGCTTAGCAGCGACCAAGTGGAGCTCTTGACGTGTGAGACTTCATCAATTTAAAACAATGTCATCATGATGAATGCTTTTGCTTGTGATAGTTCGAACAATACGTGTGGTAATTAAATTACAAAGTGTCACGAGTTAGTCAGTTAATTGATTTGCATTGATCAAATTTAGTAAACTTTAGTAAATGTCACGAGGTGGAGAAAGAAAGCAGTATAAGGACGTCCTTAAGTCTACACTCAAGTCCTGTGCCATTCCAGTTGTCACCTGGGAACATCAGGCCACAAACAGGTCACCTTGGTCTAGCATTTACCGCAAAGGCCTGGACCACTTTGAATGCGGGGGACTTGCTATCGAGAGACAGCGGAGGCAAGAAAGGAAAACCTCCGCAAGAACCAGTCTATACCTGTGATGTTTGAGGTAGATGCTGTGGGTCCCGCAATTGGAATACACAGCCATCGCACACCGCACAGTGAGCACACCAACGAAGGGAAGAGATTCGTCCAAAGCGCCGACTCACACCAACATCATCAATAACAAACTAATGGTAAAAGTGATGTAACCTTACAGTGTCAATGTATGTATGTTCCATGATTGGGAACTCGCTGTTTGTATGCGCGAGTTCCTCATGGATTCGCAGTAAAAGGGGCCTTCAAGTTTACCCCGTATTGGAACAGGGTGTGTTGTCAGACTCTCTGTGGATCCATGACTAATCCAGCTGAAACGTACGTGAAACAGGCTGAGAATGGGACAAGAGAGCCACCGGGCAGGGAGAGGCAGGGGATGGAGGGTGTGGGGAGGCAGGAGAACTCAGGGAGCTCAGAAGGGGAACTAAAGGGGGTTTGAAAATCCGGCAGATGTGACGTCCAGTTCATCGTCCATCTGAGGGACGGCACACATTGATTAATCACTCTGCCTGTGAAACACCAGGATGACAGTTTATACCTGGGCCGGAAATGAAACCCAGGCTAGGTGGTTTAGAGCGAGTGTGCATACGTCTCGGGCATTGTGCTTGTCCTGTTGCTTTAATCATCTCATTTATTTTGCCTTCCATTTCCTGGGATGTCCCTACAGAGTATCGAGACACCGTATCACCATTGATGCCAAGTGACTTAAGCACTCGACGTTGGTTTGTTTTCAATTATATTTTTTATAAGTATATTAGTATAACTGTATTAACATAATGAAAGATTGCACAAAAAAGGGCAAAATAAAAGATTTTTTTTACCAGACGAGACACCGCCTGATGCACGACACCATGAACATCGATGCAGGCATGTGAGTGGCGAGTTTGAAGAAGAAGAGGAATAAATGTCAGAAGTAGATTGTTTCTCTCTGTTTTCTGAGTTTGAATAAATAGTTTCTCGTGAGTTTGAAGAAGATCCTGGTGGTGTATGTTTCCAAAAACGCGGGGAATAATAAAGTATTGTAGCGGCTACCGCTGGGTTTTCACAATCGCCTTGCACCTATCAAGGACGCGGAGCGATCACCATGCCGGGCTCGTCCAGGACGCCCGGGCAGGCCCGCGCTCAACTTGCCAGGCCTCGGTCGGGACGCCCGGGCATGCCCGGGCATGCCCGGGCAGGCTCGCCCTCAACTTGCCAGGCCGCAGCCAGGACGCTGGGCCACGCCCCCTCTCGCCTTTCCTGGGCAAACGCTCCGGGATAATATGTATATATATTGCTGCCCGATAAACGGGCTTTTCAGAGTGCCTGAGTGTTTGGTTTGATTAAAGCAACTCGGATGAATTCCAGCTTTTTGTCGCGTCCATTCTTCCGATCGACGTGGGAGCCCCAGCTCCTTCATTGGTGACCTACCGACATGGACACGGCAGTCGCCCTTAAACTGCCTACCTTCTGGGAGGCTCACGCGGCGGTTTGGTTCGCACAGGCGGATTCCCTGTTCGCCTTGCGAGGCATCACGGCTGACGACACCCGCTTCCACCATGTGGTAGCAGCGCTCGGTTCGGCCACCGCCGCCCACGCCCTGAGCCTCCTCGAGAGCCCGCCAGCCGCTGACAAATACGGCGCGATTAAGAAGCTTCTCCTCGACGCTTTCGCCCTCCCATCGGCGGAACGCGCATGGCGCCTGCTCGACCTGCCCGAGCTCGGCGACACACGCCCTTCCGAGCGAATGGACTACATGCTTTCACTGCTCGGCGAGCACTCTCCGGCATTCCTGTTCCGGGAGCTGTTCCTCCGTCAGCTGCCTAACCCGGTACGCCTCGCCCTGGCAAGCACGACGATCACAGATCCCCGGGCCCTTGCCAGAGAAGCCTACAAGATCTCCGCCGCAGGTCAGCGCATCGCAGCGGCGACATGGGACCCACCGCCGTCCGACGCAACACCCATGGCACCCGAGCACCCGGCACGGTCGACGACCGAACTGCCGACGCAATTGGCGGCCGCTACACCGAGCCGACCACCTCCAGCACGACGACCGGGGCCTCCACCTGACCAAGCGTGGTGTTACTATCATGCCAGGTTCGGACAGAAGGCCCGGACATGCCGACCCCCGTGCACCTTCGGCAGGCCGGGAAATGGCTGGGCCGGCGTTCATTACCAGCCATGAGTGCCGGCCACACGGGCAACTTACTGTTCATCACGGATAAAGCGTCCGGACGGCGCTTCCTGTGCGACACCGGCGCCCAACTGAGCGTCATACCCGCCTCTGACCAGGACAGGCAGTCCGCGGTTTGCGGCCCCTCCTTGGTTGCGGCCAACGGATCGACCATCCGCACCTTCGGCCCGCGCAACGTCACCCTCTGCTTCGGCGGCCAACGCTTTGCTTGGACGTTTGTAACCGCATGGCTCTGCTAGGCGCCGACTTCCTCTGCGCACACGGACTGCTGGTGGACGTCCAACGGCGTCGTTTAATCAACGCCGAAACCTTCAGCTCCCTGGTATGCACATTGAGCAGCTCCGCGCCGACCGAGCTGGCATGCGCCGTCCCGGCGGCGAACGAGTTTGCTTGCCTGCTCACGGAGTTCCCGGCCCTCACGCGGCCGACGTTTTCGGCCGTCGCAGTACGGCATGGGATCGAGCACCACATACCAACCACG
The DNA here is from genome assembly GCF_964187855.1 of Myxine glutinosa. Taxonomy (NCBI): domain Eukaryota; kingdom Metazoa; phylum Chordata; class Myxini; order Myxiniformes; family Myxinidae; genus Myxine; species Myxine glutinosa. Next base: position 6,411,986 of record NC_136267.1, on the reverse strand, counting down.
GGCCCGCCGCCTCGACCCAGCCAAGCTCGCCATGGCGAAGGCCGAATTCGACGCGTTGGAGCACCTCGGCATCGTGCGGCGCTCCGATAGCGCGTGGGCCTCGCCACTGCACATCGTGCCAAAGCCGGGGGGTGGATGGCGCCCGTGTGGCGACTACCGCCGTCTCAATGACGCTACCACCCCCGACAGGTACCCGATCCCGCATATCCAAGACTTCTCCGCCCGTCTGGCGGGACGGGTCATTTTTTCGAAAAATGATCTCATACGGGGATATCACCAGGTACCTGTCAGGGCGGCCGACGTCCCTAAAACGGCAGTCATCACGCCGTTCGGCCTATTCGAATTCTTGCGGATGCCGTTTGGTCTCAAGAACGTGGCTCAGGCGTTCCAGCGCATGATGGACGGCGTGCTGCGTGACATGCCGTTCCTTTTCGTTTACCTGGACGACATCCTCGTCGCCAGCACGTCCCGGGCCGAGCACCTCCTCCACCTCCGAACACTGTTCGGGCGCCTCAGCGAGCATGGCCTCATCGTCAACCCGGTCAAATGCCACTTCGGCACGACGGCCGTTGATTTTTTGGGCCACCACATCACCAAGAACGGGGCCGTGCCGCTGCCAACCAAGGTCGAGGCCATCACCACGTTCCCGCGTCCCCGCACCATAAAGGCCCTGCAGGAATTCCTGGGAATGGTGAATTTTTATCACCGCTTCGTGCCCCGCGCTGCTCAACTCATGCGGCCCCTCTACGAAGCCCTCCGGGGCAAGCCGGCCAAGCACGACATCGCCTGGTCCGCAGCAATGGATGCGGCCTTCCAAAGCTCAAAGCGGGCCCTCGCCGACGCAACACTGCTCGCTCACCCGGTGCTCAACGCTCCCATCGCCCTCACCACGGATGCCTCCGACTACGCGGTGGGCACCGTACATGAGCAATGGGTGAACGGGGTTTGGCAGCCACTCGCTTTTTTCAGCCGGCAGTTCCGGCCGAACGAGCTCAAATACAGCACGTTTGACCGGGAGCTCCTCGGTCTACACCTGGCCATCCGCCATTTCCGCCACCTCCTGGAGGGCCGACCTTTCACGGCGTTCGTCGACCACAAGCCGTTGGTTTACGCCATGGCCAAGGTCACGGAGCCGTGGTCGGCCCGCCAACAGCGCCACCTCTCCGCCGTGTCGGAGTTTACCACGGACATCCGGCACGTCGCCGGCAAAAACAATGCCGTGGCCGACTGTCTTTCCCGGGCCAGCGCGAACGCGGTCCACCTGGGCGTGGACTTTGCGCTTATGGCGGCGGACCAAACCACCGACACCACGGTGCAAGCCCTCCGGGTGGCGGACACGGGCTTCCGCCTGGCCAACATCCTCTTCGCGGACACTGTCCTGCTCTGCGACGTCTCCCAAGGCCAGCCTCGCCCCATCGTGCCCGTCACCTGGCAACGCCGCATCTTCGCCTCCCTCCACGGCCTTTCCCACCCGGGCCGGAAAGCTTCCCAGAAGCTGGTGTCGGCGCGATTCATCTGGCACGGCCTTCGTCGGGACGTCCGCGATTGGACCAGCACCTGCACGGCCTGCCAACGGGCCAAGGTCCACCGACACACCCAGGCCCCGCTGGCACCTTTCACCGTGCCCGAACGACGTTTCGACCACGTCAACGTGGATCTGGTGGGCCCCCTTCCCCCGTCACGGGGGTTCACACACCTGCTCACCATGGTGGACAGGACCACCAGGTGGCCGGAGGCCGTTCCCCTCGTCTCCACCACCACTGCCGACGTTTCGCAGGCTTTCATCGCCACCTGGGTCGCCCGCTTCGGCGCACCGGCGGACATCTCGTCAGACCGCGGACCACAGTTCACCTCCGAGCTGTGGGGCGCGGTCACCCGCAACCTGGGGGTCAAGCTCCACCGTACTACGGCCTACCACCCCCAAGCAAACGGGTTGTGCAAGCGATTCCACCGCTCCATGAAGGCCGCGCTCATGGCCGGCCTTCAAGACGGCGGTTGGGCCGACCGACTGCCGTGGGTCCTTTTGGGCCTCCGCACGGCCCCCAAGGAGGACCTCCAGGCATCCACCGCCGAGCTGGTCTATGGCCAGGCACTACGCGTCCCGGGCGAATTCGTGCCCGACGCTACCAGTCCCTGGTCCGCAGCTCACCAGCGCTCGGACCTCCAGGAGGCTGCCCGACGGTTTGCCCCCATGCCAACATCCCACCATGGTGACCCCCAGTCCTACGTCCCCCCAGCACTTCGCACAGCGGAGTATGTTTTTGTGCGTCACGACGCACATCGGGGGCCACTCCGGCCACCGTACGACGGGCCCTTCCGGGTGCTGCGACGGGACGACAAGTCGTTCGTCATCGACATCGGCGGCAGGTCGGACCGGATTGCGGTGGACCGCCTCAAGCCGGCGCACGTGGACTTCGACCACCCACCACGGGTGGCCCTTCCGCCGCGGCGAGGCCGCCCCCCGTCCACGGTGCCCCCCACTCGACCGCCCACCACCACACCGGACCCCCTCCCACGACCCGCCAGGGGTCGCTTCGGCCGGGTCATCAGGACCCCCCTCAAATTGACCCTGCCGGTGCAAGTCGATTCTGGGGGGACGTGTGTAGCGGCTACCGCTGGGTTTTCACAATCGCCTTGCACCTATCAAAGACGCGGAGCGATCACCATGCCGGGCTCGTCCAGGACGCCCGTGCAGGCCCGCGCTCAACTTGCCAGGCCTCGGTCGGGACGCCCGGGCATGCCCGGGCAGGCTCGCCCTCAACTTGCCAGGCCGCAGCCAGGACGCTGGGCCACGCCCCCTCTCGCCTTTCCTGGGCAAACGCTCCGGGATAATATGTATATATATTGCTGCCCGATAAACGGGCTTTTCAGAGTGCCTGAGTGTTTGGTTTGATTAAAGCAACTCGGATGAATTCCAGCTTTTTGTCGCGTCCATTCTTCCGATCGACGTGGGAGCCCCAGCTCCTTCAGTATGTTGTTTTATATGTTGATGTTTTGACAATCTCTTAAGTAGCTGAGTTTCTCCGTCATACTTTGAAGAAGAAGAAGAGCTAATGTTTTGTTCATGCTGTTTCTCCGGAAGAAGAAGAATTATCATGGCTGAGTTTCTCTGTAATGTTTTCCAACTTTGAATGAAAAGTGTCTCGTCGAGTTTGAAATTCACAGTTCTGAAGGAGCTGGGCTCCCACGTCGATCAGAAGAATGGACGCGACAAAAAGCTGGAATTCATCTGAGTTGCTTTATTGAAATCAAACACTCAGGCACTCTGAAAACCCGTTTATCGGGCAGCAATATATATCTTTTAACCCAGGGGGTTTGCCCAGGCCCGGCGCCAGGGGGCGTGGCCCAGCGTCATGGCTGCGGCCTGGCAAGTTGAGGGCGAGCCTGCCCGGGCGTCCTGGACGAGCCCGGCATGGTGATCGCTCCGCGTCCTTGATAGGTGCAAGGCGATTGTGAAACCCCAGCGGCAGCCGCTACACACGTCCCCCCAGAATCGACTTGCACCGGCAGGGTCAACTTGAGGGGGGTCCTGATGACCCGGCCGAAGCGACCCCTGGCGGGTCGTGGGAGGGGGTCCGGTGAGGTGGTGGGCGGTCGAGTGGGGGGCCCCGTGGACGGGGGGGCGGCCTCGCCGCGGCGGAAGGGCCACCCGTGGTGGGTGGTCGACGTCCACGTGCGCCGGCTTGAGGCGGTCCACTGCAATCCGGTCCGACCTGCCGCCGATGTCGATGACGAACGACTTGTCGTCCCGTCGCAGCACCCGGAAGGGCCCGTCGTACGGCGGCTGGAGTGGCCACCGATGTGCGTCGTGACGCACAAAAACATACTCCGCTGTGCGGAGTGCTGGGGGGACGTAGGACCGGGGGTCACCGTGGTGGGATGTCGGCACGGGGGCAAACCGTCGGGCGGCCTCCTGGAGGTCCGAGCGCTGGTGAGCTGCGGACCAGGGACTGGTAGCGTCGGGCACGAATTCGCCCGGGACGCGTAGCACCTGGCCATAGACCAGCTCGGCGGTGGATGCCTGGAGGTCCTCCTTGGGGGCCGTGCGAAGGCCCAAAAGGACCCACGGCAGCCGGTCGGCCCAACCGCCGTCTTGAAGGCCGGCCATGAGCGCGGCCTTCATGGAGCGGTGGAATCGCTCGCACAACCCGTTTGCTTGGGGGTGGTAGGCCGTAGTACGGTGGAGCTTGACCCCCAGGTTGCGGGCGACCGCGCCCCACAGCTCGGAGGTGAACTGTGGTCCGCGGTCTGACGAGATGTCCGCCGGTGCGCCGAAGCGGGCGACCCAGGTGGCGATGAAAGCCTGCGCCACGTCGGCGGTGGTGGTGGAGACGAGGGGAACGGCCTCCGGCCACCTGGTGGTCCTGTCCACCATGGTGAGCAGGTGTGTGAACCCCCGTGACGGGGGGAGGGGGCCAACCAGATCCACGTTGACGTGGTCGAAACGTCGTTCGGGCACGGTGAAAGGTGCCAGCGGGGCCTGGGTGTGTCGGTGGACCTTGGCCCGTTGGCAGGCCGTGCAGGCGCTGGTCCAATCGCGGACGTCCCGACGAAGGCCGTGCCAGACGAAACGCGCCGACACCAGCTTCTGGGAAGCTTTCCGGCCCGGGTGGGAAAGGCCGTGGAGGGAGGCGAAGATGCGGCGTTGCCAGGTGACGGGCACGATGGGGCGAGGCTGGCCTTGGGAGACGTCGCAGAGCAGGACAGTGTCCGCACAGGGGATGTCGGCCAGGCGGAGGCCCGTGTCCGCCGCCCGGAGGGCTTGCACCGTGGTGTCGGTGGTTTGGTCCGCCGCCATAAGCGTAAAATCCACGCCCAGGTGGACCGCATTCGCGCTGGCCCGGGAAAGACAGTCGGCCACGGCGTTGTTTTTGCCGGCGACGTGCCGGATGTCCGTGGTAAACTCCGACACGGCGGAGAGGTGGCGCTGTTGGCGGGCCGACCATGGCTCCGTGACCTTGGCCATGGCGTAAATCAACGGCTTGTGGTCGACGAACGCCGTGAAAGGTCGGCCCTCCAGGAGGTGGCGGAAATGGCGGACGGCCAGGTGTAGACCGAGGAGCTCCCGGTCAAACGTGCTGTATTTGAGCTCGTTCGGCCGGAGCTGCCGGCTGAAAAAAGCGAGTGGCTGCCAAACCCCGTTCACCCATTGCTCATGGACGGCGCCCACCGCGTAGTCGGAGGCATCCGTGGTGAGGGCGATGGGAGCGTTGAGCACCGGGTGAGCGAGCAGTGTTGCGTCGGCGAGGGCCCGCTTTGAGCTTTGGAAGGCCGCATCCATTGCTGCGGACCAGACGTTGTCGTGCTTGGCCGGCTTGCCCCGGAGGGCTTCGTAGAGGGGCCGCATGAGGTGAGCAGCGCGGGGCACGAAGCGGTGATAAAAATTCACCATTCCCAGGAATTCCTGCAGGGCCTTGATGGTGCGGGGACGCGGGAACGTGGTGATGGCCTCGACCTTGGTTGGCAGCGGCACGGCCCCGTTCTTGGTGATGTGGTGGCCCAAAAAATCAACGGCCGTCGTGCCGAAGTGGCATTTGGCCGGGTTGACGATGAGGCCGTGCTCGCTGAGGCGCTCGAACAGTGTTCGGAGGTGGAGGAGGTGCTCGGCCCGGGACGTGCTGGCGACGAGGATGTCGTCCAGGTAAACGAAAAGGAACGGCAGGTCACGCAGCACGCCGTCCATCAAGCGCTGGAACGCCTGAGCCGCGTTCTTGAGACCAAACGGCATCCGCAAGAATTCGAATAAGCCGAACGGCGTGATGACTGCCGTTTTAGGGACGTCGGCCGCCCTGACAGGTACCTGGTGATATCCCCGTATGAGATCAATTTTCGAAAAAATGACCCGTCCCGCCAGACGGGCGGAGAAGTCTTGGATATGCGGGATCGGGTACCTGTCGGGGGTGGTAGCGTCATTCAGACGGCGGTAGTCGCCACACGGGCGCCATCCACCCCCCGGCTTTGGCACGATGTGCAGTGGCGAGGCCCACGCGCTATCGGAGCGCCGCACGATGCCGAGGTGCTCCAACGCGTCGAATTCGGCCTTCGCTACGGCGAGCTTGGCTGGGTCGAGGCGGCGGGCCCTGGCGTAGACCGGCGGGCCCGTGGTTGGTATGTGGTGCTCGATCCCATGCCGTACTGCGACGGCCGAAAACGTCGGCCGCGTGAGGGCCGGGAACTCCGTGAGCAGGCGAGCAAACTCGTTCGCCGCCGGGACGGTGCATGCCAGCTCGGTCGGCGCGGAGCTGCTCAATGTGCATACCAGGGAGCTGAAGGTTTCAGCGTTGATTAAACGACGCCGTTGGACGTCCACCAGCAGTCCGTGTGCGCAGAGGAAGTCGGCGCCTAGCAGAGCCACGGGCACGTTGGCGGTTACAAACGTCCAAGCAAAGCGTTGGCCGCCGAAGCAGAGGGTGACGTTGCGCGGGCCGAAGGTGCGGATTGTCGATCCGTTGGCCGCAACTAAGGAGGGGCCGCAAACCGCGGATTGCCTGTCCTGGTCAGAGGCGGGTATGACGCTCAGTTGGGCGCCGGTGTCGCACAGGAAGCGCCGTCCGGACGCTTTATCCGTGATGAACAGTAAGTTGCCCGTATGGCCGGCGCTCATGGCTGGTAATGAACGCCGGCCCGGCCGTTTCCCGGCCTGCCGAAGGTGCACGGGGGTCGGCATGTCCGGGCCTTTTGTCCGAACCTGGCATGATAGTAACACCACGCTTGGTCGGGTGGAGGTGGTCGGCACGGTAGAGCGGCCGCCAATTGCGTCGGCAGTTCGGCCGTCGACCGTGCCGGGTGCTCGGGCGCCATGGTTGTTGCGTCGGACGGCGGTGGGTCCCATGTCGCCGCTGCGATGCGCCGTCCTGCAGCGGAGATCTTGTCGGCTTCTCTGGCAAGGGCCCGGGGATCTGTGATCGTCGTGCTTGCCAGGGCGAGGCGTACCGGGTTAGGCAGCTGACGGAGGAACAGCTCCCGGAACAGGAATGCCGGAGAGTGCTCGCCGAGCAGTGAAAGCATGTAGTCCATTCGCTCGGAAGGGCGCGTGTCGCCGAGCTCAGGCAGTTCGAGCAGGCGCCGTGCGCGTTCCGCCGATGGGAGGGCGAAAGCATCGAGGAGAAGCTGCTTAATCGCGCCGTATTTGTCAGCGGCTGGCGGGCTTTCGAGGAGGCTCAGGGCGCGGGCTGCGGTAGCCGACTCGAGCGCAGCTACCACATGGTGGAAGCGGGTGTCGTCGGCCGTGATGCCTCGCAGGGCGAACAGGGACTCCGCCTGTGCGAACCAAACCGCAGCGTGAGCCTCCCAGAAGGTAGGCAGTTTAAGGGCGACTGCCGTGTCCATGTCGATAGGTCACCAATGAAGGAGCTGGGCTCCCACGTCGATCAGAAGAATGGACGCGACAAAAAGCTGGAATTCATCTGAGTTGCTTTATTGAAATCAAACACTCAGGCACTCTGAAAAGCCCGTTTATCGGGCAGCAATATATATCTATTAACCCAGGGGGTTTGCCCAGGCCCGGCGCCAGGGGGCGCGGCCCAGCGTCCTGGCTGCGGCCTGGCAAGTTGAGGGCGAGCCTGCCCGGGCGTCCTGGACGAGCCCGGCATGGTGATCGCTCCGCGTCCTTGATAGGTGCAAGGCGATTGTGAAACCCCAGCGGCAGCCGCTACAGTTCGAACAATCTGCTGGAACTCTAACACGAGGTTGATGGACGTTATTTTTATATGTATCTTTTTATGTGGAAGTGACGGGTCATATAATGAAAGCATATCGTACAAAAAGGGAGAAAATAAAATAGCACAACAAAGACGAGGCGGAGGTAGAGGAATCTAATCAAATCAAAGAGGGGGAGGGGTAGCAGAGCGGAAGAGTGCTGCCTACGTTCATCGATATATGTACTTTTTACTTTTAAAAAGAAGGAAATAAATAAAATAGACTCGATCTGAGGAGGGAGCAGGTGTGTTCTATCCAGCGGGGTGTTCCTTTACCAAGCTGATTGTAGAACGTTCACCAAGCAGCTTAAGCACTCAAACAAGCACTCCAACAATACTGCTGAGATGCCTCGAGTGTCCCACAACATCCAAATTATATAAATGAACACTTTTTAAGAGTCGAAACTGCTGCTGACGTCAATTCCGCAGTAAAAATTTTGAAATTCGGTTCAGATGAAGAGATTCTCGATATTTGCAGAAATTAAATAAAGGCACGAACACTAGCGTTTATAAGCATTGTGATGTATACAGGTATACAGCAATCTGTATGTACGAGGATCAGTGATATTACCATTCATAGATATGAAACTTTGTTGTACAGAAACCGACCTCTTCTGAGGCAAGGCATACTTGAGTTGAGCAGACAAAATGGCGAAATGAAGACCACAAGCTGAGCGACCTGAATGCAGGCTGACCAAAGGTAAACCATTTCAGCACGAATGATCTTCAAAAACACACCCAAACATCCACATTTCAATCATGCAAAGGTATTTCTTGGGAGTTGTTCCACACTAAATAAAGGGAGCGGGAGACAAGAGGGAGAGAGAGGAAATCAAACAAGCACAACAACAGTAGAGAACAGTGACGACGGTAGATGTGTGAAAGAGAAAGCGTCGGTGGGAGGGGAGGTTGGAGGTGGGAGGTGGGAGGGAAGGGGTACACGGTATAAAACAAATTGACACGACTAGGAATTTCAGGGAAGAGGTTGGAGATTGAAAGAGGTGGATTTGGGGTGTTTTAACAGGGGTAGAAAAGATCAAGGTTTTGGATGGGGGAAGATGAGAGATGGTGGTGAACAGCTGTTTTAAAGACGGGGTGGGGTTGGGGCGGTAGTGGGATTGAAAAGAGTGAGGGAGTTTGTTCCAGAGGTGGGAGAAAAGAGGAATGAAGGAGTGAAAGTGAGCAGAGAGTCTTGATTTGGGCAGTTTCACCAGAAGAGGGTTGCTGGCAGATCTTGTGCGACCTGCAGGAATATTTGGGGACAGAGCACAGACAGAGCTGGGGGAGCTAGACTGGAGAGGAGTCGGTAGAAGACAGAAATACCACATACCTGCCTGCAGTGAGAGAGTGAAAGGCCCTCACAAACAGCTTCATCATGGGGGATTCCAATGATTCTGAAAGATTTGGTTTCTACAGAGTGAAGCCGAGCTCGTTGTGAGGCAGGAGCACCAACCCAGAAGGGAGAGCAGTATTCCATTGAGCTGCAGATGAAAGCCTTGTATGTGGTGAGGAGCTCAGATGTGCACCGGAAGGACTTCGCACGACGGAGCACCAACATGATTGGCCCTTGATAGATGAGGCACACGGCGAACAGGTTGGTGAACCTGCCGCAGAGGAGACCATGGAGAGAGAGAGAGAGAGAGAGAGAGAGAGAGAGAGAGAGAGAGAGAGAGACTTTTATGTGCTTTTATTATAAAAGTATCAAAACACACATGGAAGAACACCGCAAAATTTTTACAAGAAAAAGAAAGTTGTACAAGCAAAAAGAATGTATATACATGTATATGTGGACATTGAGCGTAAGTATAATTTACAAAAACAAACTCAACACCTCATCTGTAAAACAATCGTCGTTCACACTGCCGAAACTTATCCGGGCCGACACTATTCCTTTGAAGCAAAACAGCACATTTTCATCTCTGCCACTCAATTTGATCTTTCTAGTTTTATATATTGCGAGTTTAGCAATTCCGCACAGAAAATTCAAGAAAGGGACTGCTGTCTTGTTCTTGGTGCTCCTTTCAATGCCATACACAAAAATTGCAACAGAAAAAACAAACTGAAATTTATAAAAGAGCTGTTGGAGGAAACAAAAAAGGGGTACCAATCTCTTACATTTCACAAAAGCATGGGTCACATTTTCAGCCTCTTCACAAAAAGGACAAACATTCAGTACAGAAGGATCAAACTTATTAAGTAAGTATTTGGTGACCAGGGCCTGATGAACTAGTCTCCAATTTAAGTCTCCGGTTCGACCTAAGGTTGGAGACCTATACATCTCTTTCCACACTGGAGATAGGAACGAATTAGCCGGAATGATCTCATCCCACCGATTTTTTAAAGGTTTTGTGAAACCCGGTATAAGCACCTCTTGGCATATCCCATAAATAACTTTTTTTCCCATCACATGGAACACACCGCAACCATCTGACTTTGAGAAGACACCCTGTTGTTTTTTTGAGGTGACTTGGAGCTCGGGGAAATAGAGACGAGAGTCCACCACTTCATCTGCCCCAGTCCACCCGATATTTAATTCCCTGAAAGTTTTAATCACAACTCTCAAAACTTTGTCCACCATTCTAGATGACCGAACCCCCACTTTTGATGTGAGAGAACCGGTGGATAACCATCCATTTAGGGAAGGCTTCATCAGGTCTCGCACTCTGTTTATTCCATTACAGGTGAAGCAATGCATAAATGACCTGGAGGTTGAAATTTCAGGGAATAAAGGATTCAGAACCAATGGCTCATGCATATATTTTTTTGCATCGTAGGACACCTCTAATCGTTGTATTCCAAGGACTTGCCAGGCATTCAGAAGGTTCTGATGAAACTCGGGGAGCAGAGTCGTGTTGACATGCTGCAGGTCCATGAGGAAGAGCTCTCGGTCATACTTCAACCCATCTGCTTCCGGCAGCCAAGCGTTTGTGAGAGGCCGCCACGGGACACACTCACCATACAATAAACGCTTTATCGTCCACATGCGGAAAGCCATTATCCGACTCGGAACACGTATCAAGCTTTGGCCACCTGCATTTCGGGGTCTGCACACCGTGTCTGGTCCAAGCCAATGGTGGCCTCCCCAGAAAAACTGAGTGAGAACCCTCTGAATGCCTGTGACCAAGTATCTCGGAGGTTGGAGGGGGATAACTTTATGCCAAATAAAAGGAACCACCAGGTTATTTATTATTGTCACCCTTGCCTTAAGCGATAGAAGGTGGTGCAACCGTTTCCATCTAGCCAGTTTCTGCTTAATTCTTTCCAAGAAACCCTCCCAATTTTTTTGTTCATATGCTTGGACTCCGAGAAATAACCCTAAATATTTAAACCCCTCTTTGTTCCACTGCATTCCTCCTGGTAACACAGGCAGAGCTGAGGAAGGTGGACTGGGGCCCACCCATAAGGCAACACTTTTGTTCCAATTTACTTTTGCCGTGGAGGCGAGCTCAAACTGGGACAGACATCGAAAGACCTCACCCACATCATTTTGGCTGGAAACAGCAACACAAATGTCATCCGCATAAGCTGAAGTAACCATTTTGTGGTTTTTTGTTAAGGAGACTCCTTCCACTGAGTTTCGGAGCAAAGCTAGTAAAGGTTCGACCGAGAGACTGTATAGCATTCCTGAAAGCGGGCAGCCCTGACGGATGCCTCGCTGAAAGGGAAAAGGGCAACATAAGCTGTTGTTTACCTTCAACAGACAGGATGCATTTTCATACAACAACTTAACATAGGAAACAAAATTTTGTCCAAAACCAGCTCTCTGTAGTACAGCAAACAAAAAAGAATGGTCAACACTGTCAAAAGCTTTTTCTTGATCTAAAAGAACCAAACCAAAACCATGAGATGTAGTACGACCGAGACTGATCAAGTCTCTCACCAAAAAAATGTTATCGAAAATAGAACGCTCAGGAACACACCACAATAAGACTGATCAATATCAATCAAAAGGGGGATGACTTCCTTTAGACGTATCGCGAGCGCCTTCGACAATATTTTATAGTCCGTATTTAGGAGTGACACAGGCCGCCAATTTGTGGCGTCTTGCAAGTTCCCTTTTTTTGGAAGGAGACACAAAACTGACCTCCGACAACTTAGTGGCAATTCACCTTGTTCAAGGCTATCATGAAAGATGTCAAGTAGAGTAGGGCCTAGAATGTCCCAAAAGGCCTTGTAAAATTCAACTGGGAGGCCGTCAAGTCCAGGGGCTTTCCCATCTTGAATTCCTTTAAGAGCAACAGTAAGTTCTCCGAGAGAGATGCCAGGCTCCAGTTGTTGTTGGTGGTCTTCAGACAGAGATGGGAGCAGTTCAAACATCCCGTTTCTGTTTTCCTGGTTCACAGTTCTCAAGGCAAACAGCTTTGAATAAAAGTTTCGTAATTCATCTTTGATGTCACTTTGAGAAGACAGAAGCGCACCGGCAGAAGAGCGCAAAGCGTGAATTTGTTGAGGGGTCTTGGCTGTCTTTTCCAGGTTGAAAAAGTCTTTGTTTGGTTTGTCAAGTTGGATATTGTCCATTCGCAGTCGGACGAAAGCACCAGATGCACGCTCTCTCACCATTTCAGCCAGTAGTGTTCTTTTCTCTGACAACTGCTGGACATTTTCGTTGGACATTCCAGATTTCTGCTCACAATAAAGTATATCGTTTTTTAAGGCAGTTATCACACCGAGTGTGTTACAGGTATTATAACGACAGTATTGCTGGCAAAAACACTTAATTTGGGATTTTGTGCAATCCCACCATTGCCTTAAATTTAGGTAGGAAAACTTTTGCATTTCACATTCCTTCCATACCATTCTGAATGCTTCTTTGAAATGCTCACTTTGTAAAAGTTTGACATTGAAAGTCCAATATGCACTTCTACACACGTGATGAGGTAGGCCACATACAACAACAACCATGTGATGATCAGAAAAACCAGATGGCCTTATATATGAATTCTTGACAAGATTTACCTTATCATGGTTAACATAAATTCTATCCAAACGAGCCATTGTCAAAAGATTTCTTGCGGCACAAACCCACGTGTACTGCCGGATGTTAGGGTTCTGTACCCGCCACACATCCACAAGTTGTAATTTTTTAATGAGCTGTGCCAAAGGCCTTGCACTCGGTGGATGAGGCTCAGGAGTGTTTCTATCAAGTTGTGGGTTGAGGGTACAGTTGTAGTCTCCCCCCAAGCAAACCAACATGGACAGGTCAATAGTGCTTAAAAAACCTGCTAACTTGTGAAGAAAAGCACTTCTTGCAGAGTTAGCACTAGGGCAGTATACATTAGTCGTGCAAATCTTTTGGTTACCGCTGACAAACTCCACAGATAGTAAATGGCCCTTGCAAATTTCTCTACATCTGATCTCCAACGGCTGGAGTCTAGGATGTAAGACTACTGCAACACCAGCCTTGGCATCAACAAAAGCACTGGAGAAAAAGTGACAACCTTTAAAGATATTACGCCACTCAACCTCAGAAGACTGATTTGCATGCGTCTCTTGTAACATCAGCACATAAATTTTTTCATTCTGAAACATTTGAAACACCTGGAGGCGACGCACACAACTGCGACCACCGTTGATGTTTAAGGATGCTACTTTTATCTCCACTCTGTTAACTATTCATGAGGTTCCTTGCCCGCTCGAGTTACACATTTTCTTAGCCTCTGGAATTGAGGTTCTGACATGTTAACCTGATAAGGTTCACGAATCATGTTCTTTGCAGTCAAAATAAAATCATGCAGATTCGGAAAGTAGTCTTTGATTTTTACATGTCTTTTCCTGAACGTTTCTTCAAGGAACTTAATAACATTTTCTTGAGAAACCCTGGTGATGGTATTGTCATCACCCGCCTCACTCTCTTGAGCACTTGAAGCACTAAAGAGTGGAGTAGAAGAGGTTTCATCAGATTCAAGTGCTTCATCTTGATCTGCACCTTTTCCTACTATTTGCTGAACACTTAGTTTTGGAAACAGCAATTCTACAGGGTCAAGGACCTCCGCACTCTTTGCAGACCCTTCCAGATTTACTATATCCTCTGTGGCTATAAGTATGTCCCCCACCTCATCATCCCTTTCATTTTTATCTGTCAGGGAAGGGTTAACGTTATCCTCACAGTCGCAAGGACTTTCCCCTTTATCTATTTTTTCCTCACTAGCAGATCCAGCTGCTAACTCGTCTGAGCGAGTTTGGTTATCAGGACAAGGACTTACCACATCCTGAGAGGATCGACTATTTTCCGGGTCATACTCAATCTCAGCAAGTGGTGCCAGCGAATCTTCCTCATGTACACACACTTCCTGTACCATCTCCATTACCGCCAAGGAGTTTCCGGTGTAGGCCTCACCCTGGAGGTCCTGCGAACCTGACACGATCTGAATCTTATTTTGTTTTTCTTCGGAATCACAGGATTCATCACTTGAACGCTTCTGACCTTTTTTCCTGGTGTCCACTACGGATACTTCCATGGTATCGCCCGCACTGTCGTGTACCGTGGACGAAATGAGAGAGGGTTCAACCACTTTTATTCCCACCTTAAGTGGAGGGGCAGGGTTAGTCACCTCACGTTCTAAGTCTATCACTCCCTCCCCCACCCCCCCCCCCCCCAGTCGGGGGGGACGGGTCTGGCGCTTCACTCACCGCAGTCGGTGCGGTGGGTGGATTAACTACTCGATCCGCCTCCTCCCCTTCATGGTGCGGTGAAGAGGAGTCGCTCCTCACCAATCCTCCGCGTTCCTGCGGTTTAACCGCATTGGGGCAGGCACTCCTCACATGCCCGTAAGCCCCACACCCGAAACACGTCATAGCCTCCGAGGAGGCATACATTTTGTATTCAAAGCCGTTGATTTTCACACTCAACACGACATTGAGCGTTTTTACATGTGCAGGCAGTATCATGTACACCACTCTCTTGAAGGACATGACATGTTTGAATCGATCGCAAACATTTCGCATCGGCACCATCGAAATCCTCGATACGACCTCACCGAACTTGTTTAATTGTTCACGTAACTCCTCATTTCTAATAAATGGCGGGATATTACTGATGTTAATCTTTACCGTCGGGGCTTGTAAAGCGAACACAGAGAGGAACGTGTTCGGTTCAATGAACAAGCCTTGTTCGACTACACTCGCTACCATTAGTGCAGCGGCATAGCAAACCAATTGTGCATTTTGTGATGGAAGCACCAAATTTGGCAGAATGATAGAATATTATATGGAGAACATTTTCAGATATGGAACCACTTTGGAATTCACCCCAATGTGGCCGCCATATTGGATTTCAAAATGGCGGCTTAAAAATCTTTAATTACAAATATTTCTGGTTCTATACCAGCTACAGCCTTGATTTTAGTGTCTGGATGTACAAACTTGAGGTCAAGGAATTGAATGGTTCTACTTAGAAGTTGATTTACTGACGCCATATTGGATTTCAAGATGGCGGAAATTGATTTACTGACGCCATATTGGATTCCAAGATGGCGGCTTCCGAAAATCTGCTGACCGATATCTCTGGTTCTATGCCAGCTAGATACTTGATTCTGGTGTCTAGATGTACATTTCTGAGGTCAATGAATTGAATGGTTGTATTGAAATATGTTTTAATGCACATAAGCAACTGATAATCCCATATTACGTACATTGTATACACACGTTCAGCAAGAGAACTAGCGAGCGTATTGCATCAAGTCATGCCAAGTGTCACAGTTCCAACTCAATGTGAGCAGTCACCATCACAGGCACACAGTGCTGTGCATTTCAGAGCCGCTTTCTTGCACTTGCATCTCCCACTGCAACCGTTTTCGCACCCACAACAGATGAGTTCATAGCAGGATTTGGCAGCTTCTGGTAGTGTTGTCCACAGAGGATCGAACTGTCCGTCATTGTCCACCCACCCCCAGTCGCATGGTGATGGGAGATAGCAGTGTGGGACAAGAGACTGTCCCCAACAATGTCCACCCTGGTAAGTTGCTCTCTTCACGTGTTGTACTAGGGCGGCCTGTGTTGGAGGTATTGCTTCAATGGATCGAGATTTCTTTGCAAAGAGTTTCTTTCTTGCCAGATTCACCTCAGAACATGTGCATGTGCGGTCGTACAGAAGCACTACGTATCTCTCCAGGGTTGCCAGTGTATCCTCAGAGATCTCACTTGGTGCAGATGCCAGGTCCAGGAATGCATTGGTCACTTCTGGAAAAGTTTCCCATACTGCCCATGCTGTTTTCTTGCCACGACCTGCAAAGCTCGAGACGGTATCACACCCTGTGATTGCATGGAAGATTGGCAGTGCCTTGGCTTTGTCTGGTCCCAGGGTAGCAGACAGCTCGTGTGCTGCTATGTAGCAGAAGTTCTTTCCGGTTCCAAACGCTAACCAGAGTTCGTCCACTACCTCATTAAGCTCCTGGGCCATCCACACAGCGAGAACCACCACATCTGTGTCCACGGTGCGGATGAGTACTCTGCGGTGTCCAGATTTCATAGCAGCTGCTGCATGGAGCATCATGCGCGTGTCTGCTTCCTCGTGATTGCACGGGGCCAAAGCGGCTGTGTCTGCACATGGTGGTACAGCAATGACCTGTTGGTGTAAGCATGAACAATACCGTGATGTAAATTAAATGTGAATTCCTTTGGTGTAGGTGGTCACGAATAAAACCTGACATGAATCTGCATAACATTTATTAATTTATTTCAGTACATTATTTCAAGTACATAAATACAGGGCAATTATTATTAATATTATTATTATTATTATTATTATTGTTATTTACTTGGCATCAAACACATGAAATCATACAATATGACATTGCACATATAACAGTAGCCTGTTCGTGTACACTCCCCCAAGATGCCAGGAAAGAAAAAAGCAATTCAAGAACACTATGGCCAATAGGCCTTTCTTAACAATTTGAGGGAGTGTACCGTGGACAGCTAAAGATTATATATACAATACAAAATATTCTTCCGAATAGATAATACAAATCGGGATTATATAATCAAAATTAAATTATATGAAAATAATACACATATGTGGGTAAGAATTTACTCTACAACAGCATAAATCAATAATACATTGTATAATATGTACTGAAACCACAGAAGATTGTACACACACTCTCAAACACACAAGCAGGCACGCACCCACTCTCACCACCCAGACACATACACACACTTTCACTAACACACACTAACATACATCATGCACATTACCTGTTCACCGTCAGTAGCAATCAGCTGTTTGTCTGGCACATCGATGGACTCCGTGACCTGCTTAGACAGAAAGCTGAAGAGTTCCTCCTTGTTCTCGTCGACACGGAGGAAACTGTGCCAGTTGCCTGGTAGGAGGGCAGAGCCAGTGACACGTCTGCGTATTCCCTTGCCTCTGTTGGTCCTTGCAGTTGCCTTCAGGCTGCCTGACTTTGCATAGCGGTCCCACACTAGATCGAGACGAGATCGATGTTGAAGCTGTGACATAATGTATGGAACGAATACTTTTGTGGCATAGTCAAGAAATGTTTTGGTCTGGCCTGGCCTCAGCATTTGAACTATTACAGCTCCATCGAGGATCACAGAAGATACTTGTGGTGGGTCCGACTTTGTTTCGACAAGCTGTTCTAAGGGCTGCAACAAGTCAGCTTTGGAACCAAAGCGGAGCTGTCCATTTTGCGAGAGTGCTGGCGGATGTGCGCTGTTCTCATGTTTGAAGAACTGCTCGAGACCCCCATCTCTGGTTTGGCATGCGATGTATAGTCTGGAGAAGAGCTCTGAATCACTCTTTGCAGAGGCTACTTGTTGTTTGCTCTTCTGGGCAGCTTTGACCTTGATGGATGAAAACAACGGGAGTTTGTTGCGTTTGATGACATCATTGAGTGGCTTGGATCTGTCTGCCAGACGTTCCTTCTCAAATGAATGGAACTGATCTCTCCCAATCTGTAAAGCTGTACGCACAGTATCTACAACAGCTGGGCCCAAGATCTCCAGTGTGCCCAGGACCAGCAAATCTGTGCTTTCTTCTTCAAAGGGGCTGCCCATCTCTTCGATGACTGTTGTCAGTGCACGGACATCTTGGACGAACTTCTTCTGCACACTGTCGGTTTGCTCATGGTGGTGGGTGTGCTCTCCCCTTTGGCGCAGTTGCTGTGAGGTCTCAAATTCTGTGATGACCCGAGCAACTTCAGGGCCAGCCACCATCCACCGTCGAAGGGCACTTGGATTTTCAGTTAGGCCCACTGCCCCGCCATCGCCTTTGACCGTGGCATTGTTTTGTTCATGAGCCTGGTCTAGGGAGATGGCGGAGAAAGCATGCCTAGTCTTCTTGGATGTGAAGTGCCCCGCATGGAACTTGGCAGCAACATCTGGGTGTTTCTCTGCAATGCCAACCATGTCCCTGATGTGGACTGGTAACCAGCGAGCATAGTGGATATGGCCCAATGCAGCGAACCATGCAGCTAGCTCTGGTAGGGTGTCCATGTACAGCGTGAAGTTGGACTCTCTCAGTGAACGTATGTAGAGGAGTATACAGAGCTCCAGGTTAAGTACAGTGGCCCAGTACTGAAACTGTGGACATGCCGCTGCTCTCTGGTCACACCATGCCTCGAACTCCAATGGTTCCTCATCTCTTGCAGTTGCTCTTTCGTTGTATATGTCATATGCACGATGCTGCAGTATGTGTAGAGCAGCAACAGTTACTTGGTGGGTGCGTCTTGTACGGCTGACGTGAGCTGCACGCAAGAAGGAGTCTGCTGTGCCAGCTGTTGCTATCTCTGCCTGAACCAATGCCTGTGTCCAACCGCTGTCTTGCAGCCAGTCTCCTGCTGTCTTCAAAGCTGCCATCTCTGTGTGTAGACCACCCAGCATGACCACAAAGAGATCTTCACCATGTGTGTCTGGCCAGTTCCATTGCACCTGCTTGGCGATCGCATAAAGTGGTTGGTCCAGTGTGACGACGGGTATCTGTCCAGGGTTTAGCTCATTGATCGCTGCTTTCACGACATCCATGGCATGGCGGATCATTGCCACTGAGTGGGCTTGGTCATGGAAGAGGGGAAGCAAGGCAGTGGGTGTGACTGTGATACTAGTATCCTTGGCCGATTGGTTCTCTGCGTGATGTGCAGCCCAAGAAATGTTTCCTGGATTCTGTGTGTCACCACTGTCACATGCATCCTTCACAGTCTGGAGCCACCTCTTCTCTTTATCCAGTTCAGCTTGTGCAGGATTCCTCTGCAGCGACGCCTGGGTTCCAGCTGGTACAGGGTGGCTTTTGGCAAGTGAACTAACTGGTTGTACATCTGTGTAATACCGTGGAAGGTCCTCCACAGTCTTGACATTTGAGACACCCCCGATGATGACAATACCTCGGTCTGTGCCTTGATTGTCATAGTCTGGATGTTGTATCAATGAAATACCAGTTCCGTGGAAGGAGTCGTGTGCTGTCGTGGAACTGGGATTGTGGGCTAGATTATCCACAGCTGATGTGGTGAACACTCCACCGCGGAGCTTTGGGGGACAGACCACCTTCTCCGCCCGAAAGCGCTGACAGACCCCGTTCCCCAGCTCTGCAGAGATCCGTAGCACTCTATCATAGGCAATGCTGATCCCTAGTCCAGATAATGTGTCAACCAGTTCCCTCTTTCTCGTATGGGCATGAAGCATCAAGCCAAGATATATTGGCAAAGGAGTCTCTTGACTAATGCTGTGTCATACGTCTGTGCCTGCACCTCTCCTCTCATGCTTCACACTGTTGTATTTGAGAAGTTGAGCTATTGTCACAGACGCCGATGCCGATGACTGACATGCCTGATCTTTGATGCCTGCGCCCTCTAAAATCATGGAGACCATTGTCAGCAGCAGTTGTGGCACAGACTCTTCTTGACATTTGTTTGAGAAGAACCCATTGAAAGGCTGAGATGACTGGAACATATCCTTCCTTATAATCCCTGCAGCTCGTGCCAGGTGCACAACATCACTGTCAATATCATGTTGACATGCCTTGGCTAATGCACTGCCAATGTCTTCCTGAAACACCAGCAGGACATCTCTTCCCTGCCTGTGCTCCTGCAGATCAGGGAAGTGTGCCAGGATACGCTCCTTGAGTCTGGTGGTATGGACTCGTGTTTCCAGCACAACTCCGAACTGTTCCATTCTCATTGTGTAGAGCTTGG
Organism: Myxine glutinosa; assembly: GCF_964187855.1. NCBI lineage: Eukaryota > Metazoa > Chordata > Myxini > Myxiniformes > Myxinidae > Myxine > Myxine glutinosa. The sequence continues at coordinate 6,392,143 of NC_136267.1, read as the reverse complement.
TGAGGTCTGCCATCTTGAATACAGGAGCAGTGTCTTCTTCTTTAGCAGTTTCCTCTATGTACGTTACCAGTTCAGCAAGGACTATTGCTGAAAAGACATCTACCGTGCTCTGGCTTTGCTCAGCAAGCTTTTTTGCTGCCCTCATGCGGTTGTATAGGGATGTCAAACATTTCTTATGGTACTTGGCCTCTCTTGCGACCATGTCCCCAGCACTCAGTTGGGCTAACAAAGTGGTATCCTGAAGAAACTCTGCAGCCTTGCGAACGTGTTTATCTAGTTCCAATGTCGCTGCTTGATGAAACTCCAAACCAAGCTCTTGCTGGCAGAAGAAGCACAAATTGTCGCATATGCTATCAACACAAGCTGCCTGAGACCTAGTAAGCTTGTACTTATCTGTGATTGTACTGGGGATAGGGCTTCCCTCTGAATGACTTCTCTTCTGTACCCGCTGTAGCTTGGTAGTGTTATATTTCACCCTGCATGACTTGTGCCACTTGGCTTGGTGGGCAGCTAGAGTGGCAGCTATCCCTTGGCCTTCATCCAGTCGTTGCAAGTCCACGTCTTGTGGCAGCTTGCCTAGTTTATTGAATGCTGATAGATTGTCTTCAAGTGTCTTGTATCCAGCACCTGCATCAGTTCTTTTCGTGACAGCAGGACACTGTAGGGACTCTCCTATATCAACTTGACACAGAACACAGAGTTCCCAGTCCAGTGGCGTCTTTGGCGTTGAAGTTACATGCTTGGTAACATGAACTAACTTGAACTGCTTCGACATGATTGAAACCTGGATGGAGCAAACAAACAAAAAAGTCGTTTAATTAGGGGTTAATCAACGGACCAGCATGTTTTATCTACAGGACAATACACGACCCCCCCTGAAATTTGACACCAAATGACCTCTTTTAGGGGTATTTTTGGCCGAAATTTTCAAATTTTTCACTCCCCAGACCCCAAGATGTTCCCTTGAGCTCAGAATCGCCGCTGTAATGTGTCTACTGATGTTAGAAAAGATATAGGGTGAATGGGGCAATAATTGTGCCTGTAGGATTTGTTTCCGCCACCCCCCCTAAGGGTTACAGATTTTTAAAGCCGCCATTTTGAAATCCAACATGGCGGCGACCTTGGGTGAATTTCAAAGTGGTTCCATATCTGAAAATGTTCTAAATATAACATTCTATCATTGTGCCAAATTTGGTGCTTCCATCACAAAATGCACAATTCTTCTTAAATTTTTGCTATGCCGCTGCACTACATGTGCTCCTCGGACAAAAAAACGACGAATTTCTTATTCATCCGAGAGGCAGCGCGAATACTGTGTGCACCAACGATGTTTCCAATGGCGGAAAGCACATCGTTAATTTCCACCTCGTTGGGAGGAACACAAGCTAGCCCGTGTTTACGAGTTAGCGATTCGTACGTATCAATGCGGAAACGTTCGCCCGCCATTCTAACTCGACCAAATAAAAGTTCGTAGCCAAGAACCGAGAGAACCCAATGTTTGTCGAACACCAACAAACAGATCAAATTCCCACCCCCCCCCCTTGTCCGGACCGGACAAGAGGGTATCAAACCTAAATAATTGAGCTAAAGTAAATAAAAAAACGTGCGTTCTAAGCACAAAAATGGCTTACAAAGCGCCGTCAAAGCCAGTAGGCCGCACCCAACAAGGGCCCGCTCTCAATCCTCTCTCTCTCGAAGACAAGGGTGCAGAACGGATGAAAACACAATGCCGAAGCACACAGGATGGAGAAGGAGAGGGAGGGGGGCAGGGGAGGGGAGGGGAAAAACGCAACGGCCTCACCAAAGCACAGAGCAGTTGCTCACAGCCGCCATGATGCCACACCCATGCACCGACAGCCGATAGGTGGCGACAGAGAGAGAGAGAGAGAGAGAAAGAGAAAGAAAGAAAGAAAGAAAGAAAGAGAGAGAAAGAAAGAGAGAGAAAGAAAGAGAGAGAAAGAGAGAGAGAGAGACTTTTGTGTCCTTTTGTTATAAAAGTGTAAAACCATTCCACAAAGCAGTTGTAAACAAAGCAACCAGTTTAAAGAAACATTGTATAAGGATCATGAATACACCAAAAAGAGCAAAGGATATTTAAAAGAAACCAGCAAGTATAAAAATATTTTACAAACCAAAGGTGCAGACACAAACAAAACCACAAACAATTTTAAAGGAAATGCTCATGCAAGAGCTATGAATACATCAAGAGCAAAATTAAGCGTTTAATGAAAGAAAGAGAAAGAGAGAGAGAGAGAGAGAGAGAGAGAGAGAGAGAGAGAGAGAGAGAGAGAGAGAGAGAGAGAGAGAGAGAGATAGAGAGATAGAGATAGAGATAGAGATATAGAGATAGATAGATAGAGATATATACACATATATATATAAATACATATACAGGGTGAGTCAGAAGTAGCGCCCGATTTCTGTTTATATATACATTTATTTACACCTTCTTGCACACTGTAATACAAATGGCAAACAAACAATCAACTGACAGAAATATATATACATACAGTATATAAACAGAAATCGTTATATACATTTGTTTTACAGTGTACAAGAAGGTAGAAATAAATGTATATATAAACAGAAATCGGGTGCTACTTCTGACTCACCCTGTATATATATATATATATATATATATATATATATATATATATATATATATATATATATATATATATATATATATATATATATATATATACAGTATATATATATATATATATATATATATATATATATATATATATATATATATATATATATATATATATTGTTGTAGCGGTTCCCGCTGAATGTACACAATCGCCTTGCACCTGCCAGGACGCGGCCAGGGCGCGATCTCCATGCCGGGCTCGTCCGGACGGGCCCCAGACGCGCCTCTCCTGGGCATGCCCGGACTCGCTGTTCCCGGGCACGCCCGAACCTCCCAGGCACGCCCGGTCTCGTCTTTCCCGGGCATGCCCGCTCTCGCCTTTCCAGGGCTCGCCCAGAGCGCCCGGGCACGCCCAGCCTCGACTTGCCAGGCCGCGTCCAGGACGGCCGGGCATGTCCAGACTCGCCTTTCCAGGGCTCGCCCAGAGCATCCGGGCATGCCCGCTCTCGCCTTTCCAGGGCTCGCCCAGAGTGCTCGGGCACGCCCAGCCTCGACTTGCCAGGCCACGTCCAGGACACCCGGGCATGTCCAGACTCGCCTTTCCAGGACTCGCCCTTGACACCCGGGCATGCCCGGTCTCGGTTTTCCCGGGCAAACGCCCGGGCATAAATGTGTATATATATTGCTGCCCGATAAACGGGCTTGGGAGAATACCTGAGCTGTTTTGTTTCAATAAAGCAACTCGGACGAATTCCGTCTTTGGTCGCGTCAATTCTTTCGACTCGCGTTGGAGCGCAGCTCCTTCACTGGTGACCTACCGACATGGACACGGCAGTGACTCTTAAACTGCCTACCTTCTGGGAGGCTCACGTGGCTGTTTGGTTAGCCCAGGCGGACTCCCAGTTCGCCCTGCGAGGCACCACCGCGGATGACACCCGCTTCCACCACGTCGTGGCAGCGCTCGGTTCCACCACAGCGGCCCGCGCCCTGAGCCTCCTCGAGCACCCGCCGGCTGCCGACAAGTATGACGCGCTGAAGACGCCCCTCCTCGACGCTTTCACCCTCTCACCGGCGGCACGCGCACGGCGCCTGCTCGACCTGCCCGAGCTCGCCGACACGCGCCCGTCCGAGCGCATGGACTATATGCTCTCGTTGCTCGGTGAGCACTCTCTGGATTTTCTGTTCCGCGAGCTGTTCCTTCGCCAGCTGCCTCACCCGGTACGCCTCGCCCTGGCTGGCACGTCGATCACCGATCCCTGCGCCCTCGCCAGGGAAGCCGATAAGATCTCCTCGGCGGGCCAACACATCGGCGCGGCTACCTGGAGCCTGCCGCCGTCCGAGGCGACGCCCGAGCACCCTGCACGGTTGGAGGCCGAACTGCCGGTGCAACTGGCGGCCGCCACACCGCGCCGACCGCTTCCAACACGACGGCCGGGGCCTCCACCTGACCAGGCGTGGTGTTATTACCACGCCAGGTTCGGACACAAGGCTCGGACGTGCCGACCCCCGTGCACTTTCGGCAAGTCGGGAAACGGCCGGGCCGGCATTCATTCCCAGCCATGAGCGCCGGCCACTCGGGCAACTTGCTTTTTATTCGGGACAAAGCGTCCGGGCGGCGTTTCCTTTGTGACACCGGCGCCCAACTGAGCGTCATACCCGCCTCCGAGCAGGACAGGCGGGACGCTGTTTGCGGCCCCTCTTTGGTCGCTGCTAATGGCTCGGCCATACGCACTTTCGGCCCGCGCGACGTCACCCTCTGCTTCAGCAGCCAGCGCTTTCAGTGGACCTTTGTGACCGCCTACGTCCCCATGGCTTTGCTGGGCGCCGACTTCCTCTGCGCGCACGTGCTGCTGGTCGACGTCAAACGTCGTCGCCTTGTCAACGCCGAGACCTTCAGCTCCCTGGCGTGCACGATGAGCAGCTCAGCGCCGACCGAACTGGCGTGCGCCCTCCCGACGGCGAACGGGTTCGCTTGCCTGCTCGCGGAATTCCCGGCCCTCACGTGGCCGACGTTTTCGGCCGTCGCAGTGCGGCATGGGATCGAGCACCACATACCCACTACGGGCCCGCCGGTCTACGCCAGGGCCCGCCGCCTCGACCCGGCCAAGCTCGCCATGGCAAAGGCCGAGTTCGACGCGTTGGAGCACCTCGGCATCGTGCGGCACTCCAATAGCTCGTGGGCCTCACCACTGCACATCGTGCCAAAGCCGGGGGGCAGATGGCGCCCGTGTGGTGACTACCGCCGCCTCAACGACGCTACCACCCCCGACAGGTACCCGATCCCACACATCCAGGACTTTTCCGCCCGTTTGGCGGGACGGGTCATATTTTCCAAAATTGACCTGATATGGGGATACCACCAGATACCTGTCCAGGCGGCCGACATCCCGAAGACGGCCGTCATCATGCCCTTCAGCCTGTTCGAATTTTTGAGGATGCCGTTTGGCCTCAAGAACGCAGCCCAGGCGTTCCAGCGCTTAATGGACAGCGTGCTGCGCGCCTTGCCATTTCTTTTCGTCTATCTGGACGACATCCGCGTCGCCAGCACGTCCCGCGCCGAGCACCTCCTCCACCTCCGAACACTGTTCGGTTGCCTCAGCGAGCACGGCTTAATTGTCAACCCGGTCAAATGCCACTTCGGTACGACGACCGTTGACTTTTTGGGCCACCACATCACCAAGACTGGGGCCGTGCCGCTGCCGACCAAGGTCGAGGCCATCACCACGTTCCCGCGTCCCCGTTCCATCAAGGCCCGACAAGAGTTCCTCGGCATGGTGAATTTTTATCACCGATTCGTGCCCCGCGCTGCTCAGCTCATGCGGCCCCTTTACGAGGCCCTCCGGGGCAAGCCGGCCAAGCATGACATCGTTTGGTCCGCGGCCATGGACGCGGCCTTCGCGAGCGCAAAACGGGCCCTCGCCGACACAACGCTGCTGGCTCACCCGGTGCTCAACGCGCCCATCGCCCTCACTACGGACGCCTCCAACTACGCAGTGGGCGCCGTCCATGAACAATGTGTGGACGGGGTTTGGCAGCCACTCGCTTTTTTCAGCCGGCAGCTCCGGCCGAACGAGTTAAAATACAGCACGTTCGACCGCGAGCTGCTCGGTCTGTTCCTGGCCGTTCGCCATTTCCGACACCTCCTGGAGGGCCGCCCGTTCACGGCTTTCGTCGACCACAAGCCGTTGGTCTATGCAATGGCCAAAGTCACAGAGCCGTGGTCGGCCCGCCAGCAGCGCCACCTCTCCGCCATGTCGGAATTCACCACGGACATCCGGCACGTCGCCGGCAAAGACACCGCCGTGGCCGACTGGCTTTCTCGGGCCAGCGCGAATGCGGTCCACCTCGGCGTGGACTTCGCGCTCATGGCGGCCGACCAGACCACCGACACCTCGGTGCAGGCCCTCCGGGCGGCGGACACGGGCCTCCGCCTGGCCGACATCCCCTTCGCGGGCACCGTGCTGCTCTGCGACGTCTCCCAGGGCCAGCCTCGCCCCATCGTGCCCGTTTCCTGGCAGCGCCGCATCTTCGCCTCCATCCACGGCCTTTCTCACCCGGGCCGGAAAGCTTCTCAGAAGCTGGTGTCGGCGCGTTTCGTCTGGCACGGCCTTCGACGGAACGTCCGCGACTGGGCCAATGCCTGCACGGCCTGCCATCGGGCCAAGGTCCACCGCCACACCCAGGCCGCGCTAGCACCTTTCAACGTGCCTGCATGGCGTTTCGACCACGTCCACGTGGACCTGGTGGGTCCCCTGCCCCCATCGCGGGGGTTCACCCACCTGCTCACCATGGTGGACAGGACCACCAGGTGGCCAGAGGCCATGCCCCTCACCTCCACCACCACCGCCGACGTGGCGCAGGCGTTCATCGCCACCTGGGTCGCGCGCTTCGGCGCACCGGCGGACATCTCGTCCGACCGCGGCCCACAGTTCACGTCCGAACTTTGGGGCGCGGTCGCCCGCTCGTTGGGGGTCACGCTGCACAGCACCACGGCCTACCACCCCCAAGCCAACGGGTTGTGCGAGCGGTTTCACCGCTCCATGAAGGCCGCACTCATGGCCGGCCTTCAGGACGACGGTTGGACCGACCGGCTGCCGTGGGTCCTTTTGGGCCTCCGCACGGCCCCCAAGGAGGACCTCCGGCGTCCGCCGCCGAGCTCGTCTACGGCCAGCCGCTCCGCGTCCCGGGCGAGTTCGTGCCCGACGCTACCAGTCCCTGGTCTGCCGCACACCAACACTCGGACCTCCAGGAGGCCGCCTGCCGATTTGCCCCCATGCCAACGTCCCGCCACGGTGGCCCCCAATCCTATGTCCCCCCGGCGCTTCGCACAGCGGAGTACGTCTTTGTGCGTCATGATGCGCACCGGGGGCCACTCCAGCCGCCGTACGACGGGCCCTTCCGGGTCCTGCGATGGGGCGACAAGTCCTTCGTCGTCGACGTCGGCGGCCGGTCGGACCGGATCTCTGTGGACCGCCTCAAACCGGCGCACGTGGACGTCGACCGACCACCACGGTTGGCCCTTCCTCCGCGGCGAGGCCGCCCCCCGTCTACAGTTCCCCCCGCTCGACCACCCACCACCGGATCGGACCCCCCCCCCCCCCCACGACCCTCCAGGGGTCGCTTCGGCCGGGTCATCCGGACCCCCCTTAAATTGACCCTGCCGGTGCAGGTCGATTCTGGAGGGGCGTGTGTAGCGGTTCCCGCTGAATGTACACAATCGCCTTGCACCTGCCAGGACGCGGCCAGGGCGCGATCGCCATGCCAGGCTCGTCCGGACGGGCCCAGACGCGCCTCTCCTGGGCATGCCCGGACTCGCTGTTCCCGGGCACGCCCGAACCTCCCGGGCACGCCCGGTCTCGTCTTTCCCGGGCATGCCCGCTCTCGCCTTTCCAGGGCTCGCCCAGAGCGCCCGGGCACGCCCAGCCTCGACTTTCCAGGCCGCGTCCAGGACGCCCGGGCATGTCCAGACTCGCCTTTCCAGGGCTCGCCTAGAGCGTCCGGGCATGCCCGCTCTCGCCTTTCCAGGGCTCGCCCAGAGTGCTCGGGCACGCCCAGCCTCGACTTGCCAGGCCGCGTCCAGGACGCCCGGGCATGTCCAGACTCGCCTTTCCAGGACTCGCCCTTGACACCCGGGCATGCCCGGTCTCGGTTTTCCCGGGCAAACGCCCGGGCATAAATGTGTATATATATTGCTGCCCGATAAACGGGCTTGGGAGAATACCTGAGCTGTTTTGTTTCAATAAAGCAACTCGGACGAATTCCGTCTTTGGTCGCGTCAATTATTTCGACTCGCGTTGGAGCGCAGCTCCTTCATTGTAACGAATTTGAGAAGTGTAACGAATTTGAGAAGTGTAACGATTTTGAGAAAGTGTAACGAATGTGAGAAGTATGGTTTTGTTGCGTGTAACTGACCCTCGTAATGTAAAGAAAGGTCGAAGCTCGTCCTCTTAGTTAATTTCATAAACCTACACACAGGACACCATATATCCTTTTAAATAGTTAGTCCCTTATTCTCTGTAGGTTAAGGATGTGTTTCCCACTAGTTTGACTCTTCATTGCACCGAATTAAATAAGAGTAGGCCCTCCGACACCCCATGGCAGCTTCCAAGTGCCAGGTTTGCCACTTTGCTGCAGTTGACTCTTTAGGCACTTTGCTGCATTTTCATCTGCCGTCCACTTTGCTGCATTTGACTCCATTACGCACGAGGTAACGACGAAGAAGAAAGGCGGGTCTCCACCTCGTCATAGAGGGGAGGAGTAAGTCGGCCCCGCTCATCCAACCCAGAGTGAGGGGTTTGGCTTGAGAGGGCGGAGAGAGAACGCTTGGGGGAGGTTCGCAAAGGGTGAAGGGCGGGGCCTATATAACCCACCGTGGGACGCTCCCCAAGCAGATGAGCTTTTACAGATGAGAGATGAGCTTTTACAGAGATGAGCAGATGAGCTTTTTGGAGAAGAGGAGGTCCGAAGAAGAGTGAGAGAGAGGTGCAGCAGATGCGCGATCCAGCTAAAGCAGCCAAGAGAGAACGAGACGTGAGGGCGTTACAAGCTGATACTGAGCAATACACCGAGACCCTCTAGGCCCTATTGCCGGCTGTGGAGACGCGGAGCTGCCAGCTGCTGTTCGCTTCGAGCACGGAACGTGGACCTCGACGGTGTGGAATTGCCCAGACCTTTCCTGCCCTGCCATCGGCTTGGACCTTCTCCTCCCTCCAGTGATTCCTGCCATCAATTCCCCCATGTAAGTGTGCCCGTTTGTCCGTCTTTCATGTTGTCTTGGGGTATTAATTAAGACTGCCATATATAAGCTTATCATTGCACTATGTCTCCTGCTCCTTCAATTGCCTTATAAATCATCTTTCTTTTCCTTTCTGCTTAGTGTGTATAAATAGTAATAAATCTTGTTATTCCCTACTTTGTTTTTACTTCTTCATGCTCTTTCGGTCGCTTTCGAGGTTTCCATATTGAGTGCACGTGGCGCGACTCGGCCAACGTTTGAGAATCGGGTTAGTCTTTGGTAATGCTAATGGCTCGAACGTTGGGTTTCTAAAAACCGCTCGGCAACTAACTAGACCATCCAAACCGGGGTTCGAGCGGTACTTGTCTCCCTAGTCTGCGGAGGGACGGATAAAGGTATTCGGGATAAACCCTGGGCCCATAACCCTGATCCGTTCCATCCCGTGGGATAGCGTTACAAGTACAAGGAACGGGGAGACGGCCAGCTTAACAGGACAAGGGGCTAATCACCCCTTGCTAACGGGAGAGCCGTCCTCCGTATCCGTAACAATTGGTAGTCAGGAGTTGGGATTCGAACCTGGGACTAAATTTATTTAGCCCAAATTTTGGAACACCAATTGTACTATTGGCCGTAACAATTGGTGTCTGGGAGTGAGAATCGAGGCCCGAACCAAATTTTTAAAACGTCTAAAAGAAAAAATTTGGTCAATATTTAAAGCGGCCGAAATTTGTTTTTTAAAATCTCAAATGGAGTCGTGCCATGGACAATCAAGGCGATGGGATGCCGGTGGGAGAGATAGACGGGGTAGAATCGACCCAGGACCTCGGGAAATGTATGTGGAGGAAAGGGAGGAGGAGAACAATGGCAATGTGGTTGAGGGGGTTTCAGGTGCACAAAATGGAGCCCTCGCGCACGTGGTTGAAGGGACACAAAATGGCGGCTCGCACGTGGTTGGAGAGGCGCAAAATGGCGCGTCGTACGAGCGCGCGGTAGCCGAGCCCGCTGTATCAGCGGGCTTTAACATGCAGCCGTTTGACATGCAGCAGTTCATGACACAATGCCTGGCGTACATGGCCGAGCAGAGTGAAGAAGGGAATAAATTTAGCAGGGAAATGGAAAATATAGAAAACAGAATGGGGGAGCGGCTAGAAGCTAAATTTGAGGGGTTAGACAATAATTTTAAGGGGTTAGACAATAATTTTAAGGGGTTAGACAATAATTTTAAGGGGTTGGACAATAAATTTGAGGGGTTAGACAACGGGATAAAAGAGGTGAAGAATGGGTTAACGGGGGTGGAAAATAGAATGGCTGCCCAGGAGAATCATATAGAGGGGGTGAAAAATGGGTTAGAGGGGTTAGAAAACAAGATGGAAAACAAATTGCGGGAGATAGGGGAGCAATCCGCCCGGGAAATCAAACGGATGGGGAACCAGATAGAGGAGTTGAAAATCGGGTTAGAAGGTAAATTGGATGCTCAGAGGGATGAATTGGGACAGATGAGGGTGGCATCTACAAAAGAGATGAAGGAGGAGATACGACGAGGTGTAAGCGAGGAGGTCTCGGGGGTAAGCGAGGAGGTAAAGCGAGGTGAGAAGCGTATGGAGAAAGAGGTGAGAAATGGGACGGCAAGGTTACAAGGGGGCATAGAGGACCTGACGCAGGAGGTGGAACAGCTGACGGTGGGACAGACGGAGTTAGTGGAGCAAGTACAAAGGAACACTGCGGTACTAGGAGGGTTAAAGGCGACACAAAAAGACATCAGAGACGACTTGATAGCGACGAAGAGGCAATGTCAGATGGTACGTGAGGGACTGACAACGAGGTTGGACGAGGTGACAGAAGTAATGGAGACAAAGGACCGGGAGGTAAGGACGCACATGGAGACGGTCAAGGTGGCATTAGAGGACGAGATTGAGGAGACGCACCGGGAAATAAAAGAGGTGAAGCAAAAGTTAGAGAAGGTGGAAGAGGGGGTGAGTGAAATTAAGAAGAGATGGAGGGAAACTAAGGGGGAGATAAAGGAGGAGGTGATGGAATATGTACAAGGTCGGTGCTCAAATCATGAATATGCGCTCACTAACCAAATAAAGAGTTTGCAGGTGGCAGAGGAGGTGCGACGACGAGGTACCGAGGTGAGTGACGATATACGCGGAAATGTATATGATGTGAGGGGAGCTTCAGTCGGCTTGGGGGTTGATTTGGATCCGGGTGTTCGTGAGAGGCCGTTGGTGAAGTGTGCGACAGGTCCGGTGTGCGAAGGAGGAGGTGTGTGAGAATGTCCGACTCTGGGGTGTGTGAGGAAAAAGTGCGCGCCGAGGAGTGAGTGTGCTGTCGAGAGTGAGTTAGTCATAGCGCGTGTGCGAGGGGGCACATGGAAGCGCGGTGTGGTGAGTGTTACGGAGGAAGTAACGGGAGAGTGTGCGCGAGAAAGGTGTGTAACAGACGGGTGCATGAGTACAGAGTACACTGTCGAGAGTAAGGGTGAGTGCACGACCGAGTGTGGAGGTGAGAGTAGTCAGAGTGACACGGAGCGTGAGTTGGTTGTGGCAGGTGAGAGAGGATGTACACCTGGAATGGAAGGATGCACACCTGGAATGGTAGAGCGTGTGTGGGAATGCACACTTGAGTTAGTAGTGAGGCACGTGGTTGGGTGTGCAAGTGAGAGCACACCTGTGATTGTCACAGAGGAGGTGACCGAGGAGGGGGCGCGCAGAGGTGTGTTGGTGAGGTGTGCGAACGACGAGTGTGTGCAAAGGTGTGCGGTGGTCAGGTGTGTGACAAAGTCTGTAAGCGGATTGAGTGTACCTGGGTGTGTCAGGGAAGGTGCAATGACAAAGAGCATGGAGACAGCTGGATGTATGAGCAAGGAACGGGCTGCGGGGTGTAAGCATGCGTATGGAGCATCGACACTAACCGGGTTAGCGGTTAGAACGACGTTTAGCCGAAACGGGCCCTCGGTGCGTGCCGGGCTTCGCGTGCCGCAAGGACCAGCGGGGATCCGAACCACGGCGGTTTCAAAAGAACCGCCGTACGCGATCCACGCTGGGCCTCGCTCGGAACGGTCGCGTCCGAGCTCCGCCAGGCGGAACGGGCGGCCCGGTAGGAAGGGTCGTCATGGCGACCCCTTTTTGTTGAGGCGTTCCGGCAGGGCGAGATCGGGCCATTGGACGGTCCCGTGCCCCGATGGTGCGTGGAATCTCGGGCCGAGTAGACCGCCTTCCCTGCACCGAATGCCGGACGGACCCATCCGCTGGCAACGAACCACCCGCATTCATTGCTCGGCTTTACGAAGCCGAGCTTTAGAAGTGAATTGGCGCACCGAGAGGCTCAAGTGAGTGGACGTGTGATGATGAGGATAGTGTTTTGGCCACGAAATTAGAAAAACAAAATTTGATGATTGGCAAAGGATTGGCAGAGTGATGATTGGCAGAGGATTGGTAGTGATTGGCAAATTTTTGATTGGCTGGAATTTGGTGTGCAAAATTGGTAGTGGAAGATGCCCGATGTGGTGGGATGGCAACTATGCCATCTCTCACAACGGGGGCCAAGGAGCACTTGACTTATGGGGTTTATGGCAGTGAAAACTAGCCCGGGAGGGTTAGGATATAATGATAGGGACCTAGAAGATGACCTTAGGTAACGTTAAGATTAGGTAGTGACAATGATACCTGTAGTGGGAACGCAGGTAGATTAGAGTGGATGATAATGACGTGGTATGTGCTTAGTTTAAAGGGAAGACGGGGAGCACTAAGTTAGCAGGGCAACAGGTAGATTAGATGATGCCGTGTGAATGTTGGAGATGTATTCAGAAGTCTATTGTGAAAAGTGTGTGGTTAAAAGGTGTGATTGCACAGGTGTGCAACTGAACAGGTGTATGGAGCAGTGTGTGAGTGAGTGATAGTGATGTGAGTTGTGCTGACTAAATGGTCCAGGAAGGAAGGAGGGTGCAGGTGGCACCAGGTGTGATTGCACAGGTGTGCAACGACAGGTGTAGGGAGAATGGTTGTGTGGAATAAATGGTCTGGAGTATATGGAGTATTGGAATGGATGGTCGGGGAGTGAGTATGATGGAAACTGTGGAGTGGAGTGGATGGTGCGAAGGTGTGGATGGGGGAAAGGAGGATGGACCCCATCACGAATACCCGGGGAGGGTAGTGTAAGTGTTAGGTAGAGGGTACAGGTAAATTGTGGTTGGATATTGGCATCTGTGGTGCGAGGTGAAAGAATAGTGTTTGGATGGGTGCATTAGTGTTGTGGAAATGGCTGGGCGTGTAGCCTGTTCGTGTGTGTAGTTGGTTTGGGCACTCCACCACTGTGAGGATGTCGGCCAGGTGAGGCCGCAGGTGGTCTCTGGGAGCCGGTAGCGTTGTTGTGAATGGGGCCTGAGGATCCGGAGGACGGACCCGGGTAGCCCAGTGCCAGAGGGCACCAAGGGGTGACAGAGCCAGGAGGGGCCTTCCCCAGTTAGATAGGTTAGGGTGAGGAGCTAGGTAAGCTCGGGTGGCAACTACAGTGGTGGAGGTGTGCAGGTGGGTAGACCTGCTGGGAGAGATACACGACTCAGCCCGGAAATTGTGCAAGGGCACCGGGAGATGAATTGGGGGAGTGAGACCCCAAATTGAGAAGCACCACAGTTTGGTCAATGGGAATTTGGTTTTTAAAACCACATAGAGTAAGATGGCCAATGGATTGGCAGGGAAAGACCCCGGGTAGTGTAAGTGTATTAAAGTCATTTAGAAAGCAGTTAGGATGAAGATCTCCTCGCACCGTCTGCATCCACTCACCTGAGGTGACATAACTCCACACCATGCCATGTTTTATTATTTTTATTGATGCAAATGTTTGGAATGTGAGACGCATCATGACGTGGGTGTGACATTGTGCTTGTTGTTCCATCTCTTCCTCCTTATGAGGATTGATGATGAATTGGGTGATGGCAAATTTTGGATAGAGGGATTGTGGGAACGAATTTGGTATAGGGGAAACATGGGGAAGACGTGACATTAGCGACGAATTTGTAAAGGTGTAGATTGTTGTAAATATGGGGTAAGGGCAAGGGTAGAGTAGGTGACAGGGGGGGGTGACGTACGGTAGGGACGAGCTTTTCTCACTTCGCTCTCCGTACGCACTTCGCCTTGCATTGCCTTATTGAAGTGTACCCTTGTGACCTTACCCCTCGCTCATCTGTCTTTTCCCCCCTTAGTCTCCCACATGAGGGCCAGTGCACCACTGGGCGCCGAGGGGAGCGTGCGGAGGTCGTCTTGTGTGCCAGGACCCTCGCAACCCGCATGCATTGCATTGATGTACCACTTTATGGACTGCTGTTCTGCGGCCAAGTACCACTTGATGGACCCCAGGTTCTGGGGCAGGGCACCTCTGTTGGAGACCGGCCATAGTGGCCAGGGAATCTTGCTTGCGGACCTCGGTAAGGTGGCACCTATGCCAAACAGGTGGACCACCCTTAGTTGGCTCCTGTGGCCCTAAATAAAAATGGACACGGTTTGTGCTTTTTATATTTCCAAGTAGGCCGCATGAAGCAAGATGACATCGGGAAGAACATCGGCCCAGCAGAGAAGAAGAAGACCACCACCAGTTGTTTTTTTTGGTGTGTTTATTACAAACAGTAATGACTGTGCACTGGTTGGTGCGTTTGGGTGCTTTGGTGTTATTGGTACTGGTGCATCGATGCAATGCGTGCTGTCTCCTCCCTCCCAACAGGAATTTCCTTCTTTTTGTTTCCCTAAAAAGAAAAAAAAAACACAGGTCCTGGGTTGCGTTGTAAATAAGAAATAACGTCACTGTAAATAATGCTCCCCACCGTAAATGTATAGCTTGAAAACAATTCCGCAATTCGGTTATCCTGTGGGCGCAAATCTGTTAGGCAGGGTGCAATGCAGCAGGGGGACATATTTATTTGTGTTTTAAAATCGTCACACTCAGGGTCAGGTTAATTGTAGAGGGAATTACACCTACGTGTCACACTAAGTTAAAGTTTTATAGGCCCGAGCCCGGGCCTGAAGGAAGGAGGGTGCAGTGTAACGAATTTGAGAAGTGTAACGAATTTGAGAAGTGTAACGATTTTGAGAAAGTGTAACGAATGTGAGAAGTATGGTTTTGTTGTGTGTAACTGACCCTCGTAATGTAAAGAAAGGTCAAAGCTCGTCCTCTTAGTTAATTTCATAAACCTACACACAGGACACCATATATCCTTTTAAATAGTTAGTCCCTTATTCTCTGTAGGTTAAGGATGTGTTTCCCACTAGTTTGACTCTTCATTGCACCGAATTAAATAAGAGTAGGCCCTCCGACGCCCCATGGCAGCTTCCAAGTGCCAGGTTTGCCACTTTGCTGCAATTGACTCTTTAGGCACTTTGCTGCATTTTCATCTGCCATCCAGTTTGCTGCAATTGACCCTTCAGGCACTTTGCTGCATTTTCATCTGCCGTCCACTTTGCTGCATTTGACTCCATTACGCACGAGGTAACGACAAAGAAGAATGGCGGGTCTCCACCTCGTCATAAAGGGGAGGAGTAAGTCGGCCCCCCTCATCCAACCCAGAGCGAGGGGTTTGGCTTGAGAGGGCGGAGAGAGAACGCTTGGGGGAGGTTCGCAAAGGGTGAAGGGCGGGGCCTATATAACCCGCCGCGGGACGCTCCCCAAGCAGATGAGCTTTTACAGATGAGAGATGAGCTTTTACAGAGATGAGCAGATGAGCTTTTTGGAGAAGAGGAGGTCCGAAGAAGAGTGAGAGAGAGGTGCGGCAGATGCGCGATCCAGCTAAAGCAGCCAAGAGAGAACGAGACGTGAGGGGGTGCTGATACTGAGCAATATGCCGAGACCCTCTAGGCCCTATTGCCGGCTGTGGAGACGCGGAGCACCCAGCTGCTGTTCGCTTCGAGCACGGAACGTGGACCTCGACGGTGTGGAATTGCCCGGACCTTTCCTGCCCTGCCATCGGCTTGGACCTTCTCCTCCCTCCAGTGATTCCTGCCATCAATTCCCCCGTGTAAGTGTGCCCGTTTGTCCGTTTTTCATGTTGTCTTGGGGTATTAATTAAGACTGCCATATATAAGCTAATCATTGCACTATGTCTCCTGCTCCTTCAATTGCCTTATAAATCATCTTTCTTTTCCTTTCTGCTTAGTGTGTATAAATAGTAATAAATCTTGTTATTCCCTACTTTGTTTTTACTTCTTCATGCTCTTTCGGTCGCTTTCGAGGTTTCCATATTGAGTGCACGTGGCGCGACTCGGCCAACGTTTGAGAATCGGGTTAGTCTTTGGTAATGCTAATGGCTCGAACGTCAGGTTGCTAAAAACCGCTCGGCAACTAACTAGACCATCCAAACCGGGGTTCGAGCGGTACTTGTCTCCCTAGTCTGCGGAGGGACGGATAAAGGTATTCGGGATAAACCCTGGGCCCATAACCCTGATCCGTTCCATCCCGTGGGATAGCGTTACAAGTACAAGGAACGGGGAGACGGCCAGCTTAACAGGACAAGGGGCTAATCACCCCTTGCTAATGGGAGAGCCGTCCTCCGTATCTGTAACAATATATATATATACAGACTTGGCATTTAATATGGAATATTTTTTTTTCTTGACTTGGGTTTACTTTCTGAACTCAGTATATCAATCTGGTGAATTTATTTTACCCTTCGGTGATGTCTTTGTTGAAAGAACCATGTCACTCATTGTCTTTCGCAGCAAGAAGTCAATAACAGGATTATATCACAGGTGGCATGACAAAATGTAAGGACGGATACATTTGACGATTGGCTTCACAATCGGGTATATAAGGCTTGTTGCGTTCTGTATTAGTGGAAAACAACTGCTGCACATCTACAAAAGTTATTGCCGCTTCCTCTGGAGATGCTCCGTCAACTTGACAATGCTGTTTGTCATGGAGTGGTGGCTTTACGAAATTCTGGCATGAAACAGCGTGCTATTGCTCGGCAGTATGGCATCACTCAAGGTCAGGTGTCAAAGATCCTGAAACGACATGCTCAGAGGGGTGTCCCTACTCCAATACTGAGGCCAGGACGTGCACGTAGAACCACAAGGAGAGATGATCGCCAGCTGCACCGGTTAGTCTGCAATGGCCATACCAAGTCAGTTAATCGGCTTAGGGCTGAGTGGCAGCAACTGACAAATGTGCCTGTATCCAGAAGGCTAGTCAACCGACTGGTTCAAGCAGGCTATCGTGCCGGGCGTCCCCTGAGAAAGCCACGCCTGACCAGACAACACAGCCAGCGCCGATTGCAGTGGGCCAGAGAGCACCGTCAATGGCAGCCAGGACACTGGAATCACGTGACCTTCAGTGACGAGTCTAGATTTCTGGTCTATCGTCAAGATGGCCATGTCCGAGTGCGCAGACAAGTGCATGAAGCCCACAACGAAGATTGTATAGTGCCAAGAGTCCAAGCTGGAGGTGGTGGGGTGACCGTTTGGGCTGCTTTTCATGCAGGGGGCAAAACTGACCTGGATGTTCTGAATGGAAACCTGAACCAGTTCAAGTACAGGGTCATTCTGGAAGAAACATTGCTTCCATTTGCTCGTGCAGCCTTTCGAGGAAATTTGTCTTCCAAGATGACAATGCACGGCCTCATCGTGCTTGCATGATCCAACACTTTCTTGCTGACCATGGTGTGGAGCATATGGAGTGGCCTGCCATGTCCCCGGATATGAATCCGATAGAGAACTTGTGGGCAGAATTAATGCGTCAAATCGACAACTTGGACCAGCACCCTACCTCTGTGCGTGAATTGCAGCCGACTATTGTCACTGCATGGCAAGCGATTCCTGTCCAAACCTTGGCAAATCTCCTGAACAGCATGCCTCGACGTGAACGTGCTCTCCTGAATGCTCGTGGGGGTTACACGAAGTACTGAACTGTAATTTTACTGTCCGTAATCCCAGTCATCATTTAGCTTTTGTTTTTGTTGAAATTTTTTTTGGATAATGTGCAAAATAAAGAGATATTTCTGGAAAACGTACAGAAGTTTAACACAGTACTGCCTGTGAATTGAGTTCGATATCAGTCACCACAGTTCAATAAAAAATAAAACCAACAAACCCTGCTGGTGGTCTCTTGCTCTTCGGCTCCCTCTGCTGGCTATTGCTATCTTCCTGTTGTTGTCATCTTCTTTGCTGGCGGCCTATTTGGACATAAAACATGCACAAAACGTGTCCATTTCTTTTATTTATGGCCCACAGGGGCCGACTATGTATGGTTCACCTGTGGGGCATCGGTGCCCTGTGGCCAAGGTCCGCCAGCAAGATTTCGGGCCTTCACGGCCGGTTCCAGCAGAGGGGCCATGCCCCAACCCATGGGGTCCATAAGTGGTGCTCAGCCACTGACATGTGGTCCATAAGGTGGTGCATCGATGCAGACAGCTGTGGTTCTGGGAGTTTCAGGCGCACAATGGCAGACCCACGCATGCTCCCCTCGGTGCCCAGTGGCACACAGGTCCTCATGTGGGAGACAAAAGGGGGAAAAGACAGATGAGCGAGGGGTAAGGTCACAAGGGTACACATCAATAAGGCAATGCAAGGCGAAGTGCGTATGGAGAGCGAAGTGAGAAAGCTCGTCCCTACCGTACTTCACCCCCCCTGTCACCTACTCTACCCTTGCCCTTACCCCATATTTACAAAATCTACACCTTTACAAATTCATCACCACTGTCACGTCTCCCCATATCTCTTCTATACCAAAATCGTCACCACAATCCCTCTAACCAAAATTTGCCATCACCCAATTCATCATCAATCCTCATAAGGAGGGAGAGATGGAACAACAAGCACAATGTCACACCCACGTCATGATGCATCTCACAATCCAAAACATTTGCATCATAAAAATAACAAAAACCACCTGGCATGGTGTGGAGGTACGTCATCTCAGGTGAGTGGATGCAGATGGTGTGAGGAGATTCTTAATCCTAACTATCTTCTAAATGACATTAACACACTTTACACTACCCGGGGTCTTTCCCTGCCAATCCATTGGCCAACTTACTCTATGGGTTCTAAAAACCAATTCCCATTGACCAAACTGTGGTGCTTCTCAATTTGGGGTCTCACTCCCCCGATTCATCTCCCGGTGCCCTTGCACAATTTCCGGGCTGAGTCGTGTAGCTCTCCCAGCAGGTCTACCCACCTGCACACCTCCACCACTGTAGTTGCCACCCGAGCTTACCTAGCTCCTCACCCTAACCTATCTAATTGGGGAAGGCCCCTCCTGGCTCTGTCACCCCTCGGTGCCCTCTGGCACTGGGCTACCCGGGTCCGTCCTCCGGATCCTCGGGCCCCATCCACAACAACTCTACCGGCTCCCAGAGCCCACCTGCGGCCTCACCTGGCCGACATCCTCACAGTGGTGGAGTGCCCAATCAACTACACACACTAACAGGCTACACGCCCAGCCATTTCCACAACACGAATGCACCCATTCAACCATCATTCTTCCACCACGCACCACAGATGCCAATATCCAACCACAATTTACCTGTACCCTCTACCTAACTCTTACACTACCCTCCCCGGGTATTCGTGATGGGGTCCATCCTCCTTTCCCCCATCCACACCTTCGCACCATCCACTCCACCTCACAGTTTCCACCATACTCACTCCACGACCATCCATTCCAATACTCCATATATCCCACACTCCATGTCTTCCACACAACCATTCTCCATACACCTGTCGTTGCACACCTGTGCAATCACACCTGGTGCCACCTGCACCCTCCTTCCTTCCTGGAACATTTGGGTCAACACACTCACATCACTATCACTCAAACACTGCTCCATCCACCTGTTCAGTTGCACACCTGTGCAATCACACTACAACTCACAATCATTTACTCATACCCTGCTCAATACACTTGAATACACCTCCAACACTCACACGGCATCATCTAATCTACCTGGTGCCCTGCTATCTTAGTGCTCCCCGTCTTCCCTTTAAACTAAGCACATACCACGTCATTATCATCCAAACTAATCTACCTGCGTCCCCACTACAGGTATCATTGTCACTACCTAATCTTAACGTTACCTAACGTCATCTTCTAGGTCCCTACACACTATATCCTAACCCTCCCGGGCTAGTTTTCACTGCCAAACCCCATAACACTAGTGCTCCTTTGCCCCCGCTGTGAGAGATGGCAGAGTTGCCATCCCACCACATCGGGCACCTCTCACTACCAATTTGGCTCATCCAATTGCAACCAATCAAAAATTTTCCAATTACTGCCAATTCTATTCACTTTTCTAAATTTCGGATCAAAAACACTATCATCATCATCACAGTCCGCTTTATCCTAGCCTCGGTGCGTCATGACATCATTAAACTCGGCTTCGCAAAGCCGAGCAATGAACGCGGGTGGTTTGGTCACCTGCAGGTTGAATCCGTCCGGCTTTCGGTTCAAGGGAGGTGGTTTGGTCGGGCCGAGATTCCACGCACCATCTCGGCGCGGTACCTTGCGGTCCCGGGCCCGATGACCGAGGCTCGCCCGGTCGGAACCCCGCCCCCGCCAGGGGGCTAGTCCGCTTCCTCCTACTCGCCCTTGAACCGGACCGATCGCCTCGCCCGACAAGGCCCGGACTCGACCGTGCAGGGCGGGGCCAAGCCCGAATCGGCAACGACGCTTCGAAGAGAAGCGACGCAGCATCGATCCGCGCCGGGCCTGGCATCCAACAAAGTGCACCGCGCCCCGAGTGCTCGCATCGGCTATCCGTCGCCCTAAACGCTGCCCCGTTCAACGTCGATGCTTTACTCGCATGCCCACACGCACACGCGACCCTTTTGACACTCACAAAACCCGGCGTTCCAACGCCGTCCGTACATTCCACCAACGCACTCCCTGTTACACACCACACCTCTCGCGCACACTCGCCGTTCGCACACTCCCTTAACACACCTCGCGCACCGTCTTGCGCACTCTCCCTCGGTACGTACTCCGTACCACTCACCATGGGCGTGCACTCTTGCATCCACCCACAAACGCGCTCAGATGGGCTCTCCCACACCCGCGCCACAACCAACTCAGGTGTGCTTCCTCGCACATGTTCCACCACCACCTTACTCTCCGTGTCACACTCACCCTCGCACGTACACTCCGTATCGCTCTCACTCCCTGTGTCACACTCCGTACACCCCAACGTGCATTCTCGCTCGCACTCGGTATCACACTCGCGCTTCGTAACACGCTCACCCCTTGACGCACACTTTTTTTTCACACGCGACCCTTCACCAATGCCCGGGTGCTTCCTCGATCCCAATCGCGCGACAATTCTCTTGTCGTCAAACATCCTCCTGCAAAATCTCCCCGCACAATACACAGCACGACTCACCTGGGGGATTCCCTTCTCCACGCGCACCTGCAAACTTCCATTTGAGTTAAGCACAGCATCATGATGTGAGCAGGGACTTTGAGCATAATCCATTTCTCCCTGCAATTCCTGGGCTACCTCCGTCGTCTCTTCAATTTTAATTCCCAGCACTTTTTCTTTATTCACCTCGACGACCGTTGGCTTTATTAAAATTCCCTCTTCTACCTCAGTGGCCGCCGGCTGCCCCATACCCTGGGTCGCGATCTCTATACCCGTTGTAGTGAAATCGTATTCGTACTGAACCCGGGGTGATGCTCGCTGCTCGTTGACACCACTAGGGGCGTGACTATAAGACCGCTGCTGCGGACGGAGCTCCGAGACTTCTCCTGTGACACGTTACATCTGGTAGACTCGCTAACGGTACGCCTGCATAGAATATCCAGCTTGCTTGCATTGAATGTTATGAATGGTCCCATGTGATGTCACATCGTATACTTATTGTATTTCCTACCTTACAGGATGATGTCATGATCTAAATGCAATTAAACCACCCGTTGGACTAAAGTTGTGTGGACCTGATTGGTTTTCCACAACACTTAATTGCATTTAAGATCTACCGACATGGCTGGCAACAAGACGCTGACGGTTTCCGTATTCTGCGCCGACCTGCAAGCCCCGGATGGTGGCTTGCAACTGAAGCACTGGCTCAGAACATTGGAGAATCATTTTGATGAGCCTGAGACCGCGCCGACGGCTGCCGCGAAGCGAGCAACACTACATTAAAAAATCGACTACCGGGTGTACAACTCTATCGCTCAATGCGCGACGTATGACCTCTCCATCGCGGAGCTCAAATGGCTGTACATAAAGGAAAAAAGCCCGGTGTATGCACGATATTTGCTGCAAACGCGACGTCAGCAACCCAACGAGGCGATGGACCACTACGCCCAGGAGCTCCGGCAGCTCTTGCTGGACAGCATCAGGGAGCCACGGACTCCCGCGCAGGCTCAGGATGATCTTCTTTTAGATGCCTTCATTGCAGGGGTCTCCTCCCAGGAACTAAGGCTCAAGCTCTTAGAGAAGACCGACCTGACCTTCGCTACGGCACTCGAGCAAGGGAAAGTATACACTGAAGCGCGGATGCAATCGAACACCTATGATCGCACGCGCCTCTTGGCGGGCACTACACTACACGCCCGGCCGGAGAGTGCTACCGCCGAGGACGCGGATCAGCTCGCGGAACTCCGGGATGCTCCGGAGGAAGACCCAGCCCTGACGGCTGCCGTTACGACCAGACCCAAGGCCTTACGTGGGGCCGCATGCTTTTTCTGTGGGGGGCCACGCCATGCCCGGCTCGTGTGTCCGGCACGAGACGCTATATGCCATTTGTGCTCGCAAAAGGGACATTACACGAGAGTGTGCAGGAAAACGGCACGCGGCTCGCGGCTCATTGAATCGCGCGGTCGCGCGGGCGCGGCGACCTTGAATGGGCTCATTGCGGAGCCCGCGAGCCGAGCCCGAAACCCGGCGCCTTACCCGACTTTGAAGGGGAGGGCCCCTCTCTGCGGGCCCCTGGGCGCTCAGACGTCCTTGGCGGGCGTCACCGGACAGCCACCACCGTCTCATCCTCCATCGGGCACGAAGTACGTGTCCTTGACCAAACTCCGGGCCACGCAAGGGGCTTTGAAGCCTCGCCAAGCCCCAGCGGAACGTTCTCCTCGTGTCGTCCACGAGCTAACGGTGGCCCACGCCCCGACAAAGGCGATTTCGAATACTACGGAGGCCTTTTGCTGCCAAAAGTGTCAAAAGGCGATTTTGAATACTACGGAGGCCTTTTTCTGCCAAAAGTGTCAAAAGGCGATTTCGAATACTACGGAGGCCTTTTCCCGTCAGAATTGTCAGATTTTGAATCGCGAAACACCGGAATGCTTGGGAAAGCCCTCTGATGGCGTTAATGGATTCCCCATGGTCAACGCAGACTCCGGCCACGACCGCAAAACTGCTGCTGGCGTAAGATCCACCCGCGAGGCTTGTCCGACCCATTCGGGGGGCTCAGTCCCGCTCCCAGCAGCCTCGTCTGGCCTGGCTCAAGCCCTTATTCCCCTCATGGTCGAAGGCCATTGTGTTCGGGCCTTGGTGGATACAGGGTCTACGGATAGTTTTATCGACCAGCGACTTGTGCTCAGGCATGGATGGCGGATCTGGAGGTCTACGAGACGGATCTTCATGGCTTCCCAGGGGCTTCGACTCAGCACGAAGGGGGAATGCCGATTGAAACTCGTGCTAAAGGGACGGGTTTTCCCTGATGTACACCTTATGGTTTTACCCGCATTATGTGCTGATATTCTGTTAGGACACGATTTTCTTAAGCTGCATGGACGTCTGGTAATGGAGTTTGGTGGGCCTGACACGCTTGTTGTGGGGGCGGATGATGCGCTTGCGGTGTGCGCCCTAGCGCAAATGGACGTCCAGCCGCTTTCGCTGTTCCCCAATCTAACCTCCGACTGCACCCCTGTCGCGGTGAAATCACGGCGCTACTCTCGCGCAGACATGCAATTCATTGCGGACGAAACGGCTCAGCTCTTGAAAGACGGCATCATAGAACCTAGTAGGTCGCCGTGGCGCACCCAGGTCTTGGTGGTGCGCAGCGAGGCCCATCGCAGACGCATGGTAATCGACTATTCCCAAACGATTAACCGCTTTACACAGCTGGATGCCTACCCCCTTCCGGGGATGGACGCGCTAGTGCAACAGGTGTCCCAGTATTCGGTCTATAGCACTCTCGATCTCCGTAGTGCGTACCACCAGATCCCTATCTCTAGGGCGGATCGTATCTATACCGCATTTGAGTCGGGGCAGCGGTTGTACCAATTTACGCGATTGCCTTTTGGGGTAACGAACGGGGTCTCTTGTTTCCAGAGGGCCATGGATGACCTCGTTGCGCGGGAGCACTTAACCGATGTTTTCATCTACCTCGATAATCTTACGGTTTGTGGATATGACCAAGGGCACCATGATGCTAATCTGAAGCGCTTCCTTGAGGTCGCGCAGAGGTATCACTTAACTATGAACGAGGATAAGTGCCAATACTCCTTACGCACGATAGATCTTCTGGGGTACACCGTGACCCATGGCTCTGTCGCTCCGGATAAGGAGCGTCTGCGACCTTTGCTCGACATGGCCCCTCCCTGTGATCGGGCGTCCCTGAAGCGCGACCTTGGGCTGTTCGCCCATTACTCCAAATGGGTGCAAAGTTTCTCCGCGAAACTTCGCCCCCTCGTGGCCTGCGACACCTTCCCCCTGAGTCCGGCCGCATTGGCGGCCTTTGAAGGCCTTAAGGCCGACATCGCCCGAGCTGCCGTGGCGACAATCGACGAGAGCGGCTTGTTCGTCCTCGAAAGTGACGCCTTGGATCTGGCCATCGCGGCGACCCTCTCCCAAGGGGGGCGTCCCGTGGCTTTCTTTTCACGGACTCTTACCACCGCTGAGCGGAAACACTCGTCCGTTGAAAAGGAAGCGTATGCGATCGTCGAGTCTATTCGGCGATGGCGCCCGTACTTACTCGGGCGGAGCTTCCAAATCATCACGGACCAGCAAAGCGTTCCGTTCATGTACGACACCTTACACGCCCAGCGCATTAAGAATGAGAAAATCACTCGCTGGCGTATCGAACTCGCCGACTTCTGTTACACCATCAAATATCGCCCGGGGAAGGATAACCGGGCCGCCGATGCCTTATCACGACCGGCTACATGCGCGGGTATCACCTCTTTGGAGGGCCTACGGGTGCTGCATGCCACTGCGGGCCATCCCGGCGTAACGCGTTTCGCTCATTTTGTGCGGTGTGGAAATCTCCCATACTCGATTGACGATATCCGCCGAATCTGTCGCGACTGCGCTATCTGCGCGGAAATCAAACCGCGTTTCTATAACCCTCCCATGGGGACTCTGGTGAAGGCTACGCGCCCGTGGGAACGCTTGGCGATGGATTTCAAGGGCCCATTGCCGGTGTCGAGCGGCTCTCGCTATCTGCTCACTATCGTTGATGAGTACTCGCGATTCCCCTTTGCTTATACGTGCGCGGACATGACTGCTGCCACGGTGATGCGATGCTTACAGAACTTGTTCTCAATGTTCGGTTACCCGGCCTATGTCCATACCGACCGGGGTGCGGTCTTCTTGTCTCAGGAGGTGCGCGGCTATCTGCTCCAAAATAACATTGCTTCTAGTTACACCACGCCATACAGACCCTGGCTAATGGGCAGATCGAACGCTTCAACGGGATTATCTGGAGGGCCGTCATGCTCAACCTCCGGACCCTCGGCCGGGGCCTCGATAAATGGGCTTGGTCGCTACCTGCGGCGTTGAACTCGATCAGGGCTCTCCTGAGTACGGCAACCAACCAAACTCCCCACGAGCGACTTTTCCACCACCCCAGGAGCTCGGGGTGTATACGGTCTTTGCCCAGTTGGCTCGCTGGGCCCGGGCCGGCCTACCTTAAACGGGCGGTTCGCGCGAGCAAGTACGACCCCCTAGTGGACAAAGTGCAGATTCTCCAGGCTAATCCTGAGCATGCTCGTGTGATGACGACTGATGGCCGTGAGACTACTGTCTCCGTCCGTCACCTTGCCCCTTGCGGGGTCACCGACCTAAGTAGGGAATCGGACGAACCGATCGAACCCATCTATGAGACTATGGCTTCTCCCGACGCTCCCATCGCCGAAAGTCTACCGACCCTCCCCTCGCCGAGACTACCTGGGCCCGACGACTTGGAGTTACCCCCTTCGTCACCCGACCCTGTTGGCGCCTCCGACGCCGGGGACACAGGGATACGTGATGCCGTACCCGGGGAATTTCGGACGCGTGCTGGCAAAGAAATTCGCCGCCCGGCCCGATACGGTTGGGTCAACTGATGTTCCGCACCCTGTTCGTGCTGACGCTCGCTCGCTTTTAGCCGCGCTGCCGTATAATTCTGACGGGGGGAGAATGTAGTGAAATCGTATTCGTACTGAACCCGGGGTGATGCTCGCTGCTCGTTGACACCACTAGGGGCGTGACTATAAGACCCGCTGCTGCGGACGGAGCTCCGAGACTTCTCCTGTGACACGTTACATCTGGTAGACTCGCTAACGGTACGCCTGCATAGAATATCCAGCTTGCTTGCATTGAATGTTATGAATGGTCCCATGTGATGTCACATCGTATACTTATTGTATTTCCTACTTTACAGGATGATGTCATGATCTAAATGCAATTAAACCACCCGTTGGACTAAAGTTGTGTGGACCTGATTGGTTTTCCACAACACCCGTCATTTTACCCGCGCTTTTCTCCACTTCACTCAACCAGTGCTCCTCGACCCGCGTTACCTCGTCGTGTACCTTTGGGACCTTTTCGCTCAACCTGCGGTCTCTGTCCCCTTCCACCCGCTTTGCCTCATACCTGGCCTTGTCCCTCGCCAGTCCCTCATTTACTTCTTTGGCCCGGTCATTTATTCCCTCCAATTTTCCCCTATCACACCTTGTTTCGTCTATCATGGCGTCCATTTTTGCATTCATCTGGATTAGCAATAGTTTAATGCTCACCCAGTCTTGCACAGGAGGCCCGGCTATCGCCGTCACGTACGGGAAGCCGCCATTTTGTGCAGCCACAACCACGTGTGCGAGGACGCCATTTTGCGTGCCTGATACCTCCTCAACCACCTCCTCATTGTTCTCCTCCACCATTTCTTCCCTCCGGTCCTGGGTTACCCCTAACCCCTCTTCTATTGCCCCCACCTGCATCCGATCGCCTTGATTGTCCATGGCACGATTTTCAAATTTAAGTTTTTATAAAACAAATTTCGGCCCACTCGTAATTTGAGCGCACTAAGCGCTTCAGGTCCGTTCTCGCTCCTGGCACCAATTGTTACGGACACGGCTAGGATGTTGTTTGCCGAGCGGATGGCCGCCGCGCCCGAACAGTTACCCCGACTAACCCGATTCCTGAACGTTGGCCAAAATCGCGCCACAGATATTCAATGGGGAAAAGACTAAAGCGAAGGATGTGAAGAAGAAGAACACCAAAGCAAAAAGGTTGGAAATGCTACTAAATTTATTCCTACTATTTACACAATCAAAGAAACCAAGGAGAAGGAAGGATAATAAAATAAAATACAGAAGAGGAAAGGTGACACAGTGAAAATCGCTAGCTTACCTACAGTCTTAATTAACCCAGGGACAAGACAAACAGAACAAACTCACGTACACGAATGAGGAAATTGCAGGCAGGAATGACAGGAGGTGGGTGGCTGGAGGGGGAGGAAGGCACGGAGCTGGCTGGAGCTTGATCCCGCACGGGATGTCGGGCTGGACCTCGACGGCCGCCGATGCCACCGATCCTGTCGTGTGCGCGGGGTAACGGGTCGGAGCTGCTTGGTGGAGCCAACGCTGCTGGTGGGGGGTCTGGCATGACGGGTTCTCTCTCCCTCTCTCACAAAACTCCAGGACTCTTTCTCTCTTTGCTTCGCTTCGCCCCTTCTCTCCTCTCTCTTTCTTAGTCCAACCCAGTCCAACAACTTCCTCTCTTGCTTAGTCCAACTCTTAGTCCAACTCAGTCCTCTCTTGCTTAGTCCAACAACAACTTTCTTGCTTGGTCCAACTCTTAGTCCCACTCAGTCCAACTCTTAGTCCAACAACAACTTCTCTTCCTTTCGCGCACACTCTTTATAGCGCCTCCGGCGATCAAGCCGCTGGTGTCCAGGACACGCCCATCGGTCAGCTTGCCTCGGCCCTGATTGGTCGGCACGGCCCTCTGGCTCCGCCCTTGATGACGATGGGCAGGCACGCCCAGGAGTCGGCAGCTCCTCCCCCTTCTTCTTCAAGCCGACCTCGTGGCGAATGGAGTCGCGGAGGGAACAGTTGGCAATTGTTGGAAGGGGAATGTGAATGAAAGGGGATCTACTCTTATTTCACTTGGTGCAATGGAGTATTTAAATTAATGGAAGACAAATCCTTAGCCTAATACACATAATAAGGATATAACTACTGAACAGGGATATATGGTGTCCTTCGTGTATGCTTTATGGAATTAACTACGGGAACGCCCTTTGACCTTTATACAACAGACTGGAGGCAGGATGGTCCAGAATAAAGCAATAAAAAACAAAAAAAACACAATCCTCATTTCCACAACAATATGCATATTGAGAGGGAAGGACAGTTGGTGAAAAAGATATTCAAGGAACAAGAAAAGCGATGTCAGTCTACGACACTGTACATGAGCATGAAACAAATCCTCCTCTGGTCACAGAAAGGACAAGTTTCCGGCAGCGAGCTGTTAATAGGGTGAACAAAAATATTGGAGGGGAGCGCCCAGTGTGCTGACCTCCATTGTATATCCGCTAACACACCATGTATTGGTAAGGTGTACATGTGAGGCCAAAGGGCAGTAGACGGAGACCCCGACCCTAACCGCTCTGACCACAAAGCTACTCGTGTTCTCCCAGAGAGGGGTACATTCTTATTTTGTCGAGAGAGATCACGGATTCCAATCTTAGTTACAAGATGAAAAAGGTGGATATGTTCAATCTCCGGCTGAAGAGAGGAAGAAAGGAGCACTTTGATTTCAGGGAAACCTAACCGAAAGTCCTCAATGTTACCAACACCTTCCCAGCCGATGTTTAGCTGTCTAAATTTTCTAATGACTATACGTACAACTTGGTCTACAAGTCGGACAGACCGAGATCCAACTGAGGTTGCCACCAAACCAGCAGGTTTCCACTTAACTCCAGATGAATCTCTCAGATCACATACTTTGTTAATCCCTCCTTGGATAAAAATTTTTAAACAGGGCATGGCTATGAGGGATACCAGGAAAAAAGTTATTGAAGAAAAGGGGTTCTTGAAGGAACATTCGACAATTATAGCCCTTAAGGAAGCGGTGGACGTCAAACCTTTTCCAAGTATCCAATAAACTCTGATAGAATCTCGGAAGAGGGGCAAAATTTATATGCTCGAGGTCTATCAAAAGAAGCTGCCGATCATATCTCAGTCTACCAGCCTGTTGTAACAGAAAAAACGCAAAAGGCCGCCAGGGCAGCTGTTCAGCGAACAGTAGTCTCTGCAGAGACTGCAGCCGAAAGGCCACAACCCGACCAGAGATATCAACAATGCCCTGGCCACCTTCCTTCCGGCAGTAGTACAATATTTCAGGCCTCAGCCAATGGTAGCCACTCCAAAAGAAGTTTACCAGCATTCGCTGAGTAGCCATAATTAGTTGGTTTGATGGCTGTAAAGCAATAATTCTGTGCCATAATTTTGTTGCAACCAGATTGTTTATGACAAGGGTACGGCCTCGATAGGAGATGGACCTCAGCAGTCCTTCCCATGCTTTCAATCTGTGCATAATTTGTTCCAGCACTCCTTCCCAATATTTCATTTCTGTTTCACGATTACCAATATGCACTCCAGGATATTTAACCCCATCCGTTCTCCAGACCAGCTTGTGTGGGAGTGAGGGTGGTGATACACAAGAGAGATTGCCTTTGCCACACCATAATGCTGTACTTTTATTCCAATTGATCCCACCGGAAGAGGCTGCAGAGAAAGCTCGCATACAACGTTGTAAAGCAGAGACATCATTGGAGCTTCTAATCAAAACACAGACATCATCAGCATAAGCCGTCTGCACAAATTCTGCTCCTTCTATACTTCTCATTCCCTGAGGTATTTGCTGTCTAATAGACCGAAGGAGTGGTTCAAGGGCGACTATATATAAAAGCCCAGAGAGGGGGCACCCTTGGCGAATACCCCGTTGGAAAGGAAAGGGAGAGCATAACCTATTGTTGATCTTTATCATACATTGAGTATTAGTATACAGGAGTTTCACATAAGAGGTGAAAGTTTCACCAAACCCCATTCCTTTCAGGAGAGAAAAAGGTACTTGTGGTCAACACGATCGAAGACCTTAGTTTGATCAAGAAACAGCAATCCAAAATCGTCACGCAGGAAATTATTGCATGAAATAATATCTCTTACCAAAAAAATATTATCATAAATATATTTCCCAGGCACACAGTAGGTCTGGTCCGGGTGTATAACTGAACTGATCACAGTCTTCATACGATTAGCAAGTACTTTAGAGAAAATCTTGTAATCAACACACAATAAGGAGACAGGTCGCCAGTTATCAACCAGTTGAAGATTCCCAGCTTTTGGTAGCAAACAAACGACTGCTCGTCTACAAGACATTGGAAGTTCTCCGACACGTATGCTTTCATCGAGTACATCGAGTAAGTCAGGTCCCACAAGGGCCCAGAAGGTCTTGTAGAATTCTGTGGGCAGGCCATCTATTCCAGAAGCTTTCCCATCTTTCAGGCTCCGCACAGCTGCTTCAAGTTCATCAGCCGAAATTGGGGAATCGAGCATGCATCGCTCATCCTCCTCGACACTCGGAAGCCCAGCAGTTAACTCTCGTATCACCTCATTGTCCACGTTCTGAGGAGAATACAAGTTAGAATAGAACCCTTTCAGAGTACACCTGATCGCCTGCTGGGAGGTCACCAGGGACCAATTGGGAGTGAGTAAAGTATGAATTTGTTGTGACCCTTTGAGGGAAGACTCTAACTTAAATAATTCTTTGTTTGGCATGTCCAGAGTTAAATAGCTCATTCGCATTCGGACCAAGGCACCCATCGCCCGTTGCCGTACCGTTTCCGCTAGCACTGCTTTCTTTGCCCATATTAGTTGGTCACGTGCACCTCTCCCAACCTCGTCAACATTCTGTTCTAAGGATACAATTTCAGATTTTAACTGATCGATTGATATTGATTGGATTTTGGTGGTGTATGCACTATATTGTTGACAGAAATTCTTAATTTGGGATTTTGCAATGTCCCACCACAGCCGGAGACTATCATACTCAGGTCTGGAGGAGCGAATTTTCTCCCACACGACGTGAAAGGCCTCATTAAAATTCTTGTCATGTAAGAGACGAGTATTCAAAGACCAGTAAGCACTACCACCGGGTGGAAAGGGTAACTTAAAGGACATTGAGATTAAACTGTGGTCTGTGAATCCAGTTGGTAAAATTTTGGAGACAGACACCACATTCAACATTGGCTTGTTCACATAGGATCTGTCCAGCCTTGCCATTGACATAATACCATCATTGCATCTACACCATGTATAACAGCGTGAGAGTGGGTGTTGTGATCTCCGCACATCCTTAAACCGAAAGATGTTGATGGTGTCCTCTAGAGCTTTCGTAGAGGCAACATGAGGCTCATGACCATTCCTATCAATCGACGGACAAATTGTGCAATTAAAATCTCCCGCGATACAAATAAAAGCTGTTGCGCCCAGAGTTTTTACAAAATCCCGCAGAGTGGAAAAGAAAATTTTCCTCTCCATTGGGTCACACGGTGCATAAACATTCACTACTATAATCTTTTGGGTATTGTAAAGAAATTCTACGGAGATCAAATGCCCTTTATAGATTTCTTTAAATGAAACCTGTTGAGCACAAATCTTGTGACTTCGGCAAATGGCAACACCGGCTCGAGGTGTAGGGAACCCACTTAGCCACCATTGTCCCTTAAAAAGTTTCCCCCAATTAGTCAGGGGGTCAAATGCATATTTTGGCCTGACCTAGAAAGTGGGTCCAAAGTTTTTTTCTCAGTGTTTTCATGTTATATCGGTATTGTACTCTATAAAACTGCGTGATGGCATTCTCCCATCATTGAGCATTTTCATATAACAGGTTTTATACAATTGCGGCTATTGGGACGCATAACACTGGTTTTAGGGGGGTGGAAAAATAGAAACACCCTTATATCTTTACAAGCATTCAAGCTAGGGTCTTGATTTTTTGCATGTGGGTGTATCTTGACCATACCTATTCGTGGGTTAAAGGTCAAAGTCATAGGTCAAGGTCAAAGGTCAAATATCTGGGTCAAACGTGTACAACTCAGCATTGTTTATACACTGTGATATATTTCTCATTATACTGAACCTGTATCCATTGTTATAACG
This sequence comes from Myxine glutinosa, assembly GCF_964187855.1. Classification (NCBI taxonomy): domain Eukaryota; kingdom Metazoa; phylum Chordata; class Myxini; order Myxiniformes; family Myxinidae; genus Myxine; species Myxine glutinosa. The sequence continues at coordinate 6,359,966 of NC_136267.1, read as the reverse complement.
TCTCATGTCTTGTTATAAGGTCTCATGAGCTCAATACTGAATGAAGAAATGCTAGACTACATAATATTTATTGAGTTCTTTATGATTTTATGTTCAAAGATTACCTCAAATCTGGTTACGTAAAGGATCTGTATATGGTGTACCTATTCATAGGTTACTAAACCATCAAAATTGTACATATTCTGTATTTGGTTTTAAAATCTTTCTTATATCATAAACATCATCAATCATCAGTGTTATTGTAATCATCACCATCTTCCCCTTGTGAAGAAGTGAAGTGAAGAGAAGATGGCCCAGTGCATACCACCACTTGACCACCAGCAGCACCCAGAGGGATCAATTGTGAACATAGTTACTGGAAGGGTACAATCATCTTCAACAGTTTATGTTCACAAATCAATTGAAATCGGGAGCAAACAATCCGGGGAATTTACAGAGGCTTTACCTCGAGGCTTTCATCATAAGATTGAAAGAAGGATAACTTCAATGGCAGACACGAAGAAGTCTGTAAATATCGGCACACAGATCGTTTTTGATACAAACCTAATCTACAGTCGTGTCATATGTCTGCAGGCCAGTAATAGGGATATAGACATTGACCACTCCATTGTCCTATGAATTGGCTCCACTGCCAACGGCTCTCTTTGCAGACTCTGGTGATATGCGGATATCCACATCTAAATCCATCTTGAAAAGAGATATGAAAATTGAGGTGTCATCAAGAGTACCCCATGAAGAAATAGAAGTCACTGTCGTTGATGGGTGTGCCCTTCTCTGGATACCTGGTTGGCCTGCTGTTGGAAATGTGCAGACTTACATTGATGCCTTCAAGCACAAAATAGCAGAGAACCTCTCCAAATGTGATGTGATGTCTATCTAGTCTTTGATAGATACAATGAATTCACCACCAAAGATTCAACACGATTAGCCAGGGGTGCTGGCAGGGTGTATCAGTTGACACCCTCAACACCAATCCCCGCACAGAAAGCAGTATTGACTGTTACAGGCAATAAGAAGCAGCTCATCAAACTGATATGCGAGGACTTGCAAAGAGATGAAGACTTTGTTCAGAACCATACACAGGAGCACACACTTTTGATAACAGGACAGGAGGAAACTATCGAGATTAGCGAGGGCATTGTCATAGAAAGACGAGATCTGTATACCAGTCATGAGGAAGCTGACAATATTATAGTGCAGCAGGCATTTATGGCAGCTTCAGAGGGTGCATCCGGTGTAGCTGTGGTGGCTGATGATAGATGTTTGGGCCCTTCTGTTGCACCACTATCTGGAGCAGAATCTTGACATCCCAATTATAATGCAATCTCCTATACATAGAAGAAGTGTCATAGACGCAACCGCTGCCCAATATGCAGACCTCATTCCAAACCTGCTTGCAGGACACTCCTTATCTGGATGTGATACTGCAGCCGGATGCTTTGGCATCGGGAAGAAGAAGATGTTGAACACTATAAAACAACACTCACTGAGTCTTCTTGGAGAAATTGCGGCCCCCTGGCCTGAAGTAGTGAAGCAGGCAACTCAATTCGCTGTTGCTACTTGTGGTCAGAAAAGCTGCCATACTCTCCGTGAGGCTAGAGCAAAGGTATGGAAGACCAGAATAGGCAAGGGGAGCAGCACAATGCCAAAACTCTGTTCACTCCCACCAACTGATGCTGCTTTCCAGGGAAATCTGAAAAGAGCACACCCACAAACCTTCTTGTGGAAGAATGCCTTGATGTCTGAGCCTCAGAAGTTAGACCCATTAGAGTATGGATGGAGCAAAGATGGGGATATGCTCTGCCCAACTACAGTTCCTGCAGGAAGTCAACTGGTCCCCGAGTACATCTAATACATAATATTTTGATGGTTTAGTAACCTATGAATAGGTACACCATATACAGATCCTTTACGTAACCAGATTTGAGGTAATCTTCGAACATAAAATCATAAAGAACTCAATAAATATTATGTAGTCTAGCATTCTTCATTCAGTATTGAGCTCATGAGACCTTATAACAAGACATTAGAGTGGTTAGATGTTATAACAATGGATACAGGTTCAGTATAATGAGAAATATATCACTGTATAAAGATAAACAATGCTGTGTTGTACAAGTTTGACCCAGATATTTGACCTTTGACCTTGACCTATGACTTTTACCTTCGACCCACGAATAGGTATAGTCAAGATACACCCATATGCAAAAAATCAAGACCCCAGCTTGAATGCTTTTTTTTTTTCTTTTCTTTCTTTTTTTTGTATACAAGATCGAGGCTCGTGAAAGAGCGAACATTAATCACACAGAAAGACAAACAGACACATAAAACAAATAACATCGGGAGCGGTAGACAAGATGGGGAGAGAGGGGGAAGGACACAAAACAACATTTGAGAGCAGGGACCGAGAGACATGGAGACATCGAGAGATCTGTGGGAGGGAGAGGGCTTTGGGGGGGAGGCATGTGAAGGGGGGGGGGGGGGGTGGGAGAGGTATAAACATATGGACACTGCCAGGATTTCCAGGAAATAAGTTGGAATTTCAAACAAGGTGGATCTGGGGTGAATTAGTGGGGGTAGAAAAGATCAAGGTTATGGATGGGGGAAGATAAGAGATGGTGGTGAACAGCTGTTTTAAAGACCTGGAGGGAGGAGAGGGATTGAAGGGAGTGTGGGAGTTTGTTCCACAGGCGGGAGAAAAGAGGAATGAAAGAGTGAAGGTGAGCAGAGAGCCGAGATTTCGGCAGTTTAACCATCAGAGGGTTGCTGGCAGATCTTGTGCGACCTGTAGGAATATTTGGGGGACAGAGCACAGAGAGAGCTGGGGGAGCAAGGCCGGAGAGGAGTCGGTAGAAGACAGAAAGACCACCTACCTGCCTGCGGTGAGTGAGTGAAAGGCCCTCAGAGATAGCTTCATCGCGGGAGATTCCAATGATTTTGAAAGCTTTGGATTCAACAGCGTGAAGCCGAGCCAGGTGTGAGGCAGGAGCACCAGCCCATAGGGGAGAACAGTATTCCATTGAGCTGCGGATGAAAGCCTTGTATGTGGTGAGGAGCTCAGGTGTGCCGAGGAAGGACTTCGCACGACGGAGGATGCCCAGTCGGCGACTGGCTTTGGAGGCCAGCTTGGAAATGTGGTTTTCCCAAGAAAGATCATGGCAGATAGTGAGACCCAAAAGCTTGAGTGACAGAACTTCTTGGAGAGGATTGTTGAGAAAGTAGATGGGAGGGTTGTCCAGTCGATCTTTTTGGAGAGACATAGTAAGAGAGTGAGATTTGGCAGGATTGAAAGACATGTTCCACTTGTTTGACCAGTCTGTGATTTTGTCCAGGTCTTCAGAGAGTGAGGAGGCTGCAGACTGCCGATCTGAGGGAAGAGGAATTGAGCGGCAGAGAGTGGAGTCATCAGCAAAGAGATAGAGAGGATTTTCCAGAGTCAGAGAGATCATTGATAAAGACCAGAAAAAGCACACGGCCCAGCACACTTCCTTGGGGAACTCCAGCCTGAACAGGAAGGGGAGATGAGAGAAATCCATTCAGGGCCACACGTTGACTACGACCAGAGAGGAAGTCCGCAAGCCATGCATGGAGATTTCCATGGATACCATAGGAGGAGAGTTTGGTGAGCAGAGCTGGGTGCCAGACCGTATCAAAGGCCCTTGATATGTCAAGGGAGACAGCTCTGATTTCCTGTTTGGCATTGAGGACCTCCATCCATTGTTGAGACAGCAGAAGCAGCATGTCCAGAGTAGAGTGACCTGGTCTGAAACCAAATTGATGATCAGAGATCAAGCCATTGGAGAAGAGGAAAGATTTCATATCCGAAGCAATGATGGATTCCATGACTTTGCTGATAATTGGGAGCAGGCTGATTGGTCTGTAGTTGCAAGGATCTGTTTTTGCACCTTTTTTGTGTAAAGCGGTAATGTTAGCTGATTTCCAGGATGCTGGCAGATGACCTTGAGCAAAAGATAGGGTGAAAAGAACAGAGAGAGGGTGAGATAGAGCGGCAGAGCAGGATTTTAGGACCCGTGGGCTGATGCCGTCTGGTCCAGTTGCAGAATCAGAGTCGAGGTTTGACAAAAACTCCTCCACCTTGTCAGGAGAGAAGGACACAGAGTCCAGGAGCAGTTGGGTTCGACTGGGAAAGGTGGGAACAGAGAGAGATGGGTTTGGGACTAAGGATTTCGAGGCGAACACAGAGTTGAGGCATTCGGCTTTGTCACGTGCGATGTCAACTGCGTGGCCATTTGAGGTAAGGGAGGGGATGGAGGGGGAACAAACACCAGAAACGGATTTGACCAGACGCCACCAGGATTTGCAGGAAGGAGACAGGTTTGAGAGTTCATTCTTGAGTGAGGAGAGATAGTGCTTCCTGGCACTCCTGAGGGTAGACACACACTTGTTCCGAGCTTGGTGGAAGGAACTGAGATTTCCTTCAGTTGGATTAGCCTTCCAAGAGGCAAAGGCAAGTTGTTTCAGGGCAACTGCCTCACCACAAGATTCAGTGTACCATGGACGGGAGGAAGGGTAAGACAATTGAAGGCGAGATGGGATAAATCTGTGCATGAGAGAGATCAGTTTGCTTTGGAAGAATTCCCAGGAAGAATTGATGTCAGAGGCAGTGGAGATGGGAGACCAATCCAGATGATTGATGGCTGCTTGAAGACCGTCCCAGTCGGCCTGAGTGAAATGCCAGACTCGTCGACGCTGAGGAGGCTCTCTGAGAATGGCCAGAGAGATGTCCACTTTGACAAGCACATGATCAGAAGAACAGATTGGAGCAGAAGAAGAGCAGCAGACATTAGCAGGGAAGTTTGTCATAACCAAGTCTAGAAGAGAAGATACTCCATTGGCTGAGATCCGGGTCGGGAAATTGACAGATTGTGTCAATCCCAGTGAGTCACAGAAGTCCTTTGCTGAGGTGCCATGACTAGTGAGAGAGGAACCCACACCCAACCAGGTGGCATGATGACAGTTGAAGTCACCACATATGAGGAAGAGAGAGTTGGGATGAGTGGATAGAAGTTGGTCCATGTTGTCAGACATTGAAATGTAGATGGAGTCATCACTGTTTGGGGGACGGTACAGAACACATATGAACAAAAGGTGGGAGCGGAGAGGAAGCCGTAACCAGAGGTACTCCTGCGGGTGAGGAGGAAGGAGAGCAGTGCAAGGAGAGTGAGGAAGAGAGTTTTTGACAAAGATAGCCACCCCACCACCAGGCCGAGGCTCAGGTCTATCATACCGGAGGAGGGAGTAACCAGGAAGAGATATTAAGGAATCAGAGACATCTTGAAGGAGGAAAGTCTCTGTTAAGCAGATCAAGTCTGGATTGTCAGAAGCAACCTGTATGGAGAGATCAGTCAGGTTTGAGCGAAGGCCCCGGATGTTTGAGGTCCATACCGTTAATGAAGAGAGAGGGGGAGCATCGGGTACAGGACAGGGGAGGGGAGGAGTAGGGTAAGATGAAGGATGAGAGGGGGAGGTAGGGAGAGCAGTTTGTAGTGTTTCAGATGTTGCAGAAGAGTTCCAAGAAAGGGAAGGATGAGGAGGATGAAAGGTTTGCTGGTGAAGGGATGCGGCACAGTGAGGGGTTGTTTGAGGGGGGGAGAGGAAAGTAGAAGGTTTGGGGGGGTGGAGGTATGAGATAGAAGGGAGACGAAGTGGGGAGGAGGCAGCTTGGAGGAGGAGGGGGAGGAGAGAGAATTGGAGAGGAATGATATGGGGGGAGAATTGAATGGGAGGGATTGGGGGGGAGTTTTGAAGGGGAGGAGTGAGGGGGGAGTTTAGGAGGGGAGGGGCAAGGGGGGAGTTTTGGAGGGAAGGGGAAAGGGGGGAGATCAGGAGTGGAGGGGCAAGGGGGGGATTAGGAGGGGAGGGGCAAAGGGGAAGTTTAGGAGGGGAAGGGCAAGGGGGGAGTTCAGGAGTGGAGGGGCAAGGGGGGAGTTTAAGAGTGGTGGGGCAAGGGGGAAGTTTCGGAGTGTAGGTGCAAGGGGGGGGATTTGGATGGGAGGGGCAAGAGGGGAGTTTAGAAAGTGGATGATTAATGAAAGACGAACATTGATAACAAATTGGGTTTGTTGTGATTTTCAAGTTAGCAATCCGGTTCAGGATGATGGAGGAGGGATGGAATGAATGTGAATTTAGACCATGTAGTGAGGGAGACGTATAAGATATTGAATTTCTTTTTTTTGAAGTGGAATGAGTTGGAGAGGAAATTGAGAAAAGCCTTTTAAATAGGAAGAAAAACAGCGTGTTGTAATATACCACTGAATAAAAAACAGAAGGGGAAAGGTTAAACATATTTAAAAATATTTAAACAGAACTATGAACAATCTTATATGCACAAAAATACCAGCGGGGGGAGAGCCGAGAGGGACCACCACGAGTCACGTGAACAGGGCAAACGGTGGATGGCAAGGAGTTAATGGGGGTGGGGCGAACAGCACACCTGGACAGAAAAGACAGGATGAGACAACAGTACACGTGGAGAAAAGAAAATAAATGTTTTTGTTTTTTTTTGTTTTTTTGGGGGGGGGGGGGGGTGGGGATTTAGAACGTTAGACAGTATTATGTTCGGGGTAGAAGGGAAAAAACCAAGAGCCAAGCAAAACACACTTAAGTTAACAAAACACCGACGGGGGTACAACTACAAGGCCACACACGATGAGCAGAAAACGATTAATTAATTACGAGTTACAGGAAATTCAAACCAAAACTAACTATAATCAAACAATATCACATGGACGATAAAATAACGAATTGAAATTTGACAATCTATCTGGGGAAATGGGGAAGAAACACGTGGTCGAAGAACGAACGAACAAATAAGAATGAATAAACGAATGAGCACAGAGAAGGTAGTCTTTTTTTTTTGGTTTTTTTGAGTTGAGATTTACATAAGGAAGTAGGCTTTGGGGTGGAAAGACTGGGAATACAGAGAACGAAAGTTATTGGATCACAAACGACAGGCGCTGAGAGAAAAACAAAGCCTCAAGGTTGTACAGTGTACACTGTACAAGAAGACCTCGAGACGACACGAATTAACGCGATTTTCAATACAGGTATGAAAGATTTGCACCGAAAATCTTTGACGGGACAATATACGTACATACACCATAAAAGAAATACAGTTATAACGAAAATACAAATTGGAACAATGACTTAACTTCGATTTCGATGGAGAGCGTGGAGACCTGCGAAAAAACGAACCGTCGCCAGCAAGACCGGAAACGGAAGTGATATAAGGGTATTTGTAAAGATATAAGGATATAAGCTTGTAAAGATATAAGGGTATTTCTATTTTCCCACCCCCCTAAAACCAGTGTTTTGCGTCCTGATAGCCGCATTTGTATAAAACCTGTTATATGAAAATGCTCAATGATGGGAGAATGCCATCATGCAGTTTCATCGAATACAATACCGATATAACATGAAAACACTGAGAAAAAAACTTTGGAACCACTTTCCAGGTTCAGCTCCTGACCCCCTGACTAAATCGGCGACTTGAGCACCAGCAGCGTGGGTCTCTTGTAAGAGAATAATGTCAGCCTTTTCTTTCCCAACCGCTTGAATGGTTTGCACCCTCCGTAAGGGGGCACGACCCCCATTTATATTTAAGGATACAACATTTAGTTCCATAGTTGATTCTTCTGGGGTGGTAAAGTCCTCTTCCTCATTTAATTCCTTGTTTGCCTTCGTGATGGATTTCCTCAGTCGCTGAAATTCAGGTTCGGAGATTTCCACATGATCGCTGTTTTGCAGCAAAGGTTTTGCGGCTGCAAGGAAGGCCTGGATATTAGGAAAATGATCCTTAATTCGTACATGCCTTTGTCTGAAAGTTTCCTTCAAAAATCTGACAATATTTTCTTTTGGGATCTCCAAAGGCTGCTCTTCCTCCTGAGGGGGGGGGGGGGGGGGCTGTCAACCATTGCCACTGGTTCCTCATGGCCGATCAGTGTCTCTGTAGTTAGAATTCCCTCCGTGACGCTAGTAACGAGTTCCTCCTGAACCTGTACAGAAACACCTGTTCCATCCCCATCTGCCTTGGATTCCTCGTCCTCTTTACCCTCATGCATCATTGCAATGGGGGGGGGGGAGGAGTCGTTATTAGTAGTAATCGGTATTTTGCATTCCCCATTATAATTGATATGGTCATCAGTAGGCTGTTCGGTTTCGCAGGTTGATTTACAACCTTCAGGAAAAAGTTCCCCTTCATCCTGAGCAGGTGGTATCATGTCAGCCATAGTTTCACCACCTTGCTGATCTTCATGTGAAGGACTGTCTGAATCGTTTAAACTGCTTCCTGTCTGCACCCTGATGGTCCGACGTAGATTCCTGGGGGGAGGTGGTCCGGCTGCTGAGGCATACGTTTTCTCCCCATCAGGACAATACTGCCGAGTGTGTCCATGTGCACCACACCCGTAACAAATCAACCTCTCCGTTGCCGCAAAAATCCTGTGCTCACGTTTTGACGACTTAAAAACGAGAGAGACATTCAATTGCGTCAAACCATCCTTCAAAACAACATAACAAAACCGTCTAAACGTTTCGATATGCTTAAGCTTCCCGTCTGTGGTGCGAATGGAGGCTTGGATAATTCTCGACACCACAGTGCCGTACTGACCGAGCTTCTGAAGAATTTCCTCATTAGACAGCGTCGGTAGAACGTTTGATAGTATTACCTTCGAGGCCGGAGTGTTCCATGGCGAAACCGGAACAAACTGGTCATTGCCCAAGGTGAGGCCGTTCTGCACGACGATGCGCACGAAACGGACACGTGAGACGAAAACAACCACCTTGTGGTGCATTCGGGACGCTGCCCGGATGTTCTCACAACCGATCAATTCTCCGATTGCGAGGAGCGTCTCCTCCAGCGAGACATCTTCCGGTGGGACAAAACACATTCTGTGTTCATCTGTTAACACCTCATCGGCGTCGCGACCGGCATTACTTCGACTATTCTTGCTAGCCATTTGAAGTAACTAAACGAAAAATAACCAATAAATGGTACTAGGGTTTGTAAAGCCTATATAAATGAAAAAACAACAATAACTGGGAAATAAATAAATAAACAAGGAGACGTCATGCATAGCACGATACTTGCAAAATCCGCCCTCCCCCACCCCCCCAAAAGTTTTCCATTGATACAGCAAATTGTCCATTTCATGAAGATTAAAATTTACAATCTTGATCAAAGCTCGGGTCAACAGGATGAAAATTGACGATTTTTCAGATGAAAAATGAGGATTTTAGAAATTTGGCCTATGTTGAATTTTTGGCCTATGTTGACCTTTTGGCCTATGTTCACCTAAAATATAATATGTGGTTGAATTCAGTGACCAGATATGCAAGTCCTCTTCAAATTTCAAGTCAATCAGATGAAAATTGAGGATTTTAGAAATGTGGCCCATGTTGACCTTTTGGCCTATGTTGACCTCAAGAATACTTGGTGGTTGAATTCAGTTACCAGATATGCAAGTCCTCTTCAAATGTCAAGTCAATTGGATGAAAATTGAGGATTTTAGAAATTTGGCCGATGTTGACCTTTTGGCATATGTTGACCTCAAGAATACTTGGTTGTTGAATTCAGTGACCAGATATGCAAGTGGTCTTCAAATTTCAAGTCAATTGGATGAAAATTGAGGATTTTAGAAATTTGGCCTATGTTGACCTCAAGAATACTTGGTGGTTGAATTCAGTTACCAGATATGCAAATCCTCTTCAAATTTCAAGTCAATTGGATGAAAATTGAGGATTTTAGAAATTTGGCCTATGTTGACCTCAAGAATACTTGGTGGTTGAATTCAGTTACCAGATATGCAAGTCCTCTTCAAATGTCAAGTCAATTGGATGAAAATTGAGGATTTTAGAAATTTGGCCGATGACCTTTTGGCATATGTTGACCTCAATAATACTTGGTTGTTGAATTCAGTGACCAGATATGCAAGTCCTCTTCAAATTTCAAGTCAATTGGATGAAAATTGAGGATTTTAGAAATTTGGCCTATGTTGACCATTTGGCCTATGTTGACCTCAAGAATACTTGGTGGTTGAATTCAGTGACCAGGTATGCATGCCCTCTTCAAATTTCAAGTCAATTGCATGAAAATTGAGGATTTTAGAAATTTGGCCTATGTTGACCATTTGGCCTATGTTGACCACAAGAATACTTGGTGGTTGAATTCAGTGACCAGATATGCAAGTGGTCTTCAAATTTCAAGTCAATCGGATGAAAATTGAGGATTTTAGAAATTTAGCAAATTTGGTGACCTTTGGCCTATGTTGACCTTTTGACCTATTGGCCCCAAAAACAATAGGCTTCTGGCTTTTGACCAACTCTACCATTTGGTGAAGTTTCGTGAAGATCGGTTGAAAATTGTGACCTGTAGGCCGGTGACAAACAAACAAACAGACAGACAGACAGACAGAACCACAAACACAACCGACCAATATACTGTACTTGAAAAATCTTCGATTTTGCAAGTAATAAATAAATCCCGTTAACCACCTAAATTGGTTAACTTTAACCATGCTGTCTCTCCCTCTCTCGCTCAGTAGACAAGATGATAGAAAGGGACACTCGGACAGCAGAAAGAACCAAAACGTAGGAAGAAGGAAAGAAAGCAACAAGAGACACAGCATGTACCGCCAGTGACTGAGCAACAGACCTGGCGCTCGCACGTGCGTGCTAAGCGAGTGGCAGCTATGCAAGGTGGGAGGAGAGAAAGAGAAAGAAAAAGAGAAAGACTTTTAAGTCCTTTTATTATAAAACTACAAAAACAAGCGTCGACAAGAATAAACCAAAAAACAGTTTTCAAGAGAATACAACCAAAGTCATAGAAAATCAAATAAAAGGAGAACAATAAATGTAATGTACTACATTCCAAAACAAGAGATTGCAAGGACAAGGAAACACCTACATGTAAATCTCTAATACATTTTCATTTACCCCGCATATTTTTCCCACACACCGTGTTTCAACAAAATCCTTAATGTTTGCATTTCTACTATAATACTTAAATTCCAGTTTTAACCGAGTTGTGACCAGGGATTGGAAGTGCATGATCACATTACATTGCTCGGGTGGCTTGCCCTTAATTTTCGCTTTTCACGACAAATAGATGGCCAGTTTAGCCTCTGACAATAAATAATTTAGAAACATTAACAATTTTTCCTTTGCTGAAGTGACCCCAAGTCCAAAAATAAACAACCGGAGAGAAAAAGGAACATTAACTTGACCAAACACATTGTTCAGTAAAATAAAAAGAGGACACAATCGTATGCAATCAACATACCCATGAAAGAAATCTTCAATATTATTACAAAAGGGACAGATCACCGATACCATGGCATCCAAACGGTTTACAAAAGTGTTTGTTGGCAATACCCCGTGAGCCAGTCTCCATTGTAAATCACCCGATCTTTTTGATATGCGTGTACCATACATTGATTTCCATTCAGGTTCAGAAGGGGGGCCATTAGGTAAAAGAGCTTTCCATCTCATAACTCCTGCTGCAGAGGTGTTTACATTAATCAAAGAAAGACAGAACTGGTAAATAGATTTACTCTCAAGACTACTAAATAAACAAGAGCCAGTACTGACTGGGGACAAAGTAGAACCGGTGAAAGCAACAAGTAAGTTAGGAAGCGAAGGATTATGGGATGCGCATTTAACCCCAGTACTCCACTGCAACCCAAGTCTAAAGGATGTACGAATGACTTTGACAAGTACCTGACCTGCAGCTCTCATTGATCTGGTACCAGTAATCTCAGCGACTTCCTTGGCAGATCTCTAACCACAATTTGCTGAGTCACGAAGATGCCAGACATTTCTGATGCCACCTGAAATGAAGTTTTGGGCAAAACAACGACTCCTGGGAACCTGGGGAAAGAGTGGGTTGAAGAATAGAGGTTCTCCCGCAAACATTTTAACCTCATAGGACTCCTTTTGGTGGCTTACCACTACGGCTTGCCAAGCATTCAACAAGCTCTGGTAGAACAGAGGAAGGTGGGACACATCAACTTTTTGGGATTCGATCAAAAAAGTCTCAAGGCCGTAGCCGAGCATTCCAGCTTGCCTCAATATTCGTTGTGCCACAGGGCGCCAGGGCAGTTTTTCAGCATTGAGCAGACATTGTATTGACCTCATTGGAAGGTCAATGAGCCCTTGGCCACCAAGAGACAAGGGGCGGCAAAGTACGTCCATCCGCAACCAGTGCTAACCTCCCCAAAATAAATTTACCAGTGTCTGTTGAATAGCTTTAAGCAAGCCTTCTTGTGGCTGCAAACAAATAAATTTATGCCACAGGACAGAGGCGACCAAGGTGTTAATAATCAGTATTCGGCCTCGAAAGGACATTTGTGGAAGGAACCTTTTCCATTTGTTGAGCCGCTTGGTGGCCTGTTCTACCACTCCTTCCCAGTTAATATGGGAGTACTGATTGGGTCCAAGATAAACACCTAGTTATTTAACCCCTTCTCTTGTCCAACTTATGTCTTTTGGAAGAGACTGAGGGGGAGTGACGGGAAGCCTACTGGATGTACCATGAGCTGAGGACACCCACAGAGCTTTGCTCTTTTGCCAATTGCACCGCAAACGTGAAGCAAGGTAAAACCTGTGTAAGGACTCAAGAAGAATGGTTAGGTCCTTGTCATTATTAATGATTACACAGACATCATCAGCATATGCTGATATCATGATGTGGTTCTCTTCTGCAGAAGGCACAAAGCCAGAAAGAGGCTCTAAGACTTATGAGTAGTGGCTCAAGAGAAAGGCTAAACAGCAACCCTGACAAAGGACAGCCTTGCCGAACACCCCTCTGAACCTGAATGGGTGAACAAAGCCGATTATTTACTTTGCACAAACTAAATATATTGTGGTATAACAATTTCACAAAGCCTATAAACTTTTCACCAAAACCAAACTTTTGCAGAACATGGAACATGTAAGTGTGATCAATGCTATCAAAAGCCTTTTCAATGTCCAGGAAAATCAACCCAAGCCCCTCTTCCTCCTTCAGGCCACAGTCAATCAAGTCTCTAATTAAAAAGACATTATCAGAGATTGATCTTCCCGGAATGCTGTAACTCTGATCAGGATGAACAATAGTGCCAATGACAACCTTTAGCCGATTGGCCAACAATTTTGAAAAAAGTTTGTAGTCAGAACACAGTAATGAGATGGGGTGCCAGTTCTCTATCCGACGGAGACCACCACCTTTTGGGAGAAGGCATACCATTGCTCTTCCACAGCGGAGGCTTAGTATGCCAGAGCGTAGGCTTTCTTGTAGCACCAGCAGTACTTCTGGACCTAAAATGTCCCAAAACGCTGCAAAAAATTCCACTGGAAGGCCGTCGATCCCAGGGGCTTTTCCGTGTTCAAAGCTAAGCAGAGCTGTGCTTAGCTCCTCCAAAGTAAACGGCTCTTCAAGACCTTGACACTGGTCACAACCCAACGAAGGCAGGTAATTTGTGAATATCAACCATATCTTTACACACAGCTTTCTCCGCAAATAAACCAGAAAAAAACCTTTTCACAAGCATCTTCACATCACTTTCATTTTGTGTAATATTCCCCTTAGCATCTAACAAGGAAAACATTTGCCTTTGGGACTTCTTAACCCCTTCTAACTGGAAAAAAACTTTTGTTTGGGGTGTCAGAGAACTTCACATTTTGGATTCTGAGTCTAACTGACATCCCCATTACTTTTTCATGAATCAATTCTCTTAAATAAGCTTTTTTCTCCAATAACAACTGAAGTTTCCTGCCATTTTGAGACTTAGCCAAGTCTTCCTCTAAGTGTAAAATTTCAGTTTCTAAGAGAGAAACAGCAATCTTACTCTTGCTTGTGGAAAGGGACTTAAAATATTGACAAAAGACGGGAATCTGGGCTTTCACGTTATACCACCATAACTGAACAGAAGAGTAACAAGGTTTTCTTTGGATGAGTGTTTCCCAAAAACTACGAAAAGCATCCTTAAAACAGCAATCCTCCAACAGGCTGGTATTGAAAGTCCAATACGCACTTTTACGAATTGACTGAGAAAAGGATAGACCAAGTACAACCAGGTGGTGATCAGAGAAAGTAGAAGGGAAATGATTACAAGACACGAGTACGTTTCTAAAAGTGGAATTAATATACCATCTATCAAGCCTTGCAAGTGTTATTAACCCACCAGCACAACGGCACCATGTGTACTGAGATGTTGTAGGGTGCTGTATGCGCCATGCGTCAAGTAGACCAAGTGATGAAAAACAATTCAATAAATCTTTGTGAGATTCTGGATGTGGTTCTGGTGTATTTCTATCTAAACTAGGTTCAAAAGTGCAATTGAAATCTCCTCCAATACAGATACAATGATCAAAGGCTGCTGTGTGAAGGTAATTGGCCAGACATGTGAAAAAATCTTTACGAGCTAAGCTGCTACTCGGAGCATATACATTGAGTAAGGTGAGGTGAAATCCTTGATAGACCAACTCTAAGGATGCTAAGTGTCCTATGACTATTTCAATAAAATTACAAGAGTCAGGAACAAACCCCGGACGAAGCAAGAAAGCAATTCCCGCAGAAACAGAAGACAGGTTGCTAAAGAAGCACTGCCCAGTATTAAGGCGAAGCCAGTCAGGATGTGAAGTCTCTGTTATGTGTGTTTCCTGCAATAAACATATATCAATATGTTTCTGAAACAATAAGTTTTTAACTTGGAGCTGGCGTAAATGGTTAGCACCACCGCCATTCATGTTTAAGGTGCCAAGCAGCACTTCCTTCCTTTTCATGCCTAATCAAGGGGGGTTTAGCTGCTGATGAGACAGTTCCAACCTTGCTTTTGTAAAGAATTTCCTCAGTCGATGAATTTGTGCTTTTGTTACTTCAAAATCTTTAGAATTTCTAACTATACCCTTTGCAGTCTGCATGAAGGAAAGCAAGTCAGGAAAATGTTTTTGAATAATGACATTTCGCTGCCTAAATGTCTCATTTAGAAAGGTCACAATAAGCTCGGGGGTTACTTGTAACTGCTCAGATGACGACTGTGACTGCTCAGTCACCTCCATGTCATCATCTGAGGCAGACAGCCCAGATAGCATTCCACCAGGTTCGTAAATTTCAGTTTGGACCTTTAGCAACTCGTTTATAGACCGGTCTTGGGTCTGGGGGGGCCTGGGGAGGTCTACTTCGACATGAGATGGGGCTGTTGCACCATCATCTTGTACAACTACGTCGGGCACCTCCGTCGGGGCCACACAAACTGTATTCTGATCATTTGTTGCAGTGGGAACATTGGCAAGGATTGACGCACTATTTTGTTGTGGCTCAGGCAGTGATGATGATGATG
Organism: Myxine glutinosa; assembly: GCF_964187855.1. Taxonomy (NCBI): domain Eukaryota; kingdom Metazoa; phylum Chordata; class Myxini; order Myxiniformes; family Myxinidae; genus Myxine; species Myxine glutinosa. The sequence goes on along the minus strand of NC_136267.1, from coordinate 6,344,628 downwards.
ATGATGATGGTGGTGATATCTCCTTACATTCAACCAACGTCTCATCAATAATAATAGAACCTTCATTTGTACAACTATTTGATGGAACCGTACCACCTTGTGCACTTTGGATTAAAATTCCATCATTGGAAGGTAATCCATCATTTTCTCACTACCTTGAGGTTCCTCAGCTACTGCACCACTCGTATCCAGTACAACTACTTTGAGGGCACTAGTGGGGCAACGAGGAGCGGAGGCTCTACGTTTTTTTTGCCACAGTCACAAAATCCTCTTTACCCTCCTCACTCTAAGGACACAGTGTCAGCAGAAACATTTGAGACACTGGGTGTCACCTCCACCACACGAGGTAGTGGGTTGTTAACCGTTTTACAATCTTGATCAACGTGTCCTGCTTCCCCACACTTTGAACAAGCAGCTTTCGGAAAAAATCTCTTTAAATGCCCAAACGCCCCACAAAGAAAACATGTTAAGGTCGCTGAGGAAGCGTATATTTGATAATCACGGTCATTAATTTTAATCTTAAATGAAATCTTTAAACCAGTATCATCCCCACAGTCTGGAAGAACCATGTGAAGCTGCCGTCGAAAGCTCATCAGTCATCACATGCTTCGCTTTTTCATGGCGGCACCCGAGGGGGATCGAGATTCTCGAAACGATTGTACCATATCGAGACAAAACCGACATGAGTTTTTCATTGGACACGAAGGGAGGAAAATTTGAAACGATTATTTTCATAGCAGGGACATCCATCGGGGAGGCCATAACAAAGTGACCACTCTCTGTGGTTCACCCGGAACTCACGACATCGTGCACCAGATGCTCATCCGCAACGAAGACTATGACCTTCTGGTTCATACGTGACACAGCACGTACATGTTCGATTCCGATAACTTCTCCAACCGCCAAGACGATCTCTTCGGTCGGAATCCCTTCGGGAGGGACACAAACTAGAGCATGTTTACGAGTTAACGATTCGAACGCAGCGTCTTGCTGCGAACGAGTCGTCACCATGACTAAAAACAAAGGACCTCCGTTTTACCCGAACAACTCGGGTTGAGGAGATTAAAAAGCAAAAAGGAAAAGGTAATAATAATTAAACCAAACGAAACAAAATAAATATTATTTAAGGTGGAACGTCTATACTCCGGCAAGATGCTGGATTAACGACGAAGAGAAAAAAAACGAAACCAAAATTTTATCACGATAACCAACGCCCAAAATGGGGAAAGACCTACCGCCAATGCCTCCAAATCGCCTCTCTCTCTCTCTCTCTCTCTCTCTCTCTCTCTCTCTCTCTCTCTCGCGCCCCCTGCTGGTCGTTGGTGAGTCGTGCGTGGGTGTGACAATCATGGCTGCTGTGTGTGAGGAGCTGTGAGTACTGTGTTGTGTTGTTTGCCTTTCCCATCCCCCATTTCACTCCCTCTGTGTACTTGTACGTGCTTGTGAAGTTTTCCCCGTGTTTTCCTTCTTTGTTGAGACAAGAGAGAGAAAGAGAGCGCGCACGGTGAGTTTGGTGCGAGTCCTAAAGGACCTTGTGTTCTTCGGGCCTGTGCTCTGCTTGCCGTGTTCTTCATCATCGTCGTTTATCGGCTCCCTTATTCTATTTCTTTTCATTTTACCTTCGCCTGCAGGTTTTGCTCGCGACAGGTTCTCTTTTGTTTGATTTTGAAACCGTTTCTTTCGTTTCATTTATTTTTTAGCTATGGCGAACGTTCGTTTGCACAATAGCAGGTATGAGTCATTGACTCGCAAACACGGGCTTATTGCTTGCCCGCCTGACGGAGTGAGCGTCGAGGACGTGGTAACCAGTATTGGTAACATTGTCGGCCTGGATAATGTCCTCGCTGCCTCCAGGATGAACCACAGAATCGTGGTTTTTGTATCAAAGGAACACCTCGTTAATGAGGTGGTGGAACACGGTTTGTCCTTATCCCAGGGCATTTATTTAAGTGTTAGTCCGATGGACACACCGGCGGTCCGAATCATTTTGTCGAACTTACCGCCGTTTATAAAGAGCGAGCACTTCTCTTCGCTTAATCGTTTCGGCACTGTCGTGTCCCGGATATCGATGATCCCCCTGCGACTTCGAGCAGACGCCTCGCTCCGACATGTCATGACCTTCCGGCGTCATTGTTATATTATCCTCAAAGACAACGCTCAGACGCTTAATGCGACCATGACGCTGTCGCTCAATGGTCATAACTATCAAATATATGTGTCGACCGAAACGACGACCTGTTTCATTTGCGGGCAACACGGACATGTTAAAGGTGCCTGCACGAAGGTAACTGTTCCCGTGGGCACGCCTAAACAGGCGGCACCGGGTAATGCTGTGGACAATCAGCCGTCGACATCGACAGCAGCAGTGAGAGATACCTGTACGAAGGTAACTGTCCCCGTGGGCACGCCTAAACAGGCGGCACCTGGTAATGCTGTGGACAATCAGCCGTCGACATCGACAGCAGCAGCGAGAGATACCTGTACGAAGGTAACTGTCCCCGTGGGCACGCCTAAACAGGCAGAACCTGGTAATGCTGTGGACAATCAGCCGTCGACATCGACAGCAGCAGTGAGGGATTCCTCCGTGAATGATGAAGGTTTCACTGTTGTTACTGCTCGGAAGAAGCACAAACGGCCGAACAATAATGACGAAGCAGCAACGAGGGATTCAAAAAAGATTGTGTTGACTGGAAGCGACAATGGACCCCTCACTGGGGTGGCTCCTTGTGTTACCGGCATAGCCTTACACAATAGATTTGCATCTCTAACTCCTGATGATGATAAAGAATTAATGAATCAGAGTGAAAGAGCTGCTTGTGATGACAATAATGGACCTACAGAGCCCATTTTAGCCTCCGCCTCTGCGGGGCGTGAGGAACCTGAGGAGGTCGTGCCTCAGAATGGCCTGGGCTGTGCGGACATGGAATGCACAGTTTCTGTCTGTGCGGGGCATGAGGCACCTGAAGAGGTCGTGCCTCAGAATGCCCCGGGCTGTGCTGACATAGAATGTACAGTCTCTGTCTGTGCGGGGCGTGAGGCACCTGAGGAGGTCGTGCCTCAGAATGTCCAGGGCTGTGCGGAATGTACAGTTTCTGTCCGTGCGGGGCGTGAGGCACCTGAGGAGGTCGTGCCTCAGAATGTCCCGGGCTGCGCAGACATGGAATGCGCAGTTTCTGTATCAGCTGGGCATGACGCACCTGAGGAGGTTGTGCCTCAGGATGTCCCAGGCTGTGCCCTCAAGACATATACAAGTTCTGTCGTTGAAACGCCTCATATAATTCCGGAGCGTGGCATGACCATAGCGGGTCATGAAGAGGTGAATCTCGCAACACCTGTTGCATCATTGTCTGATTTGCAGACGTGTCCAAAACCTGCAGACATTCAGGGGATGGCACACACAGCATCTGCTGCACCGGCACCTGCTTTATCGTTAGAGGGTGAGACTCACGCTGATCAATTGGACTATGACTCCGATGGAGCCTCATCCCTCACGTCTGGCATCAGCATCGAGGCTTGGAACGAAGTGTTGTTGTCTCATGGGCCGGAGGGTGACCCGGGCATCACACCTGCAGAAATTCTAAAATTCCTGAAAGACACTTTTCGGAAGAGGCGAGTAAAGGTGAAAGATTTCTTTCCAGACCTAAAAATCTTCATAACATCCGCGAAATATCTCGTCCTGAAGTCCAGCCAGTTCGGAGTTGGGGAACGAGAAGTATTCCGCCTCAAGAAGTACATCGTCAAAGCGAAGGAAGAGCTACAAGTAGACCAACCTTCCGCTATATAACCCCTTCCCCTTCTTCTTCACATGACCTTTTCTGTAGCTACCTTGAATATCAATGGGGGGCGGTCCCCATTGCGCAAGACCCAGGTGAAATTACTCACTGAGGAAAAGCATATTGATGTCATGCTTTTACAGGAGACGAGATGCAGTCCTTCGTGCGAAAGCCAATGGCGAAGGTTGATGAACGGCCAATGGTTTTTCAGTAGCTTGGCTTGCCCTAGAGCCGGGGTAGCTATATTCTTCTCATCTTCTTTTTTCCTCCAAACTGACATTGTTTTTGAAGACATAATTAAGGGGTATCTAATTTCTGTGTCTTTCACCTTCAATGGTTACAGGCACACACTTTTTAATGTCTACTCACCCAGTGACAGCACTGACAGGGTCACCTTCTTCACACAGTTAGAAACATCACTCACTCATGCAGATTTTAATAATCTTGTTTGCTTGAGTGGGGATTTTAATTGTACTCTAGACTCTGCCATGGACCGGAACGGTAAAGAACCTCATCTAGCTAGTACCATCCCACTGGCAAGGGTTTTATCTAAATTCTCTTTCGTTGATGCGTGGAGACTTCACAACCCCCTCATACGCCAGTATACATGGTGTCGCTGTCTTGACGGTCGGCTTTCCTTCGCTCGGCTAGATCGTGTTTACATAAATAGTAACTTTCTTAACATGATGGGCAATGTGCAAATTTTACCAATCGGTTTCTCCGATCATCACATGGTCACCTTTTCTCTTCTCTCTCCGATACGGAACTATGGAGCTGCACATTGGATTTTTAATGTGGACCTTTTAGAGGATCAAGCTTTCCTTAAAGCCTTCCGGGTTTTCTGGGGTACACTGCTTTTGCGGAAACCTTCTTTTTCTTCCCTCAATCAATGGTGGGATAATGCCAAGGTGCAAATTAAAACCTTTTGTCAGCAGTATAGATTCTTTTGTTCAAAAGATGAGTCTCTCTTTAAAAGTGTTATTGAAAAAGAAATTTTAGCTTTGCAAAGCCATCTGTCACCTTCCAACACAATGGAAACGAATCTTTCATTGGCCAAAAAGAAAGCTATTCTCAACAGGCTATGTGTAAAACAAGCTAGAGGTGCCATGGTTCGTCTCCGTGTGGAGAATTTGCGTCATCTGGACGTGCCTTCTAGTTTCTTCTTTCGACTTGAACACACTTCAAAGGGTAGCGAGCAGCTCACCTTGTTACGGACTGTGCAGGGCAATATGATAAAGGATCACAAGGGCATTAGAACCCTGGTTAAAGATTACTTCTCTGATCTGTATTGTAGGAAAGACATTGATGACGAAATGGTGCATTCTTTAACCGCGTCCTTGCCCACCTTGTCAGCTACTGCACGTCAAGAGCTGGACAGAAAGATAACTATGGAGGAACTGTTTGTTGCACTACAAGCCTTGCCGAATGGAAAAGCCTCTGGCTTGGATGGACTCCCCGTAGAGTTCTACAAAGCTTTCTGGGATCTCTTTGGGACGGAACTGTTGGAAATATTTTCTGACAGTTTACGACTCAACCAACTGCCACTCAGCTGCCGTAGAGCGGTGCTTGCCCTAATACCCAAGAAGGGAGATCTGCATCGGGTGGAAAATTGGCGTCCGATATCCTTGCTATGCGTGGATTATAAAATCTTTTCCAAGGCTCTCACCAACCGGCTCAGAGTCGTGATTGGGGAGATCATACACCCAGATCAATCTTACTGTGTCCCTAAAAGGTCAATTCACGACAGTATCTTTATTGTACGTGACATGATTGATATCTGCTCTCTCGAACAAAGAAATGTTGGTCTGGTGTTCCTCGATCAAGAAAAGGCCTTCGATGCCATCGATCACTTTTATCTTTTCTCTGTTTTACGGGGGTTTGGTTTTGGTGAATTTTTTATCTCTCACGTACAGCTACTGTATAATAACATTTTTAGTTTAGCAAAAGTTAACAACATTTTATGTCAGCCTTTCCCGGCTAGTAGAGGCATTCGTCAAGGTTGCCCTCTTTCCGGCCTCCTGTACTCCCTCGCGATTGAGCCTTTGCTCGTTCGTTTGCGCGCACGTCTTCCTGGTTTCGTTCCTCAACCAACTGCGAACCCGTTCAAGGTGATTGCTTATGCAGACGATCTTTGTGCAATCGTTCACTCGGATGAGGACGTCTTGGCCTTGGTCCAATGCGTCCATGAATTCAGTTTGGCAAGTTCGGCAAAAGTGAATTGGAAAAAGAGCAGAGCTCTCTACCTTGGTCCGCAAAATGGCACCACTCCTCCGACTCTGCCGGAGCAACTCGAATGGGCATGGGATGGCGTTCTTTACCTTGGTGTCTTTCTTGGTACCGAAAACTTCATTTTGAGAAACTGGGAATCTCTCATAATTAAAACTGAGAGGCGGCTGCTAAAATGGAAGGGCTTACTCTGCCAACTCTCCTATCGGGGCCGAACCCTCATTATAAATAACCTTGCAGCATCGATGCTTTGGCACGTTTTTATGGCACTGCAGCCCCCGGATTTTATTCTTAAAAAACTGCAATCTATTTTTATTGACTTCTTTTGGGGGGGGAAGCACTGGCTCAAACCTGGTGTGTTAAACCTACCCGTTGCTGAAGGAGGACAGGGTCTGATTGCCATTACCAGTAAAGTTATGGCTTTTCGCCTCCTGTCGCTTCGTCGACTGCTGTACACAGACGTCCCGTGGAAGGCATTGGCTCACTGCCTGCTTCGGCAGGCAGGGAGACTCGGCTACGATCAGGAGCTGTTCCTTATTGGCAGCAAGAAAGTCGATATGGCATCAGTCCCCCTGTTCTACAGGAGTGTGCTGGAGGCATGGCAGGCGGTTACCGTTCGCCGTGATAACAGTAATTATTCCCTTGAAATGTTCTTAAACGAGCCAATTTTTTTAAACCCCATTTTTGAAGGGGTCTGCAGTGATCGTACTTTTATGCAAAAGTTTATTGATGCTGGATGCACCAAGGTTAAAGATTTTAGAACCCCTCCTCCTTACAAGTGGAAACCAGCTGCTGACGTCGCTGTTGCCACTGGAGTTAGGTCCATTCGGGTCATTGGGAGGATATTCTCTGTGATTCTGCGCTTTTTCAAGCAAACCCAGCTAAAATGGGCTCCACAGGTGGAAGCTGGCCCTCTCTCATCCCAACACCCCTTTCCAGAGCTTTTGCTTCTTTTTCAAGGTTTCACCTCCTTTAAGTTGATGGAAAAATCCTCTGTTTATGGCATGTGTGTCAAAACCCTTGTTTCTGATAGACCTGCAGAACCACAAGCGCACTGGAGGAGAATGCTCCAGACTACTCATTCTACTTCGATAAACTGGCTTGTTATGTACAAGGTACCCATTGCCAAACGCTCCGGGGACTTGCAGTGGCGATTGGCACATCACATTTTACCCTCAAACGTTTTGATACACCGAATGTGTCCACATGTCCTTGAAAAGTGCCCTTTTTGTGATGCCCAGGAAACTCTTTTTCATGCCTTTGTTGGATGCCCAAGATTGACACCACTTTTTACTGTTTTATCGCATGTCATTCAAGGGTTGGGGTTGGTTTTTACACACTGTGTTTTTATATTTGGTTTTAGTATTAAACGCAGATGTAGGCACGAATGTTTTTTAGCCAACTTTTTAATTTCTGAGGCAAAACTTGCTATATATGTGTCCAGGAAAAGGAAAATCCGGAACAGTGTTGTTCCAGTGGATGACGCTGTAGTCTTTCTTAGGTCATTGGTGTCGTCTCGGCTGAACCTGGAATTGTCTTTTGATAACTGTGGGGACTTCCAGAAACGATGGTGTGTTCGGCGTTCCTTGTGCAGTTTAACTGACGGAGTCCTTACATTAAACTTGTAATATAGCATTGCTCTCTTATTTGGTGTAATGTGAAATGCTTCGAAATGGTACCTTTTTATGACTGTATATATCAACTTTATTTGCTGTCTGTTTTGATTTGTAACCATGGTTTTCTTTTTCTCACTGTCTGTATTTGTAGAAATGCTCTCATGACCTGTAAATATTTTTTGTTTTACCTGTCTGCATTGGTGGAAAAGGTTTTTTCCTTCAAAAAAAGGAATGAAATCTCTCTGTCTCTCTCTCTCTCTCCCTCTCTCTCTCTCTCCCTCTCTCTCTCTCTCTCTCTCTCTCTCTCCCTTTCTCCCTCTCTCTCCCTCTCTCAATGTTTCGCTTAATTTAATTAAATGCTTAATTTTGCTCTTGATGTGGTCATAGCTCTTGCATGAGCATTTCCTTTGAAATTGTTTGTGGTTTTGTTTGTGTCTTCACCTTTGGTTTGTAAAATTTTTATACTTGCTGGTTTCCTTTAAATATCCTTTGCTCCTTTTGGTGAATTCATGATCCTTACGGAATGTTTCTTTAAACTGGTTGCTTTGCTTACAACCGCTTTGTGGAATTGCTTGTATTTTTTATAATAAAAGGGCACAAAAGTCTCTCTCTCTCTCTCTCTCTCTCTCTCTCTCTCTTTCTTTCTTTCTCTCTCTCTCTCTCTCTCTCTCTCTCTCTCTCTCTCTCTCTCTCTCTCTCTCGCGCCCCCTGCTGGCCGTTTGTGGTGGGTGTGGCGTCATGGCGGCTGTGAGCAACTGCTCTGTGGTGTAGTGAGTTCTTTGTGAGTTTTTCTCCTCTCCTGCCCTCCCCTGCCCCCCCCTCCCTCTCCTTTTCCATCCGTTGTGCTTCGGCATCGTGTTTCCATCCGTTCTGTACCCTTGTCTTCAAGAGAGAGAGGATTGAGAGCGAGCCCATTTTGGGTGCGGCCTACTGGCTTTGACGACGCTTTGTAAGCCTTTTTTTGCGCTTATAATGCACGTTTATTATTTACTTTAGTTTGATTATTTAGGTTTGACACCTTCTTGTCCGGTTCGGACAAGGGGGGGGGGGGGGTGGGGATTTCGCCGGTATGGCGAATACACGCTCTCGTTGCGAGGCGTTCGAGAAATTGACACGTAAGCATGCATTCGCATGTGTTCCGCCCGAAGGAGCTCCTACTGAGGACATTATCCTTGCCGTGGGATCCATCATAGGAGACGGTAATGTTCGTGCGGCGTCACGAATGAACCAAAAATTTGTTGTCTTCGTGTCAGAAGAAAAACTCGTCCATGACGTCGTTAGTACCGGTCTAACCATAAAAGGGGGCCATTACATTACGGTATCCCCTATGGATACGCCGGCGACCAAGATAACAATATCCAACGTCCCACCATTTGTGCCAGGCGAGAAACTCCTATCTGTTCTGTCTCGTTATGGAAAAATTGTTTCCCGAATCTCAATGATCCCGCTCGGGTGTCGCAGTGATCGTGTTAAACACGTGATGAGCTTTAGGAGGCAGGTGTACATGATCCTCCCGGATCGCGGAGCCGATACAGGTTTAAATATATCCTTTAAAGTATCGTTGGATGATCGAGAATACCACATGTATGCTTCCTCAGCCTCCTTAACTTGCTTTAATTGTGGAGAATTCGGACACGTTAAAAGATTCTGTCCTAGGGCCGCTTGTCCGAAGTGTGGTGAACCGGGACATAACGAAAGGGCTTGCAAAAAGGCCAATCCCTCCACCGCGCCTTGTGACACCCCGACCATGCTCGCTGACACCCGGACCGTATCTCCTGTTACCCCTACCGTACCTTCCGTCACCCGGACCGTATCTCCTGTCACCCCTACCGTACCTTCCGTCACCCGGACCGTACCCTCTGACACCCCGACCGCACCTTCGGACGCCCGGACCGTACCTTCTGACACCCTGACCGTACCTTCTGACACCCCGACCGTACCTTCCGTCACCCGGACCGTACCCTCTGACACCCCGACCGCACCTTCGGACGCCCGGACCGTACCTTCTGACACCATGACCGTACCTTCTGACACCCCGACCGTACCTTCTGACACCCCGACCGTACCTTCTGACACCCCGACCGTACCTTCTGACACCCCGACTGAGTCGTCTGTCACACCGGTGCTTTTCGATTCCAATGTGACGACACCCACCGATGCGACTGACACAACTAGCATTGCCCCCTTTCCCGAACCCATGAACGAAGAATCCACAGTGTTTTCTAAAAAGCGAAGAGCACCAGCGCCAAGCAGTTTCGCTGGTGCTGCAAAGAAGGCGGTCATGGGCGGCACCATTTCCGGCGCACACGTGTCCGAGTGCCCCCCTGACATTCCCTCACTAACTGAGAACATGGATACCGTTGCCAATGACACCAGTGAGTCTCATTATGTAAATGAGCCAAAAAATAAAATTTGTACCTCTCACCTGGAAGTTTCCGAGTGCGAAACCTCCAGTGAAAGTATTACCATTTCCGAGCTGGGAAATGGTTTTCCGCCTGCCCCCCCTTTAAATACCGAGCAGACTAAGGATTCAATAAATGCTCCCACTGTACAAACGGGGCCAGCAAATCTGAGTTTGCCGGGATCTCAAACCCAAGCTCCGACCCCAGAAACAAATATCCACCAAAGTGTTAACGAGTGCCCTCGGGAACACCTTGAGAAACTTGTGAAGGTGCCCCCAGACAAGACCGCGGGGGCAGCGGGTAATACCCCAGATCCCGACGACATGTTATCTGACGTGTCTGAGTCCGAAGATGACATTGAGGCAACCGCGCTGTCACAAACAATGACAGGTCACTCGCAGGTATCCCCTCAACTCGTTCTTACCTTCCTTAACGAAACGTATCGTCACCGCAACATTGTCATTAAAGACAATTTCCCTGACTTGGCTGCATTCATGTGCACCGCAAAGTCAATAATCAAAGCGCGTGAGGATTTTGACCTGACGAAATCTCAACTCCACAGGTTAAGAAAGTTTGTTACCCGAGCAGGTGCAGAGTGTTCCCAAGCACAGGGCGATTTCATTACCACGGAATGAAAAACATTTCCTTTGCGACCTTAAACATGAATGGTGGGGGTGCAAGCCACCTCCGTCAGGCCCAAGTCAAAAACTTGTTTGACCGTAAAAAGGCAAATGTTCTTTTACTACAAGAGACCCACATCACACCTAACGTGGAACATGACTGGTGCCAAACTTTCAAAGGGCAATGCTATTTTAGCAATCTGTCAGCCTCATCTGCTGGGGTTGGGTTTTTTCTAAAGCCAGGCCTAGCTTTCGAGTCTTGTCATTTTCAGGAAGTCATAAAAGGCCGGCTTATTTCCCTCCAGCTTGCACATCAAAACTTCCGCTGTACCATTTTCAATGTGTACGCACCTAGTGAGAGCAGGGACCGAAAGGCCTTCTTCACTTCCATGGTAAACCACCTGAAATCAGTTGATCTCGATCAATGTGTGTGCATTGGTGGTGACTTTAATTGCACCTTTGACCCTCCGAAAGACAGAAACTCGGCAGAACCCCACCCCGAGTCCCATGCGGACCTATCCCGTTTCTTTAAGACGGCCGGTCTACTGGATGTTTGGCGATTGCACCACCCCAACACAGTCCAGTTTACCTGGTGTCGATGTGCCAATGGCCGGGTGTCTTCGGCAAGACTCGACCGCTGGTACATAAATGTACCCTTTAAGAACGTCGCGGCCTCGTCAGGTTGTTTTCCGTCATTGTTTTCAGACCACCATATGGTAACCTTAGATCTTTCTTTTCCTCGACCCACATGCAGAAATAGTTACTGGAAGTTTAACGTTAAACTTTTAGAGGACAGTTTATTTACAGACTCCTTTCGTGATTTCTGGGCTGAAATGAGTACTAAAAAATCTTCTTTCTCCTCAATTAGCCTCTGGTGGGATAACCTAAAGGCCCAAATTCGAGTATTTTGTCAACAATTTAATTCGCACTGTACCAATGTAAAACATATCACGATGGCTTGCTTGGAAGCAGACATCTTAAGGTTAGAGAGCAAGTTGGCCAATGAGAGCAACCCAGTGAACTGTCGGTTGCTACTCGAGAAGAAGGCCCAATTAAGGGATTTGATCCATGAAAAAGCAGCGGGCACACTAGTTCGGCTAAGAATACAAAATATAAAGGTTTCAGATACCCCAACTAAGGCTTTCTTTCACCTAGAAACTATAGAGAAACCAGCACGACTCATATCTTCGGTTTTGGACCCAGGGGGGAACATCCTAACAAATCCGAGTGATATAAGATTAAATATAATTGATTTCTTTTCTGAACTTTTCAAGGCCAAAACAGTTTCTCACGAAATGATGAATGTTTTGACCTCTCACCTTCCTTCCGTGGCTGAGGCCCAACGTCTGGAACTGGATGCTCCAATTACCCTTCCAGAGCTATCCGGTGCACTCGCTGAGATGGAGTCGGGAAAAGCCCCTGGCATCGATGGCCTACCGGCCGAATTTCTTTCGGCATTCTGGGACATTTTGGGCCCAGAGCTGCTCAATGTTCTGGATGCATCTCTTTTATCCGGAGAATTACCGCTCAGTTTTAGAAGAGCAGTACTCTGCCTGCTACCCAAGACTGGCGATCTCCGACACCTGTCAAACTGGCGTCCGATCTCGTTGTTGTGCACGGATTACAAACTGTTTTCCAAGGTCCTTGCGAACCGGTTGAAGACAGTTATCGGGGACCTGGTGTCACCTGATCAAAGTTGCGGCATCCCTGGCAGATCCATCTATGACAACATATTCCTAGTCAGAGATTTGTTAACTGGTAAATGTGTTAAAGAGGATTTTGGATTGGTGTTTCTTGACCTGGCAAAAGCCTTTGATAGCATTGATCATGAGTTTTTGTGTCATGTGTTACAAGCTTGCGGGCTTGGCACAAATTTTAGAGCCTACATAGCTTTGTTATATGCAAACATCTCCAGCCTGATCAAAGTTAACAACGAATTTTGCCCACCCATAAAGGTTCAGAGAGGGGTAAGGCAAGGTTGTCCACTTTCAGGTCTATTATTTGCCCTCGCCTTGGAGCCCCTCTTAATCGCCCTCAGAAAGGATATCCCTGGACTTGCCCTTTCTCCAGGACACCCACCTTTGACCCTGTCAGCTTATGCCGACGACCTGTGTGTCATTATAAAAAGAAAATGCGACAGTGACGCCATGGCAAAGTGTTTGTCGGACTTCAACCTTGCCTCATCATTAAGGTGTAATTGGGGGAAAAGCAAGGCTCTGTGGATCCCCTTCCCAAAAAACGACTTATCTATGCCACCGTTATTACCACCACCTCCCCTTCCTGCAGAACTAGTGTGGGCAAACGATGGCATCAAGTATTTGGGCGTCTTCCTCGGACCTCCTCAGTATGCCCAGAACAATTGGGACAGGATCATTGACCAGGTAGACGGGCGTTTGAGCCGATGGAAAAGAGCTCTACCCCACCTGTCCTATAAGGGTCGCGTGCTAGTTGTCAACAACCTCGTCACTACCCTTTTGTGGCACCGGTTCATCTGCCTGCAACCACCGGAGGTTTTGCTCCAAGCTATCCAGAGGAAACTGGTGGATTTTTTTTGGGGAGGCTACCACTGGCTTCGACCCAGCGCCATATGTTGTCCCTTGGCCGAGGGTGGTCATGGCCTAGTCGATGTGAAATGCCGCCTGTTGGCCTTCCGGCTCCGCTCCATCCAACGCTTGCTGTATGCAGAACACCTACCAGGAAAGCCCTTAGCCTGCTCCATTCTTCAACGAGCTGGGAGGCTCGGATACGGACAGGAACTTTTCCTGACCAACCTTCAACACACCGATACATCTCTGCTCCCAGTTTTTTATCAGAGCCTCTTGAATGCCTGGCAGGGCGTTTCGATAAGTCGCCAAACAGACTCGTATGGCACTAACATGTATGCACATGAGCCTTTATTTTTCAACCCACTTTTCCCCGATATCCCGAGGAGTCGCGACTTCTGCCAGCATTTTATAGCGGCCAACATCCTGAAAGTGTGTCATCTCCGACACGACTCTGGACAGGGATGGAAGCCTGCGAACGAGCTGGCGGACCTAACAGGTGTTCGGTCCAGGAGGCAAATCGAGAATATACTAAGAGCGGTGATCCGAAAGGGCCACCAGCTAGGCCTACATTGGACGCAGGACATAGAGGTCGAGCCCACAGTCCCAAAATTAGGGGTCACTTTTACCCCAAACGAGCTGCCCCCCATGAGCGCAGGGTCACCCCCCTTCCATGGCATGAGCAGCAAGAGTATCTATAGGTCTTGTGTGAAACTTCTTCTTGGGGACCCACCTCTAGCTGGGGTTACCCGGTGGAAAGGACTCTTGCCTCCCGGTCCCCCCTCTGAACCTTTATGGGATACAATGTATGCTGGACTTATTTCTAAAAGAACAGGTGACCTTCAGTGGCGTTTGGCCCACTGGATTGTTCCTTCCAATGCTGTCATCCGTTTTTTTTCCCCCATTTCCGGCTGTTGCCCCTTTTGTCCGGCGAGGGAAGATTTGCTTCATGCTTTCATTAATTGTGAAAGACTTTCTCCTTTGTTTCATTGGTTAAATTTTATTTCCCATAGATTGCAGGTTACCTTTTCTTTGAAAGCTTACATCTTTGGCTTTCCTCCCAAAAAGGGAACCACATCCATTGTATTCGGGTTCCTAACCGCTACTGCTAAACTGGCCGTATACCTGTCGCGGAAGGCGAAGCTGGGCGGCAGACCCATGCAGGAATGCAGTATCATGGTGTTCTTTAGTTCATTGGTGTCAGCAAGGCTCAAGCTTGAATTTGGCTGTGTCCAAACGGCAAACGACCTTGCTAATTTTGTTGCGACTTGGTGTGTTGGAGGGATTTGTGAGGTCCAGGAAAACAAATTGTTAATCTCCGTATAATACAGTGCGGGTGTTTCTTATCGTGTGCTGTTTTTTTTCTGGCATTTGCACCTTTCTGTTGCTGGGTTTGCAGTGCACCGTTTGTTTTTTTCCTTTCGGGATTGCTATGATTTTACTGATTGCCCTGATTGATTGCTTTTGGTGGTATTCTTGTTTTATACTTTTATAATAAAAAGAGCTTAAAAGTCAAGTCTCTCTCTCTCTCTCTCTCTCTCTCGCTCGCGCCCCCTGCTGGTCGTTTGCATGCTGGTTGTACTGTCATGGCGTCTGCTTGTGGAGGCCTGTGAGTGCTCTGTGTTGTTGCTCCATTCCCCCCCCCCCCCCCCGTTTTCCCCCCTCTGTGTCCTTGTACCTGTTCGTGGAGTCTTCCTGGTGATTCCCATATACGTTGAGACGGGAGAGAGAGCCAGAGAGCACAGGGTGATCGCTGGTAAGGGTTCGCCGTTTTTGGGCGTCGCCCGATCGGTGTTTGCTCCTTCATCTTAAACCTCTATTTCCTTTTTTTCCTTTCGTTTATCCTTCCTTCAGTTTGTTTTGTTGCCTCCCTTTTCCGAAGTTAGGGAAATCGGAGAGGTCTGATTGCTTCCCATTCCCGGAGTTCGGGTAGGGGAGATTGTATTATATATTCACCCTCCCCGAGTTGGGGAGGGGTTGTAAGTGCAGCTGTTCCAGCATGGCAGCTGCACTATCTCGATTTACGGCCTTTCAGAGCCTGACCCGTAAGCACGGGTTCTTTTGTGTACCTCCGGAACGTGAGGTTAGTGTCGAGGACGTTGTCCTCGCAACCGGTCGTGTTGTCGGGATCGACAAGGTTGTTGCCGCTTCGCGGATGAACAAGCGGATCGTTATTTTTTTGTCCGACGTGGATTGTGTCCCACAAATTGTCGAACAGGGTTTGACAATCGATCCAGATTTATTTGTAATGATTTCCCCACTAGATAGCCCAGCGATAAAAGTCGTGATATCAAATTGCCCCCCATTTGTATCCGACGATGTACTAATTAAAGAGTTGTCCCGATACGGTACCATCGTGTCTCGTATCTCCATGATTCCCTTCGGGTCACGAAACAACGATTTAAGGCACGTGGTTTCATTCCGGCGGCAAGTGTTTATGATTTTAAAAAATTCCCAGAAGGATTTAAACCTTATAATAAAATTAAAACATCAACAGAACGAATATACAGTGTACGTGTCCACCAACGTTCTAAAATGTTTTGGCTGCGGACAATTTGGGCATGTTAAGCATGACTGCCCCCGAAAAGAGAATTCTCCACAAGTGCAACCTCCCCTCCGAACCGGGAATAAGCAACCCCCCCACCTTCCCACCACCGGTCCAAACCCTTCCACCACTGACCCAAGCCCTCCCACCACCGACCCAAGCCTTCCCACCACCGAACCAAACCTTCCCACCACCGAACCAAGCCCTCCCGCCGCCGAACCAAGCCCTCCCACCACCGACCCGAACCTTCCCACCATCGACCCAAGCCTTACCACCACTGATCCCAATCTGTCCACCACCGACCCAAGCCCTCTTACCACCAATCCAAACCCCCCCGCCGTACCCCCTCCCCTCCCCTTGAAACAGGGGCCCCTCCCTCTACTGAAGGATCTAATTGCAGCCATCTCCTGTTAACTATAGATCTCACCCCCCAGGCGACATCGTCCAATCACAGCTTGTTGCCTGCTATAACTGATCCTACCTCTCCCGCCGTGGTAGCCGATGGGATCCCCCTCCCGATGATCACGTCCTCCCTCCCCCCCCCTCCCCCCAAACCCTTGCAATCTCTTCCCACTAACCAGGACGAGTTTCAATTAGTCTGCCCAAAAGGAAAAAGACATCTGCAAACAACAGATGAAAACGGTCATCTCTTTAAAAAACCTACAACTGAAAACCGACAGCCCCTCCTCTCTGGCCTAGATTTGTCCCTCGTCACAGAAAATCGTTTCTCGGTATTGGAGGACATAGATGTGGATGAATCCTCGCCCTTGTCTACTGACCTAGAAACTGATATGGTTGAACCACAAAAATTAGTACCCCCCCCCTCCCCCCTCCCCTGAAGATGGCTCATTTCTCTCCCTCCCCGCCCCCCCCCCTCTATGGACTATGCCCCATCCGATAACGTGGAGGGATGTGATGACGGTGAGGAGATAAATGATGAAAACCAGTGTGACACACCATCTGAGCCATCTGATATAGATGACTCTGTTAGTGAATGTGGTAGCCTTAAGGAAGAAGAAATCCCTCCAATCCCTCCCTCCGAGATAAAAAGGTTTCTTAAGGACACATTCCGAAAAAGGAATGTTGTAATAGAAACCTTTTTTCCGGAGCTACCTGATTTTATACATTCCGCTAAACTGATGGTAAAACGGCCCCACGTTTTTAATTTCAATTCCTCCCAACGTCACCGTTTAAAGAAGTGGTTGCAAAAAGCTAAGAATGAACTGCTATCAAAAAATTGAGTGGTGGTCACTCCTCCTTATAGCTGTAATGAGTTTTTCCATTTGTAGCCTGAATATTAACGGAGGATGTAGCTCTGTCCGTAAAGTTCAAGTAAGGGATTTTTTATTACAGAAGAAAGTTGACATTGCCCTCTTACAAGAGACCCATGCCAACGACTGCTGTGTCGCAGAGTGGTGTAGGCTCTTCCCCGGCCTGTCCTTCTTTAGTAACGGTGACTCCCGCAAAGGCGGTGTCGCAATAATTCTTAGCCCCTCCTTTTCGCCTTCATCGCTTAAATTCGACGAAATACACAAGGGATCCCTAGCATCCCTAGAATTCCACTACTGTGGAAAATTCTATACTATTTTTAATATCTATGCCCCAAGTACGCCTGTAGCTCGGCGAGTTTTTTTTAATGACCTTGGGACACACCTAACGTCCCTCGACAGTCAAAACGCCCTAAAAAACCAAGACAATCATGGTTGTATTGGTGGAGATTTTAACTGCACCCTCCAACCCCAACTAGACAGGAACAGTGCAGAGCCCCATCCTGCCTCCACAATCCCTCTCACCAAATTTTTAAAACAAATGAATTTGACAGATATATGGCAGGTACAGCACCCATCAATCAGGCAATACACATGGTGTCGATGCATTCAAGGTAATATTGTACTTGCTCGCTTGGACAAGTTTTATATTAATCCTCCACTTGAACGCCTCGTTCTGTCATCCAAAATTTGCCCATCAGGATTCTCGGACCACAGCGCAACATTTCTCAAAATTTCTGCCCCCTGCCCGAAACACAAGAGTGCTTTTTGGAAATTTAATAACAACTTACTTGATGATAGTACCTTTAAGGACATTTTTCCGGAAATTTGGAACATTCTGGTTGCCTCCCAAGGGAATTTCTCAAACCTCAGACAATGGTGGGATAATGCCAAAACGCACATCAGACTGTTCTGCCAACAATATCGTGCGTATGGTGTTCAAGAGGAAAGAAAAACCACAACCTTACTTGAAGATGAAATCCTGGAATTACAGGAACAGCTTCAGGGAACCGCAAGTGTGAGCTACCAGGGAATGAGGCAACAAATCCATGGAAAAACGGCCTTACTGAATTCCATATCTGAAAGGCGAGCACAAAATGCTTTATTGCGCCTGAAGATGAGGTACATACACGACCTTGATGCTCCAACCAAATTCTTCTTCAGCCTTAAAAGGGGGGCCTCTTCGTCAATGATTACACGCTTGCTCCATGATGGGGAACTCCTTTATGAAGATGGCAGAATCAGGGAATGTGCCCGGAAACATTTTAAACAACGGTTTATGCGGCATGACATTAACCAGGATGCAATATCGGAACTTGTTTCTAACCTTCCAACATTGGCGGAGGATCAGAAGCAGCAGTTGGAGGATCCTCTTAGGTTACCTGAGCTCACCGCTGCCTTGAAGGCCTTGGAACCTGATAAAGCCCCTGGACTGGATGGGCTGACAAGTGAATTTTTCCAGTTTTTTTGGGACACCATTGGACCTCACCTCACCTCACGGGTATTGAATGAATGTTTAGAGGATGGACAACTGCCGTGGAGTTGCCGGAGAGCAGTCACCACCTTAATTCCTAAGAAAGCGGACACTCAACTTATAGAGAACTGGCGTCCTATTTCTGTTTTATGTACGGATTATAAAATTTTAGCCAAAGCCTTGTCTAATCGAATGAAACCTTTTATGAATGTACTAATAGGAGAACATCAATCCTTTTGTATTCCTGGACGTACTATTTTTAATAATATCTTTCTTATCCGTGATACCATTCGGTTTTGTAACAATTTTAATATGAATGTTGGTCTGTTTTTTATTGACCAAGGAAAAGCCTTTGACTGTATTGACCACATGTACCTTTTTAGAGTTTTAGAGAATTTTGGGTTTGGACCTATTTTTATCTCGTACGTTAAACTTTTGTATTGTAATATATCCAGTGTTCTTAAAATTAATCAAGTATTGTGTAGCCCCATTGCTGTACAACGGGGAGTACGGCAAGGTTGCCCGCTATCTGGACTTTTATACTCTCTTGCCATCGAACCTCTTCTGCTCCAGTTACGTACGCACATTTCTGGCTTCACTGGATCAATTCTTACCACACCGCTAAAAGTCTCTGCCTATGCAGATGATGTCTGTATTTATATAAAAAATAGTGCTGACGTCACTGCGGTGGCTCAGGCACTAAAAACATATTGTCAGGCTTGTTCAGGCCAGGTAAACTGGAAGAAGAGTGAAGCCCTTTGGATAGGACCTGGGGATTGCCCGCCAATTGTCCTACCAGGAGGAGTGAACTGGCAGAAAAGTGGCATTAAATACCTCGGTATTTTCCTCGGAAACAACACCTTTGAGCAGCAGAACTGGGTGGGATTACCAGACAAGGTAATGGCAAAACTGGCCCGCTGGAAAGGACTTCTTTTTCAACTTTCGTACCGCGGAAGAACTCTCGTCATTAACAATCTTGTCGCCTCTATGCTATGGCATAAGATGATATGCCTACAACCGCCTGGGAGCCTTCTTATTACACTGCAAAAGAGCATTGTCGACTTTTTCTGGAGCGGGAAACACTGGCTCCAACCCCCCGTGGCATACTTGCCACTCGCTGAAGGTGGCCAAGGTCTTATTGATATCCGCAGCCGGATTATGGTCTTCCGGCTTCATATCGTGCGCCAACTTGTATATGGAGATGAAGCCCTACTCTGGAGGCCTCTGGCTAACTGCATATTACAGCTTACATGCAAGCTGGGTTACGACCGAGAACTTTTCTTGATGAACCCTCATCAAATCGATTCATCCTTGCTGCCCACCTTTTACCAAGGGGTGATGAACGCCTGGCAAGCCCTGTCCTTTTCCCGTGAAATGGCAACATACAACATGGAAATGTTGTTGAACGAGCCCCTATGCTACAACCCCTTCCTGGAAAACAGCTTGAATAATAGGGGACTCGTTCAACGTTTTGTTGATGCCAAGCTGCTGCGAATGAAAGACCTCATGACAGAGTCTGGGAGCTGCCGGCTGAGTGCTGCCGCTGTGGCACAAAAAACCGGAATAAAATCTGTCAGGATCATCTCTCGGTTCCTTCAAGGGATATCCACAACGTATCGTAATACCTGCGAGGAACTTGGCCCTTCCCCCGAGGAAACAGCGGGTGACTTCCCCAAACTCCTAGTCTTCAGCCCGCCACTTAATCTGTCCCCTGGCCTGAACAGCCCTGATGATACTGCATTATCCCTTCCCGCCTTTCCAAAGAAAACTCTGTACAACGCGTACGTTAAAATTTTATACGCAAAAACATTTTCTGAGCACCCGAGGCTTCGATGGCGGGATGTTTTACCCCCAATACCACCCAATTGTCCCAATTGGCGAAGTTTTTATCTCTTGCCTACTCCAAAGTATGTTGGAGATATTCAATGGAAACTTGTACACTGGATTTTACCTTATAATGTTTTACTGAACCGGTTTTCTACTGCTAACTCTAATCTATGCCCTTTCTGTGCATCCATTGAAACCCTACCGCATATATACCTTGAGAGTGAACGATTGCAACCTCTTTTTACATTCCTTCAGGAACGCTTTGTGAAGCTTGGTTCCCTCTTCAATCACAATGTTTTTATTTATGGTGTTTTAGGACCGTCTTCCCTTAGAAATGTGGTTTTAATGAATTTTTTAATTGGCCAGGCCAAGTTTGCAATTTATAAATCCAGGAAGAAAAAAATGGGAAACGCTTCTGACTCGTCATGTGATGTACTGCTCACCCTTAAGGCTCTTGTAAATGCAAGACTAAAGCTAGAGTACCGGTTTTTTAAAATGAACAAGAATTTAACATGTTTTAAAGAAAAATGGGTTTTTAATGATGTCATATGCACACTTGATGATGATGATTTGAAAATAACCTTTCCTTGAGACCATTTTATTGTGTTTTGTTTCTTTGTGACTGAACATAACTGATTTTTTGTACTCTTGTAATAAAAGGAAGAAACAGTCAGTCTCTCTCTCTGTGTCTGTCTCCCTGCCTGCTGTAGCGATTTGGGTGTGGCATCATGGCGGCTGTGTGTGAGGAGCTGTGAGTGCTGTGTTGTTGTCTTTCCTATTCCCATTTCACTCCCTCTGTGTCCTTGTTGGTATTTGTGAAGTTTTCCTGTGTTTCCCTTCCTTGTTGAGACAGGAGAGAGAAAGAGAGCGCGCACGGTGAGCTTGTGTGCGAGGCCGAAAGAACCTTGTGTTCTTCGGGCCTGTGCTCTGCTTGCCGTGTTTCTCATAGTCGGCAATCGGCTTTTCATTATTTTTACTTTCCTTTTACCTTCGCCTGCATGTTTTGCTCGCGACAGGTTCTCTTTTATTAGCGCTGAGGAAGCGCCTCTAGCGAATGACTTCCAGCCAGTGTAACGCGAATTCCTGTCACAGGAATTCTGAGATCATATAAGTGTGACGTGGCAGTTCCTGATTGGTTCGTGTTGGGGAACCCCTTCTCGCTGCCGACGTGACGTAAATTCGCGCAGGCGCACTGGTGAAGCGCGAGATTCGGCCCAAGGTTCTTATTATTATTATTATTATTATTTTTGTATACAAGATCGAGGCTCGAACCATGATCGAGGCTCGAAATTCCATGCCCGAACCTCAGCGCAATCCAAGAGGATTCACTTGTTTGATTTGAAACTGTTTCTTTAGTTTCATTTATTTATAGCTATGGCGAACGTTCGTTTGCACAATAGCAGGTACGAGTCATTGACTCGTAAACACGAACTCATTGCTTGCCCGCCCGACGGAGTGAGCGTCGAGGATGTGGTAACCAGTGTTGGTAACCTTGTCGGCCTGGATAACGTCCTCGCTGCCTCCACGATGAACCACAGAATCGTGGTCTTTGTATCAAAGGAACACCTCGTTAATGAGGTGGTGGAACACGGCTTGTCCTTATCCCAGGGCATTTATGTAAGTGTTAGTCCAATGGACACACCGGCGGTCCGAATCATTTTGTCGAACTTACCGCCCTTTATAAAAAGCGAGCACATTGTCTCTTCGCTTAATCGTTTCGGCACCGTCGTGTCCCGGATATCGATGATCCCCCTGCGACTTCGAGCAGACGCCTCACTCTGACACATCATGACCTTCCGGCGTCATTGTTATATTATCTTCAAAGACAACGCTCAGACGCTTAATGCGACCATAACGCTGTCGCTCAATGGTCATAACTATCAAATGTATGTGTCGACCGAAACAACGACCTGTTTCATTTGCGGGCAACACGGACATGTTAAAGGTGCCTGTACGAAGGTAACTGTCCCCGTGAGAACAACCGAGCAGGCAGAACCTGGTAATGCTGCGGACGATCAGCCGTCCACATCGACGGCAGCAGCGAGAGATACCTGTACGAAGGTAACTGTCCCCGTGGGCACCTGGTAATGCTGTGGACAATCAGCCGTCGACATCGACAGCAGCAGAGAGAGATACCTCAGTGAATGACGGAGGTTTCACTGTTGTTACTGCTCGGAAGCACAAATGGCCGAACGTTAATGACGAAGCAGCAACCAGGGATTCAAAAAAGATTGTGTTGACTGGAAACGACAACGGACCCCTCACTGAGGTGGCTCCTTGTGTTACCGGCATAACCTTACACAATAGATTTGCATCTCTAACTCCTGATGATGACAAAGAATCAATGAATCAGAGTGAAAGAGCTGCTTGTGATGACAATAATGGACCTGCAGCTCCTTTAACTGCTGAAGTCAACGATGAGCCCATTTTAGCCTCTGTCTCTGTCGGGCGTGAGGGACCTGGGGAGGTCGTGCCTCAGAATGTCCCGGGCTGTGCGGATATGGAATGCACAGTTTCTGTCTGTGCGGGGCATGAGGCACCTGAGGAGGTCGTGCCTCAGAATGACCCGGGCTGTGCAGACATGGAATGCACTGTTTCTGTATCAGCCGGGCATAGCACACCTGAGGAGGTTGTGCCTCAGGTTGTCCCAGGCTGTGCTCTCATGACATGTACAAGTTCTGTCGTTGAAACACCTCATATAATTCCGGAGCGTGGCATGACCATAGCGGGTCATGAAGAGGGTGAATCTCGCAACCCCTGTTGCATCATTGTCTGATTTGCAGACGCGTCCAAAATCTGCAGACATTCAGGGGATGGCACATGCAGCATCTGCTGCACCGGTGCTTGCTTTACCGTTAGAGGGTGAGACTCAAGCTGATCAATTGGACTATGACTCCGATGGAGCCTCATCCCTCACGTCTGGCATCAGCATCGAGGCTTGGAACGAATTGTTGTTGTCTCATGGGCTGGAGGGTGATCTGGGCATCACACCTGCAGAAATTCTAAAATTCCTGAAAGACACTTTTCGGAAGAGGTGAGTAAAGGTGAAAGATTTCTTTCCAGACCTAAAAATCTTCATAACATGGGTGAAATATCTCGTTCTGAAGTCCAGCCAGCTCGGAGTTGGGGAACGAGAAGTATACCGCCTCAAGAAGTACATCATCAAAGCGAAGGAAGAGCTACAAGTAGACAAACCTTCCGCGATATAACCCCTTCTCCTTCTTCTTCACACGACCTTTTCTGTAGCTACCCTGAATATCAATGGGGGGCGGTCCCCATTGCGCAAGACCCAGGTCAAATTCCTCACTGAGGAAAAGCATATTGACGTCATGCTTTTACAGGAGACGAGATGCAGTCCTTCTTGCGAAAGCCAAATGGCGAAGGTTGATGAACGGCCAATGGTTTTTCAGTAGCTTGGCTTGTCCTAGAGCCGGGGTAGCTATATTCTTCTCATCTTCTTTCCTCCAAACTGACATTGTTTTTGAAGACATAATTAAGGGGTACCTAATTTGTGTCTCTTTCACCTTCAATGGTTATAAGCACACACTTTTTAATGTCTACTCACCCAGTGACAGCACTGACAGGGTCACCTTCTTCACACAGTTAGAAACATCACTCAGTCATGTAGATTTTAATAGTCTTCTTTGCTTGGGTGGGGATTTTAATTGTACTCCAGACTCTGCCATGGACTGGAACGGTAAAGAACCTCATCTAGCTAGGTACCGTCCCACTGGCAAGGGTTTTATCTAAATTTTCTTTCGTTGACGCGTGGAGACTTCACAACCCCCTCATACGCCAATATACATGGTGTTGCTGTCTTGACAGTCGGCTTTCCTCCGCTCGGCTAGATCATGTTTACATAAATAGTAATTTTCTTAACATGATGGGCAATGTGCAAATTTTACCAATCGGTTTCTCCGATCATCAAATGGTCACCTTTTCTTTTCTCTCTCCGATACGGAACTATGGAGCTGCACATTGGATTTTTAATGTGGACCTTTTAGAGGATCAAGCTTTCCTTAAAGCCTTCCGGGCTTTCTGGGGCACACTGCTTTTGCGGAAGCCTTCCTTTACTTCCCTCAATAAATGGTGGGATAATGCGAAGGCGCAAATTAAAACCTTTTGTCAGCAGTATAGATTATTTTGTACAAAAGATGAGTCTCTCTTTAAAAGTGTTATTGAAAAAGAAATTTTAGCTTTGCAAAGCCATCTGTCGCCTTCCAACACAATGGAAACAAATCTTTCATTGGCCAAAAAGAAAGCTATTCTCAACAGGCTATGTGTAAAACAAACTGGAGGTGCCATGATTCGTCTCCGTGTGGAGAACTTGCGTCATCTGGACATGCCTTCTAGTTTCTTCTTTCGACCTGAACACACTTCAAAGGGTAGCGAGCAGCTCACCTTGTTACGGACTGTGCAGGGCAATATGATAAAGGATCACAAGGGCATTATAACCCTGGTTAAAGATTACTTTTCTGATCTGTATTGTAAGAAAGACATTGATGACGAAATGGTGCATTCTTTAACCGCGTCCTAGCCCACCTTGTCAGCTACTGCACGTCAAGAGCTGGACAGAAAAATAACTATGGAGGAACTGTTTGTCGCACTGCAAGCCTTGCCGAATGGAAAAGCCTCAGGCTTGGATGGACTCCCCGTAGAGTTCTACAAAGCTTTCTGTGACCTCTTTGGGACGGAACTGTTGGAAATATTTTCTGACAGTTTACGACTCAACCAACTGCCACTCAGCTGCCATAGAGCGGTGCTTGCCCGAATACCTAAGGAGGGAGATCTGCATCGGGTGGAAAATTGGCGTCTGATATCCTTGCTATGCGTGGATTATAAAATCTTTTCTAAGGCTCTCACCAACCGGCTCAGAGTCGTGATTGGGGAGATCATACACCCAGATCAATCTTACTGTGTCCCTAAAAGGTCAATTCACGACAGTATCTTTATTGTACGTGACATGATTGATATCTGCTCTCTCGAACAAAGAAATGTTGGTCTGGTGTTCCTCGATCAGGAAAAGGCCTTCGATCTCATCGATCACTTTTATCTTTTCTCTGTTTTACGGGGGTTTGGTTTTGGTGAAATTTTTATCTCTCACGTACAGATACTGTATAATAACACTTTTAGTTTAGCAAAAGTTAACAACATTTTATGTCAGCCTTTCCCAGCTAGTAGAGGCATTCGTCCAGGTTGCCCTCTTTCTGGCCTCCTGTACTCCCTCACGATTGAGCCTTTGCTCGTTCGTTTGCGCGCACATCTTCCCGGTTTCGTTCCTCAACCAACTGCGAACCCGTTCAAGGTGATTGCTTATGCAGACGATCTTTGTGCAATCGTTCACTCGGATGAGGACGTCTTGGCCTTGGTCCAATGCGTCCATGAATTCAGTTTGGCAAGTTCGGCAAAAGTGAATTGGAAAAAGAGCAGAGCTCTCTACCTTGGTCCGCAAAATGGCGCCACTCCTCCGACTCTACCTGAACAACTCAAATGGGCATGGGATGGAGTTCTTTACCTTGGTGTCTTTCTTGGTACTGAAAACTTCATTTTGAGAAACTGTGAATCTCTAATGATTAAAACTGAGAGGCAGCTGCTAAAATGGAAGGGCTTACTCTGCCAACTCTCCTATCGGGGCCGAACCCTCGTTATAAATAACCTTGCAGCATCGATGCTTTGGCACGTTTTTATGGCACTGCAGCCCCCGGATTTTATTCTTTAAAAACTGCAGTCTATTTTTATTGACTTCTTCTGGGGGAGGGGGCGGGGAGCACTGGCTCAAACCTGGTGTGTTAAACCTACCTGTTGCTGAAGGAGGACAGGGTCTGATTGCCATTACCAGTAAAGTTATGGCTTTTCACCTCCTGTCGCTTCGTCGACTGCTGTACATTGACGTCTCGTGGCAGGCATTGGCTCACTGCCTGCTACGGCAGGCAAGGAAACTCGGCTACGATCAGGAGCTGTTCCTTATTGGCACCAAGAAAGTCGATATGGCATCAGTCCCCCTGTTCTACAGGAGTGTGCTGGAGGCATGGCAGGTGGTTACCGTTCGCCGTGATAACAGTAATTATTCCCTTGAAATGTTTTTAAACGAGCCAATCTTTTTAAACCCCATTTTTGAAGGGGTCTGCAGTGATCGTACCTTTATGCAAAAGTTTATTGATGTTGGATGCACCAAGGTTAAAGATTTTAGAACGCCTTCTCCTTACAAGTGGAAACCAGCTGCTGACGTTGCTGTGGCCACTGGAGTTACATCCATTCGAGTCATTGGGAGAATATTTTCTGTGATTCTGCGCTTTTTCAAGCAAACCAGGCTAAAATGGGCTCCACAGATGGAAGCTGACCCTCTCTTATCCGAACGCCCCTTTCCAGAGCCTTTGCTTCATTTTCAAGGTTTCACCTCCTTTAAGTTGATGGGAAAATCCACTGTTTATGGTATGTGTGTCAAAACCCTTGTTTCTGATAGACCTGCAGAACCACAAGCGCACTGGAAGAGAATGCTCCAGACTACTCATTCCACTTCGATCAACTGGCTTGTTATGTACAAGGTACCCGTTGCCAAACGCTCCGGAGACTTGCAGTGGCGATTGGCACGTCACATTTTACCCTCAAACGTTTTGATACACCGAATGTGTCCACATGTCCTTGAAAAGTGCCCTTTTTGTGATGTGATGTGTGATGCTCTTTTTCATGCCTTTGTTGGATGCCCAAGATTGACACCACTTTTTACTGTTTTATCGCATGTCATTCAAGGGTTGGGGTTGGTTTTTACACATTGTGTTTTTATATTTGGTTTTAGTATTAAACCCAGATGTAGGCATGAATGTTTTTTAGCCAAATTTTTAATTTCTGAGGCAAAACTTGCTATGTATGTGTCCAGGAAGAGGAAAATCCGGAACAGTGTTGTTCCAGTGAATGACGCGGTAGTCTTTCTTAGGTCATTGGTGTCGTCTCGGCTGAACCTGGAATTGTCTTTTGATAACTGTGGGGACTTCCAGAAACGATGGTGTGTACGGCGTTCCTTGTGCAGTTTAACTGACGAGTCCTTACAGTAAACTTGTAAATATAGCATTGCTCTCTTATTTGGTTTAATGTGAAATGTTTCTAAACTGTACTTTTTTTATGACTGTATATATCAACTTTATTTGCTGTCTTTATTGATTTGTAACCATGATTTTCTTTTTTCTCACTGTCTGTATTTGTAGAAATGTTCTCATGACCTGAATTTATTTTTTTGCCTGTCTGCATTGGTGGAAAAGGTTTTTCCTTCAATAAAAAGGAATGAAATCTCTCTCTCTCTCTCTCTTTCTCTCTCTCTCTCTCTCTCTCTCTCTCTCTCTCTCTCTCTCTCTCTCTCTCTCTCTCTCTCTCTCTCTCTCTCTCTCTCTCTCTCTCTCTCTCTCTCTCTCTCTTCTCCCTTCTCCCTTCTCCCTTCTCCCTTCTCCCTTCTCCCTTCTCCCTTCTCTCTCTTCTCTCTCTCGTTGTTGGGTGTGGCAAGATGGCGTGTGTTCGTGTGTTGGGCATGGCAAGATGGCGTGTGTTTGTGTGTTATTGGGTGTGGCAAGATGGCGTGTGTTTGTGTGTTATTGGGTGTGGCAAGATGGCGTGTGTTTGTGTGTTATTGGGTGTGGCAAGATGGCGTGTGTTTGTGTGTTATTGGGTGTGGCAAGATGGCGTGTGTTTGTGTGTTATTGGGTGTGGCAAGATGGCGTGTGTTCGTGTGTTGTTGGGCGTGGTAAGATGGCGTGTTCGTGTGTTGTAGCTCCTCGCTCGTGTTGGTTTCGTCCTCTCCCCACCTCCCTTTTTACTTTTCCCTTTTCCTGTTTTTTTTCTTTTCATTTGTACTTTTGCCGTGTCTGTTGACCTTTCCTCCCTTCCTGCTTCGTTACCACCTGTCCCTCTTTTCCCCTCTTTCGAGACAGAGAGAGGGCGAGCCAGCACAGTGAGGGTTTGTTTAAACCATGCTTTAGTTATAATTTATTTAATATACTTTTTTCTATTCATTTTTTTCTTTTTCTTTAGGATTAAACAAATATATTTACTGTTCGCTTCGTTTCTCCTTTGATGATATGGCTAATAGGAGTAGCCAAAGGCCTGCCGATCGTGTTACCGATGAGGGTTTATCGCGTAAGCACGGGCTGTGCCTTGTCCCGCCGGAGGGAGTTGAAATGGATGATATTTTGCTCGCGATTGGGGATTTGATCGACGTGAGTAACATTCGTGCCGCGTCCCGTATGAATCACAAAATTGTGGTATTTGTCTCGCAAGTAGGTCTGACCGACATTGTTGTGCAGAACGGTTTGACCTTGGGAGACGATCTGTTTGTTGCTGTCGTTGATGGACATGCCCGCAGTTAAGGTCATTCTGAGCAATGTTCCGCCTTTTCTAGGTAACGAGGAAATCCTCCACAAGCTAGGTGAGTTTGGTACTGTCGTCTCTCGAATCATTAGGGTTCCTCTACGTACGAGAAACAGCAGATTGAAGCACGTACAATCGTTTAGACGTTTTTGTTTTGTTGTTCTAAAAGACGCAGTGAAACAGTTGAACACCTCCCACACCTTTAAAGTAGGCGAGCATGAACATAGGATTTTCATGGCTACCGAGACCTTGATCTGCTACGGATGTGGAGCACACGGACACACTAGAGTGGAAAACAGATGGGGTCAAATATCTTGGTGTCTATCTCGGCAACCAGGAGGTAGAAATGAAGAACTGGGAAGGAATGATTGAACAAATTACACACCGGTTGAAACGATGGGAGGACTGCTGCGATCTCTTTCTTATAAAGGCCACACTCTTGTTATAAATAACTTGATAGCAGCAAGATTATGGCATAAACTATTTGCCTTGCAGCCACCCAAGGAGTTGATGCCAGCCATCCAGCGGGTCTTGATTAATTTCTTTTGGAATGGATACCACTGGCTTCGGCCTCAAATACTGTACCATGCTCGGAAGGAGGGTGGACATGGAATTGTGGATGTGTCCACCCGGCTTTTGGCTTTTCGCCTACAGTCTGTGCAATGTCTGTTGTATGCTGAAGAGCTGCCCTGGCACCCATTTGCGTTTTTGTTGCTGCAACAAGCGGGAGGCCTGTGTTATGATAGGCACCTGTTCCTGGTGAACCTTGACCGTGTCAGTTTAGTTTCAATCCCAACTTTTTATCAGGGGGTGTGCTGAGAGTTTGGAAAGGTTTTGGGGTTCATCGTTGCCTTGAGGCTTATAATTGCCGGATGTTTATCCAAGAGCCTATTTTCTATAACGGGTTTTTTCCATGCATTCCTCATAGTCCGACTTTGATTAGGGAATTTACTCAAGGAGGAATTGGCAAAGTTTGTGACCTGAGGGATACATCTGGGATAAAATGGATGTCTGCTGGCAGGGTGGCGACCATTCTTGGTTTAGGATCCGTGCGTGTTGTCAGCCAAATTATAAGCATCGTCAAGAGGAAGTTTAAGGAGTTAAATATTGGCTGGGAAGGTATAAACAATGTCGAGGATTTTCGACTGTCCTTCCCTGAAATTAAGGTGCTCCCAGCTCTCCAGTCGAATGGTGAACTTGTATCACCTTTTCATTTGGGAACAAAGGCGGGTATTCACAAGCTCCTGCGAGAAAACCAAGCATCACCCTTCTCCGGAGTGGCACGAGTGGCCTTGTGGTCAGAAAGGTTAGGGCCAGGGTCTCCTGCCACGCCACTGTGGCCTAATATGTACAAACTACCTATTTACGGGTTCCCAGCAGATATCCAGTGGAGATTAGCACATTGGGCTCTCCCTGCGAATACCTTTGTTCATCACCTTTATAGCTCAGTACCGGTAGCATGCCCCTTCTGTGAACAGAAGGAGGATCTCTTTCATGCCTATGTGAAATGCGAAAGTCTAATACCTCTTTTCTCGATTCTCAAACACCTTTTTGATCAGTTGTCTTTTCCTTTCACTTCACATTCTTTTATTTTTGGTGTACCTTTCAGACCCTCCTGCAAGGACTCTGGTATTCTCCTAAACTTCTTAGTTGCTGTAGCAAAATATTCAATATATAAATCAAGGAAAAGAAAAATTGATAATGGCCATGGGTTATTTTTTATTTTTTTATTTTTTTTGTATACAAGATCGAGGCTCGTGAAAGAGCGAACATTAATCACACAGAAAGACAAACAGACACACAAAACAAATAACATCGGGAGCGGTAGACAAGATGGGGAGAGAGGGGGAAGGACACAAACACAACATTTGAGAGCAGGGACCGAGAGACATGGAGACATCGAGAGAACTGTGGGAGGGAGAGGGCTTTGGGGGGAGGCATGGGAAGGGGGGGGGGGGGGGTGGGAGAGGTATAAAACATATGGACACTGCCAAGACTTCCAGGAAAGAAGTTGGAATTTCAAACAAGGTGGATCTGGGGTGAATTAGTGGGGGTAGAAAAGATCAAGGTTTTGGATGGGGGAAGATAAGAGATGGTGGTGAACAGCTGTTTTGAAGACCTGGAGGGAGGAGTGTGATTGAAGTGAGTGTGGGAGTTTGTTCCAGAGGCGGGAGAAAAGAGGAATGAAAGAGTGAGGTGAGCAGAGAGCCGAGATTTCGGCAGTTTAAACATCAGAGGGTGGCTGGCAGATCTTCTGCGACCTGTAGGAATACTTGGGGGACAGAGCACAGAGAGAGCTGGGGGAGCAAGGCCGGAGAGGAGTCGGTAGAAGACAGAAAGACCACCTACCTGCCTGCGGTGAGTGAGTGAAAGGCCCTCAGAGATAGCTTCATCGCAGGAGATTCCAATGATTCTGAAAGCTTTGGATTCAACAGCGTGAAGCCGAGCCAGGTGTGAGGCAGGAGCACCAGCCCATAGGGGAGAACAGTATTCCATTGAGCTGCAGATGAAAGCCTTGTATGTGGTGAGGAGCTCAGGTGTGCCGAGGAAGGACTTCGCACAATGGAGGATGCCCAGTCGGCGACAGGCTTTGGAGGCCAGCTTGGAAATGTGGTTTTCCCAAGAAAGATCATGGCAGATGGTGAGACCCAAAAGCTTGAGCGACAGAACTTCTTGGAGAGGATTGTTGAGAAAGTAGATGGGAGGGTTGTCCAGTCGATCTTTTCGGAGAGACATAGTAAGAGTGTGAGATTTGTCAGGATTGAAAGACATGTTCCACATTTTTGACCAGTCTGTGATTTTGTCCAGGTCTTCAGAGAGTGAGGAGGCTGCAGACTGCCGATCTGAGGGAAGAGGAATTGGAGCGGCAGCGAGTGGAGTCATCAGCAAAGAGATACAGAGGATTTTCCAGAGAGTCGGAGAGATCATTGATAAAGACCAGAAAAAGCACAGGGCCCAGCACACTGCCTTGGGGAACTCCAGCCTGAACGGGAAGGGGAGATGAGAGAAATCCATTCAGGGCCACACGTTGACTACGACCAGAGAGGAAGTCCGCAAGCCATGCATGGAGATTTCCATGGATACCATAGGAGGAGAGTTTGGTGAGCAGAGCTGGGTGCCAGACCGTATCGAAGGCACGTGATATGTCAAGGGAGACAGCTCTGATTTCCTGTTTGGCATTGAGGACCTCCATCCATTGTTGAGACAGCAGAAGCAGCATGTCCAGAGTAGAGTGACCTGGTCTGAAACCAAATTGATGATCAGAGATCAAGCCATTGGAGAAGAGGAAAGATTTCATATCCGAAGCAATGATGGATTCCATGACTTTGCTGATAATTGGGAGCAGGCTGATTGGTCTGTAGTTGCAAGGATCTGTTTTTGCACCTTTTTTGTGTAAAGTGGTAATGTTTGCTGATTTCCAGGATGCTGGCAGATGACCTTGAGCAAAGGATAGGGTGAAAAGAACAGAGAGAGGGTGAGATAGAGTGGCAGAGCAGGATTTTAGGACCCGTGGGCTGATGCCATCTGGTCCAGTTGCAGAATCAGAGTCGAGGTTTGACAAAAACTCCTCCACCTTGTCAGGAGAGAAGGTCACAGAGTCCAGGAGCAGTTTGGTTCGACTGGGAAAGGTGGGAACAGAGAGAGATGGGTTTGGGACTAAGGATTTTGAGGCAAACACAGAGTTGAGGCATTCGGCTTTGTCACGTGCGATGTCAACTGTGTGGCCATTTGAGGTAAGGGAGGGGATGGAGGGGGAACAAACACCAGAAACGGATTTGACCAGACGCCACCAGGATTTGGAGGAAGGAGACAGGTTTGAGAGTTCATTCTTGAGTGAGGAGAGATAGTGCTTCCTGGCACTCCTGAGGGTAGACACACACTTGTTCCGAGCTTGGTGGAAGGAACTGAGATTTCCTTCAGTTGGATTAGCCTTCCAAGAGGCAAAGGCAAGTTGTTTCAGGGCAACTGCCTCACCACAAGATTCAGTGTACCATGGACGGGAGGAAGGGTAAGACAACTGAAGGCGAGATGGGATAAATCTGTGCATGAGAGAGATCAGTTTGCTTTGGAAGAATTCCCAGGAAGAATTGATGTCAGAGGCAGTGGAGATGGGAGACCAATCCAGACGATTGATGGCTGCTTGAAGACCGTCCCAGTCGGCCTGAGTGAAATGCCAGACTCGTCGACACTGAGGAGGCTCTCTGAGAATGGCCAGAGAGATGTCCACTTTGACAAGCACATGATCAGAAGAACCGATTGGAGCAGAAGAAGAGCAGCAGACATTAGCAGGGAAGTTAGGCATAACCAAGTCTAGAAGAGAAGATACTCCATTGGCTGAGATCCGGGTCGGGAAATTGACAGATTGTGTCAATCCCAGTGAGTCACAGAAGTCCTTTGCTGAGGTGCCATGACTGGTGAGAGAGGAACCCACACCCAACCAGGTGGCATGATGACAATTGAAGTCACCACATATGAGGAAGAGAGAGTTGGGATGAGTGGATAGAAGTTGGTCCATGTTGTCAGACAGTGAAATGTAGATGGAGTCATCACTGTTTGGGGGACGGTACAGAACACATATGAACAAAAGGTGGGAGCGGAGAGGAAGCCGTAGCCAGAGGTACTCCTGGGGGTGAGGAGGAGAGAGGGCAGTGCAAGGAGAGTGAGGAAGAGAGTTTTTGATAAAGATAGCCACCCCACCACCAGGCCGAGGCTCAGGTCTATCATACCGGAGGAGGGAGTAACCAGGAAGAGATATTAAGGAATCAGAGACATCTTGAAGGAGGAAAGTCTCTGTTAAGCAGATCAAGTCTGGATTGTCAGAAGCAACCTGTATGGAGAGATCAGTCAGGTTTGAGCGAAGGCCCCGGATGTTTGAGGTCCATACCGTTAATGAAGAGAGAGGGGGAGCATCGGGTACAGGACAGGGGAGGGGAGGAGTAGGGTAAGATGAAGGATGAGAGGGGGAGGTAGGGAGAGCAGTTGTTAGTGTGTCAGCGATTGCAGAAGAGTTCCAAGAAAGGGAAGGATGAGGAGGATGAAAGGTTTGAAGGTGAAGGGATGAGGCACAGAGAGGGGTTGTTTGAGGGGGGGCAGAGGAAAGAAGAAGGTTGGGGGGGGGGTGGAGGTATGAGATAGAAGGGAGACGAAGTGGGGAGGAGGCAGCTTTGAGGAGGAGGGGGGAGGAGGGAGAATTGGAGAGGAATGGTATGGGGGGAGATTTGAATGGGAGGGGTTGGGGGGGAGTTTTGAATGGGAGGGGTTGGGGGGGAGTTTTGAAGGGGAGGAGTGATGGGGGAGTTTAGGAGGGGAAGGGCAAGGGGGGAGTTCAGGAGTGGAAGGGCAAGGGGGGAGTTCAGGAGTGGAGGGGTAGGGGGGGAGTTTAAGAGTGGTGGGGCAAGGGGGGAGTTTAGGAGTGAAGGTGCAAGGGGAGGGATTTGGATGGGAGGGGCAAGAGGGGAGTTTAGAAAGTGGATGATTAATGAAAGACGAACATTGAAAACAAATTGGGTTTGTTGTGATTTTCAAGTTAGCAATCCGGTTCAGAATGATGGAGGAGGGATGGAATGAATGTGAATTTAGACCATGTAGTGAGGGAGACGTATAAGATATTGAATTTCTTTTTTTTGAGGTGGAATGAGTTGGAGAGGAAATTGAGAAAAGCCTTTTAAATAGGAAGAAAAACAGCGTGTTGTAAAATACCACTGAGTAAAACACTGAAGGGGAAAGGTTATACATATTTAAATAATATTTAAACAGAACCGTGAACAATCTTATGTGCACAAAAATACCAACGGGGGGAGAGCCGAGAGGGACCACCACGAGTCACGTGAAGGGCAAACGGTGGATGGCAAGGAGTTAATGGGGGCGGGGCGAACAGCACACCTGGACAGAAAATACAGGATGAGTCAACAGTACACGTGGAGAAAGGAAAATAAATGTTTTTGGTTTTTGGGGGTCGGGGGGGGGGGGGGAGGTGGGGATTTAGAACGTTAGACAGAGTATTATGTTCGGGGTATAAGGGAAAAAAACAGAGCCAAGCAAAACACGATTAAGATAACAAACACCGACGGGGGTACAACTACAAGGCCGCACACGAGGAGCAGAACACGATTAAATAATTACAAGTTACAGGAAATTCAAACCAAAAGTAACTATAATCAAAACAATAACGCATGGACGATAATAACGAGTTGAAATTTGACAATCTATCTGGGGAAATGGGGGAGAAACACGTGGTCGAAGAACGAACGAACGAACCAATAAGAATGAATAAACGAATGAGAACAGAGAAGGAAATGTTTTTTTTTTGGGATTTTTTTGAGTTGGGATTTACACAAGGAAGAGGGCTATGGGGTGAAAAGATTGGGAAAACAGAGAACGAAAGTTATTGGATCACAAAAACACGGACCGCTGAGAGAAAAACAAAGCCTCAAGGTTGTACAGTGTTCACTGTACAACTACAAGGCCTCAAAACACGACCCGAATTAACACGATTATCAATACAGGTATGAAAGATTTGCACCGAAAATCTTCGTCGGGAGACAATATATACACCATAAAATAAATAGTTACAACGAAAATACAAATGGGAACAATTACTTAACTTCGATTTCGATGGATAGCATGGAGAGCTGAGAATAAACGAACCCTCGCCAGCAAGACCGGAAACGGAAGTCAAACAGATGTTGTTTGATGTTGTTCCTATGTTTAAAGGGCTGGTGTCTGCAAGAATAAGGTTAGAGTTTGATTATGATGTGGCGAATGAAAATGTCAAACTCTTTGAGTGCAAATGGTGTATTAATGAAGCCTTATGTGTTGTGAATGAATCGAATTTGGTCTTTCTTTTTTAATAATTACATTAAGAACTGTGTTGTTTTTTTCTATTTTTTCTCTCCTGTAAAATTTGACTTGACCTGGTTTGTTTTTGTGAAATAAATGGTGTTGCAAATTCAAAACTCTCTCTCTCTCTTTCTCTCGTCTCGACAAAGACGGGAAAACTCCACAAACACGTACAAGACACAAAGGGAGTGAAATGGGGATAGGAAAGACAACAACACAGCACAGTAGTCACAGCTCCTCACACACAGCCGCCATGATTGCCACACCCACGCACGACTCACCAACATCCAGCAGGAGAGAGAGAAGAGGTCAGTGAAGTCACTTGGGTTATGTCCAACTCGGGGTGATTGGTTACATCCGGAAGAGGATGTATGAAGCAGATCAAGGAGAGGAGATCGGTGAGGAACGCGCTTCACCGGATCACGCCACATTGATATTCTGCTCCAGAGAAATCCTCCCTTCAATACGAGACCATTCCAGGGGCACGAGGGCCTCAGCACCTTCGAGCTCCAGTTTTGGTGAGGGTCGATTGGGTTCTCGGGCTCCAGTTTTGGTGAGGGTCGATTGGGTTCTCGGGCTCCAGTTTTGGTGAGGGTCGATTGGGTTCTCGAGCTCCAGTTTTGGTGAGGGTCGATTGGGTTCTCGGGCTCCAGTTTTGGTGAGGGTCGATTGGGTTCTCGAGCTCCAGTTTTGGTGAGGGTCGATTGGGTTCTCGAGCTCCAGTTTTGGTGAGGGTCGATTGGGTTCTCGAGCTCCAGTTTTGGTGAGGGTCGATTGGGTTCTCCAGTGCATCCTTGGTTTGGTTGTGATGTTTCTACAAAACTTGCATTTTTGCCAAAGCCATTCAATACACTTCTGATTCTCCATGGCAAGATGGATGCCTTCCACATGAATGCTAAACAAATCATCGTTTCTTAATATCACTGCGCTGCACACAACTTGTAACGTCTACTTCTGCTACTGAATTGTCCCCTGATTGACAATTGCATTCGTTTTTAAATTGTTACAGTTGCCTCTCCTGTTCACCACACCGTCAAGTCGATCATCACGTATTCAATACAACATCTCAACACGCTCACATACTGTAACTACTGTGTTGGTTTCAGAATTGAGAGATGTGCCAACTCATTTTGGTGAACTGTTGCTGGTGTGCATTTGTGCAAGACAATCTGGGTAATTTGATTGGTGTGTGAATTGTAAAATAAAGCCAGATTTATATTTCCAACATTGTGGGACGAGTCCTGTTTCACAAGAATTTGGTTAAATGGCCTGTTTACTCCAAACACTTGGAAAACAACTCCATGAGTTAAGGTGGATTGAACACCGCTCCTGTCTTATGCAATCTCCAGGAACTGCATTATGTCATTGCCGGGCACCGAAAGGGGACCGGCAATGACGCGTGCTGAAAAGGGGTACTCAGTTTTCCCTCGGGTTTCTTTCTTGTTACCCTCGCCAGAGGAGTAGAGGTTGAGTCCGTTTTTTTGTTACTTGCAAAATCGAAGATTTTTCAAGTATATTGGTCGGTTGGGTTTGTGGTTCTGTCTGTCTTTCTGTTTGTCTGTTTGTCTGTTTGTTTGTCAGTGGCCTACAGGTCACAATTCAAAACCGATCGTCACGAAACTTCACCAAGTTGTATAGGTCGTCCCATTTGAGAAGCATATTGTTTTTGGGGTCAAAAGGTCAAAAGGTCAACATAGGCCAAAGGTCACCAACTTTGCCAAATTTCTAAAATCCTCAATTTTCATCTGATTGACTTGAAATTTGAAGAGGACTTGCATATCTGGTCAATTAATTCAACCACAAAGTATTTTTGAGGTCAACATACGCCAAAAGGTTAACATAGGCAAAATTTCTAAAATCCTCAATTTTCATTCGATTGACTTGAAATTTGAAGAGGACTTGCATATCTGGTCACTGAATTCAACCACCAAGTATATTTGAGGTCAACATAGGCCAAAAGGTCAACATAGGCCAAAAAGTCAACATAGGCCAAATTTCTAAAATCCTCAATTTTCATCCAATTGACTTGAAATTTGAAAAGGACTTGCATATCTGGTCACTGAATTCAACCACAAATTATATTTTAGGTAAACATAGGCCAAAAGGTCAACATAGGCCACATTTCTAAAATCACCAATTTTCATTTGATCGACTTGAAATTCTAAGAGGATTTACATATATGGTCACTGAATTCAACCACCAACTATTTTTGACGTCAACATAGGCCAAATGGTCAACATAGGCCAAGTTTTTAAAATCCTCAATTTTCATCCGATTGACTTGAAAATTGAACAGCATTTGCACATTGGGTCACCAAATAGGGAAACTAACTATTTTTGAGGTCCAAAGGTCCAAAGGTTTGAGGTCAACTCAAGGTCAACTTTCCAAAATCATCATTTTTCATCTGAAAAATCGTCACTTTTCTTCCTATTGACCCGAGCTTTGATGATTATTGTCAATTTAAATCTTGATGAAATGGACAATTTGCTGTATCAATGGAATTTTTTTTTCTTGGGGGTGGGGGGCGGATTTTGCAAGTATCGTGCTCCGCATAACATCTTCTTGTTTGTTTGACTGTTTGTCCACACAAAATAGATATGATTTTCTCTGCAACCGTTGGTCCGATTGTCAGGAAATTTTCACCATAGGTGCAGGTGCACCTGTAGAATTTTTTGATAATCATGACGTCATAGGTCACGTAGTTCGGCCACCATATTGGAAAAACCGAAAAAAATTGCACCTCTATCTCCGAAAGTGCTGCATAGAAAAAATGGAGACATGCCTCATTGTAAAGAACTCTCCATGTGGAATAACATCTGTTAATGATGATGTCATAGGTGCCTCCATTATCACATCATAATTCGTCAAGCACAAACTTCATCCGATTAAGATTAAATTTCTTGAGCATAATCTAGGGATGAATAGGTGGAGAAAAAAATAATGATGACGTCATCGGTCACGTGGTTCGGTCGCCATATTTGTTTTAACACAAAAGCCTTAACAACCCCAGAAAACACATCCTGGTGAGGGTTTGCAATCTCTGCTCTTTCTAGTTTGTTACTTGCAAAATAGAAGGTTTTTCAAGTATATTGGTTGGTCTTGTGCCTTATTGGCAAAAAAAAAAATTTCACAAGTATGTTGAACACTGGTTTGTGTGTGTGTTTGTTGATATGTCCGCTCAAAATTTCAAACCGATCGACAAAAAACTTCGCCAAATGGTGGAGTTCGTGGTCCGACAAAATCTTATATATTTTTTAGGTCAAAAGATCAAAAGAGCAACATTGGCCAAAAGTCAACCACTTTTTTCAAATTCTACAATCCTCAATTTTCATCCGAT
Organism: Myxine glutinosa; assembly: GCF_964187855.1. NCBI lineage: Eukaryota > Metazoa > Chordata > Myxini > Myxiniformes > Myxinidae > Myxine > Myxine glutinosa. The sequence goes on along the minus strand of NC_136267.1, from coordinate 6,305,802 downwards.
TGACTTGAAATTTGATTGGATTTTCATATCAGCCAACTGAATTCAACCAGCAACTATTTTTGAGGTTAACATAGACCAACAGGTCAACATAGGCGAAAATGTCAACATAGGCCAAAAGGTCAACATAGCCCAGATTTCTAAAATTGTCAATTTTCATCCGATTAACTTAAAATTTGAAGACGATTTGCATATCATGCCACTGAATTCAACCAACAACTATTTTTGAGATCAACATAGGTCACAAGGTCAACATAGACCAAAGGCCAACAACTTTTTTTACAAATCTCTAAAATCCTCAATTTTCATCCGATTGACTGGAAATCGAATAGGATTTGCATATCTGGTCAATTAATTCAATCACGAATTATATTTTAGGTCGCCATAGACCAAAAGATCAACATAGGCCAAAAGATCAACATAGGCTAAATTTCTAAAATTCTCAATTTTCATCCGATTGACTGGAAATTTGAAGAGGATTTGCAAATCTGGACAATTAATTTAACGATCAAGTATTTTTGAGGTCAACATAGGCAAACAACTTATTTTAGGGATTTCACAAGTATCATGCTGTGCACGGCATATTTCTTGTTACTTGCGAAAATCGAAGATTTTTCAAGTATGTATATTGGTTCGTCTTGTGCGTTATTCTGTCTGTCTGTCTGTCGGTATGTCTCTCGGTCTGTATGTCAGTCACCTACAGGTCACAATTTTCAACTGATCTTCACGAAGCTTCACCAAATTGTAGACATCGTCACATTTGAGAAGCCTATTGATTTTGAGTTCAAAGGACAAAGGTCATCTGGAGGTCAGATTTCGAAAATCTCCATTTTTAATCTGATTGATTTGAAAATAGAACAGCATTTGCACGCCGAGTCAATAAATTGGGAAACCAACTATTTGAGGTCAAAATGTCAATGGTCAATTCAAGGTCAAACATCCAAATCATCAATTTTCATCTGAAGAACGGTCAATTTTCATCCGATTGACTTGAAAATAGACCAGCATTTGCATACTGCCTCACTGAATAGGGAAACCCACTAATTTTGAGGTCAAAATGTCAAAGGTCAACTGAAGGTCAAAATTCCAGAATCATCAATTTTCATCTGAAAAACCGTTAATTTTCATGTGATTGACTTGAAAATTTAACAGCATTTGCACAGCGCCTCAATGAATTGGGAAACCAACTATTTGAGGTCAAAAGGTCAAAAGGCAACTCTAAGTCAAACTTCTAAAATCATCACTTTTCATTGTATTGACCTTTATTGTTTGATAAAGATCGTCAACTTATATATATATATTTTTTTTTGGTCTACAGGATCGAGGCTCGCGAAAGAGCTAACATTTATCACAAAAAAAAAATCAAACAGACACATAAAACAAATAATAAGGGTAGAGGTAGACAAGATGGGGAGAGAAGAGGAAGCACGCAAACAACATTTGAGAGCAGGGACATCGAGAGATCTGTGGGAGGGCTTGGGGGGAGGAGGCGTGGGAAGGGGGGGGAGGGGTGGGAGAAGTATTAAGCACAAGGACACTGCAAGGACTTCCAGGAAGGAAGTTGGTATTTCAAAAAAGTGAATCAGAGGTGAAATTATCAGGGGTAGAAAAGATCAAGGTTTGGATGGGGGAAGATAAGAGATGGTGGTCAACAGCTATTTTAAAGACCTGGAGGGAGGAGTGGGATTGAAGAGAGTGAGGGAGTTTGTTCCAGAGGCGGGAGAAAAGAGGAATGAAGGAGTGAAGGTGAGAAGAGAGTCTTGATTTTAGCAGTTTAACCATAACAGGGTTGCTGGCAGATCTTGTGCGACCTGCAGGAATATTTGGGGGACAGAGCCCAGAGAGAGCGGGGGGAGCAAGGCCGGAGAGAGGAGTCGGTAGAAGACAGAAAGCCCACCAACCTGCCTGAGGTGAGTAAGTGAAAGGCCCTCAGAGTTAGCTTCATCGCGGGAGATTCCAATGATTCTGAAAGCTTTGGTTTAAACAGCGTGAAGCCGAGCTAGGTGTGAGGCAGGAGCACCGGCCCAGAGGGGAGAGCAGTATTCCATTGAGCTGCGGGTGAAAGCCTTGTATGTGGTGAGGAGCTCAGGTGTGCCAAGGAATGACTTCGCACGACGGAGGATGCCCAATCGGCGACTGGCTTTGGAGGCCAGATTTGAAATGTGGTTTTTCCAGGAAAGATCATGACAGAGAGTGAGACCCAAAAGCTTGAGTGACAGAACTTCGTGGAGAGGGTTATTCAGAAAGTGGATGGGAGGGTTGTCCAGGCAGTCTTCTTGGAGAGACATCGTAAGAGTGTGAGATTTGTCAGGATTGAAAGACATGTTCCACTTGTTTGACCAGTCTGTGATTTTGTCCAGGTCTGCAGAGAGTGAGGAGGCTGCAGACTTCCAATCTGAAGGAAGAGGAATGGAGCGGCAGAGAGTAGAGTCATCAGCAAAGAGATAGAGAGGGTTTTCAAGAGAGACAGAGAGATCATTGATGAAGACCAGAAAAAGCACACGGCCAAGAACACTGCCTTGGGGAACTCCAGCCTGAACAGGAAGGGGAGATGAGAGAAACCCATTCAGGGCCACACGTTGACTACGACTGGAGAGGAAGTCCGCCAGCCAAGCATGGAGATTTCCATGGCTACCATAGGAGGAGAGTTTGGTGAGCAGAGCGGGGTGCCAGACCGTATAGAAGGCATGTGATACAGTCACGTGAAAAAGTAAGTACACCCCATGTAAAGTTTTGACTTTTTCAACATATTTCAACATACAGCTATTTGATCTTCATTTCAACAATATTGATAGATAAAGGTGATATAATATACCAAATATCATGAAACATTTACATTTTGTAATCAATTGTATAATTTAAATAAACATAAATGCAAATTTCGCATGTGGAAAACGTAAGTACACCCCTACATTTATCACTACTTCAAATACCTAAAATTAGAATCAGGTGCACCAGCTCAGGAGCAAATGATTAGAACATCATTAGAGAGGATCTTGGCTCCTGTCTCCTGTCCTGTCTTATCCTGTCTTATTATTCCTCCTCCTGGAGAGGATCCTGTCTTTTTTAAACCTCAGACATTTAGTTTGGTTTGCTCTTTGTTGTTGAAGTATGTGGCATCACCATGCCGAGATCAAAAGAGCTCTCTGAGGCCTTCAGAAAGAAGGTTATAGATGCCGACGAGTCTGGGAAGGGATTTAAAAAGATGTGCAAACAATTTGAAATCAATCATTCGACTGTCCGGAAGATCATCTGCAAGTGGAGAAGATTCCAAACAACTGCCAATTTGTTCAGGCCAGGCCGCCCCAGCAAGTTCAGCCCGTGAGCAGACCGCAAGATGCTGAAAGAAGTCTCTAAGAACCCCAGAATGTCATCACGGGACCTACAGGTAGCTCTTGCCACTGTTGATGTCAAAGTGCACGAGTCTACCATTAGAAAGAGGCTGCACAAATTTGATCTACATGGGAGGTGTGCCAGGAGGAAACCTTTGCTGTCCAGAAAGAACATCAGGGCAAGAAGAAAGTTTGCCAATGAACACCTAGGCAAAGACCAGCACTTCTGGAACAATGTGCTCTGGACAAATGAGTCAAAGGTATAGCTCTTTGGCCATAGTACCAGAAGACATGTTTGGCAAAAACCAAAGACAGCATTTGACCACAAGAACCTGATACCAACTGTAAAGCATGGTGGTGGAAATATTATGCTTTGGGGCAGCTTTGCTGCATCAGGGCCTGGGCAGATCACCATCATAGAATGCACTATGAATTCTTCATTGTACCAGAGGGTGCTTGAGGATAATATGAGGCCATCTGTCGGAGAGTTGAAGCTCAACCGAAGGTGGACCTTGCAACATGACAATGACCCTAAACATACCAGTAAATCCACCAAGGAATGGCTGAAAAGAAAGAAATGGAGGGTTCTGGAATGGCCAAGTCAAAGCCCGGATCAAAATCCCATCGAGATGTTGTGGGGGGATTTGAAACGAGCTGTGCATGCAAGAAACCCCTCAAACATCGCACAGCTGAAAGAATTCTGCATGGAGGAGTGGGCAAAAATTTCTCCCGGTCGATGTCAGAGACTAGTAGACAGTTATAAGAAACGCCTACTTGAGGTTGTTTCTGCCAAAGGGGGCAATACCACCTGTTAGAGCCAAGGGTGTACTTACTTTTTCCACATGCGAAATTTGCATTTATGTTTATTTAAATTATACAATGGACTACAAAATGTAAATGTTTCATGATATTTGTTATATTATATCACCTTTATCTATCAATATTGTTGAAATGAAGATCAAATAGCTGTATGTTGAAATATGTTGAAAAAGTCAAAACTTTACATGGGGTGTACTTACTTTTTCACATGACTATGTCAAGGGAGACAGCTCTAATTTCCTGTTTGGCATTGAGGACCTCCATCCATTGTTGAGACAGCAGAAGCAGCATGTCCAGAGTAGAGTGACCTGGTCTGAAACCAAATTGATGATCAGAGATCAAGCCATTGGAGAAGAGGAAGGATTTGATATCCAAAGCAATGATGGATTCCATGACTTTGCTGATAATTGGGAGAAGGCTGATTGGTCTGTAGTTGCAAGTATCTGTTTTTGCACCTTTTTTCTGTAAAGCGGTGATGTTGGCTGATTTCCAAAGTGATGGCAGATAACCTTGAGCAAAAGAGAGGATGAAGAGAACAGAGAGAGGGAGTGAAAGAGCGGCGGAGCAGGATTTCCGGACCCGTGGGCTGATGCCGTCAGGTCCAGTTGCAGAATCAGATTCGAGGGTTGACAGAAACTTTTCCACCTTGTCAGGAGGAAAGGACACAGAGTCCAGGAACAGATATTGATGAAATACACAATTTGTTGGATCATTTGCAACCTTTTTTTCGGTGGGGGGGGGGGGGGGGGGTGGAGGGGAGCGGTGTGGGGGTGTGATGGATTTTGCAAGTATCGTGCTCTGCATGATGTCTTCTGTTTGTTTGTTTGTTTGTCCGGACGATATCTCAGCCATCCTTTGTTAGGAGGCTGAAATTTCAGCACAATAGTGAGTCCGTACTTTGACAAAAAAAGTTTTTTTTTTTTTGATTAATCAATTAATTGATTAGTTATTTAATTATTATAGATTAATTCAGTACTTATTTATTTCCTTTCTCATCTGGGTAATATCCCAGGCACCTTTTGAGCTCGGAAGCTGATATTTTCACACAACAGTGACCAAGTGATGTGGCTATAAAGGATAATTTTGATTTATTTATTACTCAATTAATTATTTCTTGATTAATCAATTAATTATTTACTTTTGTTGATTAATGACTTATTTAATTAATTTTCAAAAAGTGGTTTAGGTGGTGGTTTAGTTATGCTATGAGCCAATTGATTAAGTTCATAATTTACGACCGTAATTTATTTATTTTAATTATGCAATCAATCAATCAATTATTGTACACCTCTCCCACCCAATACAGTCTCTATGAGTTGCACGGCGGTATTGCCGGGCGCCAGAGGCGCCCCGGCAATGCCACCTTGGAGGATATTTAATTATTTGGCATGGGGGCGGTGTACTTTGAATGTATCTTTACTTGTTTACCACCTTTTTTGACATGGTCACCCAGCTTTAACCAGTGAGAGGTCATGACCCTTGAGCACGTGCCAGTTTGATGTGCAGATGATATGATGTAATTTGGTCATGTACTAATATATTACTTGCTTAACAGTCCCGATTATTCCCTTTTAAATGTGGGGTCCGTTGGGGATGGGGGGGGGGGGGGAATGTTTTTTTCCCTGAGGCTTTCACGAACTGGCTGGATAGGTCCCCATTCGACTGAAGCTAGTTTGGAATGGAATTTGTAATTGATCCGGGGTGCCGGCGATAATTCACCAACTTTTGCTACCAGAGGCTGGTAGCAAAAGACACCTTGAAATCTTTAACATTTACCATCTAATGTTGGTATATGGGACACCCACTTTGACGTTCAACGTGCACAGTTTGTGTGTGTGTGTGTGTGTGTGTGTGTGTGTGTGTGTGTGTGTGTGTGTGTGTGTGTGTGTGTGTGTGTGTGTGTGTATATGCAGAGATGGATTAAGATTTTCTGGGGCCCTGGGCACAAAAAACAATTTATTTCCAAATCATTCCCCAAAAACACGAATGCATAAAAATGCATTGATACCTCCAGGATGAGTCCTAAGTCTCAGGACACGGTTGGAGCTGCTGACACATTTGTTTGTACCACGTTTTATATTGTTTTCTTTTTTTCAGATAATACAAATAGTCTAATACATTAAACCAAGATGGCACACACCAGTCCATTTACATCGGAAGAGAGGCTGGTAGCAGTGGCGTGGTACCACAGGAGGAGAAACACAAACAAGATGATGAAACAGGTCCAAGGAGACTTTAAGGAGCGTTTTGGAAAGCGAGTACCCATTTGGGTGTTTCGTATTCATCGCTACATCGTACAATGAAAGAAGACCTTCAAATGAAAACATTTAAACAAACTATCAATTGTGAATTGTCAGATGCAGATCATGAAAACAGGTTGACAGCTCGTGACGGAATGCTGCAGAACTTCGATTCAGTTCCAAAAAGGTCAAAGGTCATGTTTTGTGATGAGTGTGCTGTTCAACTCAGTTCATCTCCACGCAGTGTGTTCTTTTGGAGTGATGCTAATCCACATCATGTTGAAGAAGTGCAAGACCATTCACCACAAGTTATGGTTTGCCCGGCATTGGGTGTCCACCACATCATTGTTTTTTTTTTTTTTTTTGTATATAGAGTCGAGGCTCGTGAAAGAGCTAACATTTATCAAACAAACAAATCAAACAAACAAGCAAACAAAGTATATAAAAAGGGGAGCGGTCGACAATATGGGGAGAGAAGGGGAGGAAGCACACAAACACAACATTTGAGAGCAGGGACATCGGGAGATGCGTGGGAGGGAGAGAGCCTGGGGGGGGGGGGGGGTGCAGGATAGGTATAAAACGCAAGGACACCAAGGACTTCCAGGACAGAAGTGGGTATTTCAAAAAAGTGGATCTGGGGTGAAATTAGCGGGGGTAGAAAAGATCAGGGTTTTGGATGGGGGAAGATAAGAGATGGTGGTGAACAGCTGTTTTAAAGACCTGGAGGGAGGAGTGGGATTGAAGGGAGTGGGGGAGTTTGTTCCAGAGGCGGGAGAAAAGAGGAATGAAGGAGTGAAGGTGAGCAGAGAGTCTTGATTTTGGCAGTTTAACCATAAGAGGGTTGCAGGCAGATCTTGTGCGACCTGTAGGAATATTTGGGGGACAGAGCACAGACAGGGCTGGGGGGGGAGGGGGGCAAGGCCGGAGCTCTCTTACTTTTTTGATGTCGGTCAACCTGCAGCCATGTTTGCCGAACGCAAAGCTGTGTCACCATCGTTTGTTATTTCTCGTTTCTCTTTCTCCTTAAGATATTGCCTTATAGTTGGTATCTCATTTAACAAAGCAACTCCCTTATCCCCTTTTGCTTGCTTCGCGTTTCTCTTTGATTTCCCACTTAAATACCCCCGATCCATTTTTTGAACTGCTTGTCGATTCTAACGGAAACTGTCAGCTGACCAATGACGTTGTAAGTCATTTGCATATTCGAACATGAGTTCATAAAATGTTGCTTTTTGCCGACATACTCGTGATTGTTTCGTCTGTTAATACTGTTGTGCTGGGGCCGATTAGAAATTTTGACTGCAACTGATTACCGTCAAAAACAAAATTGGCCAATGATGATGAAAAAGTGGTAAATAATTAACGACTTCATTGTGCACGTGTGAATATCAAGTGGATTCACTAATTTAATATACCTCGATCATTGGTTTGCTGAAAACATTGAAGTCATCCTCCACCATCAGTCCGGTTGCCAGGTTGAGTACCTTGTTGTTGCGAGGAGTGTATTGTTTTTTGATGGTTTCGTACTCACATGGATCTATAGAAAAGATTTAGCTTGGTTGCCGGAGTGGCAACCTTGGGGGAACTCCGATATAATTGGCATAAATCCAAGATGGCCGCTGCGGACGGAGGTGGAAAATAACTTTTCGACCATTCAACCGTCAATCACGTGTGATATATTTTTTCCGTATAATTTCGATGTGAGGAACCGATTTCTGAGGTCAGTTGCGTGGTTTGGGGTCAAATTCAGGGTCAAAGGTCAAGTTAAAAGTCATTTTTGCACATTTGGGGGGTTCAAACTTTTTGACCCCTGCATCAACTGCACACCACTCATGAACTCGATACGTTGATTCTAATCTCACCTCTTCTTCTTTTCAGAGAGACGTATGCATATGGCTGACTCAAGGTGTCTTCTCCCGGTGTGTCACGGAGGTGGACAAGAAACGAAATTCACTGCGAACGGGCTCAGGAAGCTCATCTTGTGCGCCAAATCTCGTGGAGATGGAGACCTGCAGGCTACGCTACAGAACATTATTGATGTTGGTGGAGATGCGGCAAGCATAACCTGTCATAAAGGTTGCTACTGTACTTATACATCAAAAGAGAAAATTGAGAGAGTGAGAAAGTCACAGAAAAGAAAGGCTGAAGATGAGGGTGTAAGGACAACTACAAGGTCTCATACTAAGGTAGCTGACAAAGGTGTGTTTGAGTACAAACGTGATTGTATGTTCTGCAGCGAGGAATGTTTACCCATTGATGATAGACACCCAGAACGATGGGACCGCGTTCGTAAGTGTATGACCAAAGAACGTTTTGACACAGAACGTAACCCACTCCCAACTATGAAAGATATGCTCCTTGATGTTGCTGAGCAGCATAATGATGATGTGGCTAGAAGGGTCAAGTTGCACCTTGCTTTTGTTTCTGATCTACCTTCTGCTGAGTGCAAGTACCACGTCCGCTGCTATAACAGTTTTACGAAAGTTCCCACATATGCTGATTTGCCAACTGGTAGTGCAGATGAAAATGCTCTGAAGGAAGTCATTGAGTACATGAGCCGAGACAAGTCCAGATTATGGGATAGTGTTGAACTGCATTCCCTGTACTCGGATCTAGATGGCAAGCTCGCTCGACGTGACATGTTTAGCAAGGTAACTGACTGCATGAGTAAGGATGTTATAGTTGTTCGGGTAGATGGCTGTGCTACCATTGTTGGTTTCCGTGACTCCGTTGCTAAAACTCTCAAGATAGTTAAGGATGACGATATGGATGAGAGGAGCATTGCTTCCGTGGTGAGGCAGATCAAGCATGAGGCACGGTCAGTCAGGTACAACAGTGCCAATTACGACCTATCAGAGTTTACACGGGCCAACAAAATCAAGGCGACCAGCCCAAGTTTGTTGAAGTTGGTTTCGGACCTGGTCTCCGGTGGTAAGGTGACCAAGAAATCTCTGAGCTTGAGCCAGTCAATTCAGAGTCACGTTACAAGTACCAGAAATCAGACAACATTAGGGCTGGCCGTTAAACTGTTGCACCGGCATGGTAGTTCCAACCTTCTCAAACTCCTTCATGAGCATGGCTTCACGACCTCGTACGATGAGGCCCTGAGATTCCGAAAATCGGCCGCCCGTTTTCTAGGTGACAATGCACAGGACCTTCACCAGTTTATGGGGTTGTGTAGAACTGTCGGCGTCATCTTCGCGTGGTTTGACAACTTGGATCTCCAGATAGTCACACCCAATGGTCGACGCACTACCCATGTCCTCTCACATGATGGTCGACGCACTACGCACAGCAACCGACGCACATCACAGCACACGACGCACAGCAACCTCATCCCGCAGGTATTCTAGAGTATGGCCGTGCTAAGCCAGGGATGAGCAGCCTCATCATCCCCAGACTCTCTAAGAAAGCCGCCCAGTCAAAGACGAGCAGTAGCTCATCGGGCAGCCTTCCTCTGCAACACTACACTGGGCCAACCAAGGTGAACCCACCAGCTGTAGAGGCCACCTGTGGCATCTCATAACAAGAAGTATGTGCCCGGCGGGTGAGTCTAGCTACTGCGCAGGAGAAGGACATGAAGTGGCTAAACACGCTCAACACACAGGAGAACGCAATGGAGTGGGGTGGGTTCAACAATCAGGAGGCGCGCAATGATCAAGCTCAAAAGAAGCCAGCGAGTACCTACATATTCGGACCTCTCATCGACGCCAAAGCCGCTCATCCGGACACGGTGCTAACTTCGCTGGAGTACCTCAAGAAGTCGATGGCTGACATGGGGATGTCCTATGTCCATGTCTCCGTCGATCTGCAGCTGTTCATGGTGGCCAGCCAAATCAAGTGGAATGACGTCAATCGCTTCAATAACGTCATTCTCAGGCCTGGCATCATGCACACCGTGCAGTCCTTCTGTGACTGCATCGGCAAACTCATGCGCGGGTCGGGTATTGAGCCTCTCATCAGCTCTGCGTTTGGAGGGCTAACAGGAATCATGAGCGGAAAGTCTTGGGTTCGGGCCATGCGAGCGTTCCGGATGGTTTCGACTACTCTTCTGAGCAATTTTCTCACCACTGGTCCCAAAACATTCCAGGACTTAAGCGACTACCTTGAAACCTGTCGGCAACACCTAACCGGCAGGCACTGGGTCGATAATCTGATAAAGCCTACTCTGCTCGTCCATCAACTGCTTCGTAGCGAGAGGGAGGGAGATTTCCTGCTGCAGCAGCTCACGCTCGAGCTTATGCTCCCCTACTTCTTCGTTGCTGGCCACCACCACTACGCCCGCTACATCACCCATCATGTTGTCGAGATGCGCCACCTGCTGCCACCCATGGCCAAAACGGAGCTCATGTCAGGTGCCTCCGTGTGCCATCACCAGGAGGGTAGCTGGAATGGCGTGAGCTCTGACCAGTTTGGTGAACAAACTGCCATTCGAATCGGCAAAGGTGGCCTCAAGGGTATAACCCTTTCTCAAGAGATGGTCGCGGAATGGATCGATTTTTTTCCCGTCATCGCCTACCTCTCAGACACCATGGCGCACATCTACCCCAATCCCCCAGTCAAGGAGAGCAATGCCCAAGCTGGAGCAAGTACTACAAGCAGTGGACCACGTCACAAGGAGGAGGGCAAGACAAGGAGGGAGATGGATGCAGATGACAGACGTCGAATCTCGCTTGAGCTGTCCAAAATGTCTCACCCATTGGAAAATCAGTCGCCACCCCTCTACAACATCGCCAATGGTAGATTCGGTCCCCCTGAAGCCGAGGTGAATGTTGCCGAATCAGTGGACATAGGCGAGAGAATGGCTGCACAGTTCCGGGCATGCCTCCCCACCGGATTCCATGCAACCGTCTCTAGTTCCATCAAGACCATGGAACACATAAAGAAAGGTGTGAAAATGGGGGACAAGACGATCTTCGACCTGGAGACTATCTTCTTCAGGCTGCTGACAGTCGGACAGCAGCGACAGATGAAGCTAGCACCCATCTTCCAATATGAGCTGTGTCCAATATCCCCATCGCTCATCGACGAGTATGGGTGCTTGAGGAAAGGTAGCAAAGCACCGCTGGCTCACAAACTCTGCGTACAGACACGACGACCACCGCCGCCTGATGTCACCATTGTTGATGCGAGCCAACTCCTCTACCACATCGTGTGGCCGTCAAAAGGAGATGCGTCGGTCATAGTTAAGTCCATCAAGACGAGATTGTCCTCTCTCGCTGGCAAGAAGGTCTTAGTCTTCGACAAGTATCACAACGTTTCTGCGAAGGACCATGAGCGTATGCGACGTGCTGGCCTTGGTTCCATCAATTACGACCTGACCATCAATACACCGCTGCCCAGTCGAGACGCCATCATGAGGAATAAGCACAACAAGTTGCAGCTGTCGAAAGTTCTTAGTACCTACAGCTTCGGCGAAGGAGTCACCGTGGAGAGCCCCAGCGATGGTGTGTTCAACCATGACGAAGCCGACATAACAATGATCTCGTATCTCCTCATGGCTGCCGAGTCCGACACGCGAGTGAGCCGCATTCTCTCAGATGACACCGATGTGTTCGTGCTGCTTGTGTACTGGGTGTACCGAAACAAGATCCAGGCCACAGTGCAAATGGAGCGGTGGGATGGACCTGTTTGGGACATCAACGCCACCTGTGCCGAACTCGGCCCCAAGTGCCTGCAGATCCTGGGAATGCACTACATTACTGGTTCAGATACCACCTCATACCTGTACGGCAAGGGGAAAGTGTCGGCCCTGAAGACCCTGAGAGCTGGCGACTTCCCAGGCCTGTACTCAGCCTTGGGCGAGCTTGATGCCACCCATGCACAGCTCATGGAAGCAGGACAGACGTTCTTCTGTGCTCTATATGGTCAGCAACAGGGGACCACTATGAGTGAGGCGAGGTACCATATGTACACAAAGAAGGTTGGAAAGCCGCTCAAGGTCATGTCGCTACCACCAACAGACCAAAATCTCTTCCTGCACATCTTGCACACTCATCTGCAGACTATACTCGCCAAATCTGCTGACCAGCAGGCTCCACCTGAACTTGACATCACGAAGTATGGGTGGGAAATCAAAGATGGCACCCCAGTACCAGCAACCTCTGATCAGCCCCCAGGACCCCAAGATCTCATGTATGTAGTGCGGTGCAGCTGTAAGGCGGCGGGGAAGGCGTGCGGCAGTGAACGTTGCAGCTGTCACCATGGAAAGATATCATGCACTGTGTACTGCGCTTGTGTTTCTAGTGACGCTTGCTTGAACCCCTTCACGACAGGAGACGAAGACCAAGATGAAGTGGAAGAGGAAGGAGAAGCAGATGTGGTAAATGACGAGGAAACTGATCATCTTGATCTTGCATTCGGCTCTGATGATGAATGGGAGTGATCGCCGTTAATGAATAAACACTTGACCACCCTCGTTCTGAAAATGCAATTATTATTATATTAATAATTTTTTGGCCGAAAATGACCTTTAACTTGACCTTTGAACCTGAATCTGACCCCAAATCACACAATTAACCTCAGAAATCGAATCCTCACATCGAAATTATACGGAAAAATGTATCACACGTGATGGAAGGTTGATTGGTTGAAAAGTTATTTTCCACCTCCGTCCGCAGCGGCCATCTTGGATTTATGCCAATTAATCGGAGTTCCCCAAGGTTGACACTCCAGCAACCAAGCTAAATATTTTCTATAGACCCATTCGAGTATGAAACCATCAAAAAACAATACACTTCTCATGAGAACAAGGTTTAGTACAGAACATATCTGGGTGGCAAACGGACTATTCACCACAACATGAAAAAGCCCTGTAAAAATTTAAACTCACACTTTATTAAAAACATGCTCTTGGTATTCACCACAACATGAGAAAGCCATATAAAAATTAAAACTCACACTTTATTTAAAAACATGCTCTCGGTATTCACCACGACCTGAAAAAGCCATATAAAATTAAAACTCACACTTTATTAAAAACATGCTCTTGGTATTCACCACAACATGAAAAAGCCCAATAAAAATGAAAAACTTACCGATTATTTAAAACATAATCTTGGTATTCACCACAACATGAAAAAGCCATATAATAATTAAAACTCACTTTATTTAAAAACATAATCTTGGTATTAAACCACTACATGAAAAAGCCATATAGAAATTAAAACTCACACTTTATTTAAAAACATGCTCTCGGTATCCACCACTACCTGAAAAAGCCATATAAAAATTAAAACTCACACTTTATTTAAAAAAACATGCTCTTGGTATTCACCACTACCTGAAAAAGCCATATAAAAATTAAAACTCACACTTTATTAAAAAACATGCTCTCGGTATCCACCACTACTTGAAAAAGCCATATAAAAATGAAAAGTCACACTTTATTAAAAACATAATCTTGGTATTCACCACAACATGAAAAAGCCATATAAAAATGAAAACTCACACTTTATTAAAAACATAATCTTGGTATTCACCACAACATGAAAAAGCCAAATAAAAATTAAAACTCACACTTTATTAAAAACATAATCTCGGTATTCACCACTATATGAAAAAGCCATATAAAAATTAAAACTTACAGTTTATTTAAAAACATAATCTTGGTATTTACCACAACATGAAAAAGCCATATGAAAATTAAAACTTACACTTTATTTAAAAACATAATCTTGGTATTCACCACTACCTGAAAAAGCCATATAGAAATTAAAACTCACAGTTTATTTAAAAACATAATCTTGGTATTCACCACAACATGAAAAAGCCAAATAAAAATTAAAACTCACACTTTATTAAAAACATAATCTCGGTATTCACCACTATATGAAAAAGACATATAGAAATTAAAACTTACAGTTTATTTAAAAACATAATCTTGGTATTCACCACAACATGAAAAAGCCATATAAAAATTAAAACTCACACTTTATTTAAAAACATGCTCTTGGTATTCACCACTACCTGAAAAAGCCATATAGAAATTAAAACTTACAGTTTATTTAAAAACATAATCTTGGTATTCACCACAACATGAAAAAGCCATATAAAAATGAAAACTCACACTTTATTAAAAACATAATCTTGGTATTCACCACAACATGAAAAAGCCATATAAAAATTAAAACTCACAGTTTATTTAAAAACATAATCTTGGTATTCACCACAACATGAAAAAGCCAAATAAAAATTAAAACTCACACTTTATTAAAAAACATAATCTTGGTATTCACAACATGAAAAAGCCAAATAAAAATTAAAACTCACACTTTATTAAAAACATAATCTCGGTATTCACCACAACATGAAAAAGCCAAATAAAAATTAAAACTCACACTTTATTAAAAAACATAATCTTGGTATTCACAACATGAAAAAGCCAAATAAAAATTAAAACTCACACTTTATTAAAAACATAATCTCGGTATTCACCACTATATGAAAAAGCCATATAAAAATTAAAACTTACAGTTTATTTAAAAACATAATCTTGGTATTCACCACAACATGAAAAAGCCATATAAAAATTAAAACTTACTCTTTATTTAAAAACATAATCTTGGTATTCACCACTACATGAAAAAGCCATATAAAAATTAAAACTCACAGTTTATTTAAAAACATAATCTTGGTATTCACCACAACATGAAAAAGCCAAATAAAAATTAAAACTCACACTTTATTAAAAACATAATCTCGGTATTCACCACTATATGAAAAAGCCATATAAAAATTAAAACTTACAGTTTATTTAAAACCATAATCTTGGTATTCACCACTACATGAAAAAGCCATATAAAAATTAAAACTCACACTTTATTTAAAAACATGCTCTTGGTATTCACCACTACCTGAAAAAGCCATATAGAAATTAAAACTTACAGTTTATTTAAAAACATAATCTTGGTATTCACCACAACATGAAAAAGCCATATAAAAATTAAAACTCACAGTTTATTTAAAAACATAATCTTGGTATTCACCACAACATGAAAAAGCCAAATAAAAATTAAAACTTACACTTTATTAAAAACATAATCTCGGTATTCACCACTACCTGAAAAAGCCATATAGAAATTAAAACTTACAGTTTATTTAAAAACATAATCTTGGTATTCACCACTACCTGAAAAAGCCATATAAAAATTTAAACTCACACTTTATTTAAAAATCTGCTTTTCGTATTCACCACAACATGAAAAAGCCAAATAAAAATTAAAACTTACCGATTATTTAAAAACATAATCTTGGGTGCAACTAGGCATATGGAAGAACCCTATTGAAAATTAGGTCGCCACGTCAAAATCCAAGATGGCCGCCGCCATGTATGTCTGAACCTTGTGAGCGGAATGTCTTGAAAAATAAATGAGCAACTAACTTCTAATCCGGTGTGTGGGTGTATCTCGGCATAAGGAAGAACGCTATTGAAAATTGGGTCCCCACGTCAAAATCCAAGATGGCCGCCACCATATACAGGGAGTATCAAAAAAAAGGTAATCCGAATTCAAGGGGTTAATATGCAAAGGTTATTTAGTTTGACAATTTACATGTGGTTTACCAATTATGAGGAGATCCTCAGCTTTCCATTGATGCCTTTCATGCATCATTGCTGTCACACATGACCGAGTACATGTTCATTGAAAATGACAAGTTCAAATCGCATTTTTACAAGTTTGGCTGATTGATGCAAGACAGTTTTAAATGGGCGCATTACTTGTCGACTGCCAAGTTGATTATGTGAAATTGTTAAGCTGGTCTGGTAATCGTCGGTTGCGTCATCCTTTGTTTAAGATCGGTATTTAATATGGGCCTACAGTGTATGGGTTTAGAGACAGTCTGAGTCATTGAAAAGATGGTTCAACTTACGACTGAACAGCGGACCTTCGTGGTTACAACCTTTCACCAAACTGGAAGTTTGCAGCAAACTCTTGATGCCTTCAGGGAACGTTTCCCAGAATGGGAGCCTCCAGCAGCTAAAACCATCTGGGTGAATGTTAGAAAATACCAAGAGCATGGCACTAGCCTCAACAACAACAAGGAGAATTCTGATAGGAGGCGCACTGGGCGATCAGAAATGAACATTGCAGCAGTAAGGCAGCAAGTTTTGGAGCATCCTTGGGATACCAGCGCAAGACGAAATGGGACGGGATTGCCTTCAGCAACATTCAACCGAATCACAAGACTGGACCTCCACCAACATCCATATCGGATTCACATCCGGCATCAACTTACGCCAGGGGATTTTGCCAGGAGGCTGGTGCTTGCCAGATGGTTGATAGCACATTGTGAAGCAGATGTCAATTTCCTGCGGTATCTCATTATCGGCGACGAATCTGCTTTCGCCATGGACGGCAAGGTCAATATCCATAATGTTCTTGAATATGCACCAACAGGACAACCCCCAGAATTTAATTTTGACACCAACATGAATCGACAAAAGTGGACTCTTTGGTTGGGACTTTGTGGAAGTGGTCAGGTGATCAGACCATTTTTCTTTCAAAGGAATGTCAATGGTTACAGGTATCTGCAGATGATCAATGATGAAGTTTTAGCACAGCTGGAGGAGAACTTTGAGCGACAGGTTCGTGGTGTCTTCAGTTAGCTCTGGTGGGCCCAAGATGGCACCCCAGCACATCATCTTATCGCTGTCTGAGATCGACTGAGGGAACTCTTCGGGGGACTGAGTCATCGCCCTCAACCATGCAGTGGAATGGCCGCCAAGATCACCTGACCTCACACCATGTGATTATTTCCTTTGGGGACATTTAAAGAACAACGTGTTCGTAACTCCTCCCCGTGATCTTGACGAAATGCAGGGCCGTATTTGACATGAAGTGGATGCTTTGCGCAATGACCCGGCTATGGTGAGACGAGCAGTTCAGGGCATGCTCCGCCGCCGTGAGCTTTGTGTTGAAAGGGGAGGTGGACATGTTGAAGGTGTGGGTGCATAAAGGCCAATCATTCCTGAGAAAAATTCACATCTGACGTTCATTTT
Organism: Myxine glutinosa; assembly: GCF_964187855.1. Lineage (NCBI taxonomy): Eukaryota > Metazoa > Chordata > Myxini > Myxiniformes > Myxinidae > Myxine > Myxine glutinosa. The sequence goes on along the minus strand of NC_136267.1, from coordinate 6,288,415 downwards.
GCACCAATTATCCTGACTTGCATCGATTAGCCAAACTTGTAAAAATGCGATTTGAACTTGTCATTTTCAATGAAAATGTACTCGGTCATGTGTGACAGCAATGATGCATAAAAGGCATTAATGGTAAGCTGAGGATCTCCTCATAATTGGGAAACCACATGTAAATTGTGAAACTAAATAACCTTTGCATATTAACCCCTTGAATTCGGATTACCTTTTTTTTGATACGCACTGTATGTGTTTGAACCTTGTGAGCGAAATATCTTGAAAAACAAGCGTTTCGCCTTGGTCCCCCGTCGGAGAAGTGATGTGAGTTGCCAAAGTGGAAGTCGCAAGGCGGCCATCTTGGATTTTGACGTGGCAACCCAATTTTCAATCGCGTTCTTCCTTATGTGTAGATACACACACACACCAGATTATAAGTTAGTAGTTCGTTTATTTTTAAAGATATTGTGCTCACAAGGTTCAGACATACATGGCGGCGGCCATCTTGGATTTTGACGTGGCGACCCAATTTTCAGTAGCGTTCTTCGTTATGCCGAGGTGCACCCACACACCAGATTAGAAGTTAGTAGTTCATTAATTTTTTTCAAGATATTCCGCTCACAATGTTCAGACATACATGGCGGCGGCCATCTTGGATTTTGACGTGGCGACCTAATTTTCAATAGGGTTCCCAGTTGCACCCACACACCAAATTAGAATTTGGTCCTTCGCTTATGCACGCACGCACGTCCGCATGCACGGACGCACGCACGCACGGGAAAATCATAGTCCCCCTTTCGCTCCGAGATGCGACAGGGGACAAAAAGCCATATAAAAATTAAAACTCACTTTATTTAAAAACATGCTCTTGGTATTCACCACAACATGAAAAAGCCATGTAAAAATTAAAACTCACAGTTTATTTAAAAACATGCTCTTGGTATTCACCACAACATGAAAAAGCCATATAAAAATTAAAACTTACATTTTATTTAAAAACATAATCTTGGTATTCACCACAACATGAAAAAGCCATATGAAAATTAAAACTTACACTTTATTTAAAAACATAATCTTGGTATTCACCACAACATGAAAAAGCCATATAAAAATTAAAACTTACATTTTATTTAAAAACATAATCTTGGTATTCACCACAACATGAAAAAGCCATATAAAAATAAAACTTACAGTTTATTTAAAAACATAATCTTGGTATTCACCACAACATGAAAAAGCCATATAAAAATTAAAACTCACACTTTATTAAAAACATAATCTTGGTATACACCACTACATGAAAAAGCCATATAAAAATTAATACTTACACTTTATTTAAAAACATAATCTTGGTATTCACCATGACATGAAAAAGCCACATAAAAATTAAAACTTCGTTTATTTAAAAAAATAATCTTGGTATTCACCACAACATGAAAAAGCCCTATAAAAATTAAAACTTACACTTTATTTAAAAACATGCTCTTGGTATTCACCACAACATGGAAAAGCCATATAAAAATTAAAACTCAGTTTATTTAAAAACATGCTCTTGGTATTCACCACTACCTGAGAAAGCCATATAAAAATTAAAACACAGTTTATTTAAAAACATAATCATGGTATTCACCACAACATGAAAAAGCCATATAAAAATTAAAACTCACACTTTATTTAAAAACATAATCTTGGTATTCACCACAACATGAAAAAGCCATATAAAAATTAAAGCTTACAGTTTATTTAAAAACATAATCTTGGTATTCACCACAACATGAAAAAGCCATATAAAAATTAAAACTCACAGTTTATTTAAAAACATAATCTTGGTATTCACCACAACATGAAAAAGCCATATAAAAATTAAAACTTACAGTTTATTTAAAAACATAATCTTGGTATTCACCACAACATGAAAAAGCCATATAAAAATTAAAACTCACAGTTTATTTAAAAACATAATCTTGGTATTCACCATAACATGAAAAAGCCATATAAAAATTAAAACTCACAGTTTATTTAAAAACATAATCTTGGTATTCACCATAACATGAAAAAGCCATATAAAAATTAAAACTTACACTTTATTTAAAAACATAATCTTGGTATTCACCACAACATGAAAAAGCCATATGAAAATTAAAACTTACACTTTATTTAAAAACATAATCTTGGTATTCACCACAACATGAAAAAGCCATATGAAAATTAAAACTTACACTTTATTTAAAAACATAATCTTGGTATTCACCACTACATGAAAAAGCCATATAAAAATTAAAACTTACACTTTATTTAAAAACATAATCTTGGTATTCACCACAACATGAAAAAGCCATATGAAAATTAAAACTTACACTTTATTTAAAAACATAATCTTGGTATTCACCACTACATGAAAAAGCCATATAAAAATTAAAACTTACACTTTATTTAAAAACATAATCTTGGTATTCACCACAACATGAAAAAGCCATATAAAAATTAAAACTTACACTTTATTTAAAAACATAATCTTGGTATTCACCACAACATGAAAAAGCCATATAAAAATTAAAACTTACACTTTATTTAAAAACATAATCTTGGTATTCACCACAACATGAAAAAGCCATATAAAAATTAAAACTTACACTTTATTTAAAAACATAATCTTGGTATTCACCACAACATGAAAAAGCCATATAAAAATTAAAACTTACACTTTATTTAAAAACATGCTCTTGGTATTCACCACAACATGAAAAAGCCATATAAAAATTAAAACTTACTCTTTATTTAAAAACATAATCTTGGTATTCACCACAACATGAAAAAGCCATATAAAAATTAAAACTTACACTTTATTTAAAAACATAATCTTGGTATTCACCACAACATGAAAAAGCCATATAAAAATTAAAACTTACACTTTATTTAAAAACATAATCTTGGTATTCACCACAACATGAAAAAGCCATATGAAAATTAAAACTTACACTTTATTTAAAAACATAATCTTGGTATTCACCACTCTATGAAAAAGCCATATAAAAATTAAAACTTACTCTTTATTTAAAAACTTAATCTTGGTATTCACCACAACATGAAAAAGCCATATGAAAATTAAAACTTACACTTTATTTAAAAACATAATCTTGGTATTCACCACTATATGAAAAAGCCATATAAAAATTAAAACTTACTCTTTATTTAAAAACATAATCTTGGTATTCACCACTACATGAAAAAGCCATATAAAAATTAAAACTTACACTTTATTTAAAAACATAATCTTGGTATTCACCACAACATGAAAAAGCCATATAAAAATTAAAACTTACACTTTATTTAAAAACATAATCTTGGTATTCACCACAACATGAAAAAGCCATATAAAAATTAAAACTTACACTTTATTTAAAAACATAATCTTGGTATTCACCACAACATGAAAAAGCCATATAAAAATTAAAACTTACACTTTATTTAAAAACATAATCTTGGTATTCACCACAACATGAAAAAGCCATATAAAAATTAAAACTTACTCTTTATTTAAAAACATAATCTTGGTATTCACCACAACATGAAAAAGCCATATAAAAATTAAAACTTACTCTTTATTTAAAAACATAATCTTGGTATTCACCACAACATGAAAAAGCCATATAAAAATTAAAACTTACACTTTATTTAAAAACATAATCTTGGTATTCACCACAACATGAAAAAGCCATATAAAAATTAAAACTTACACTTTATTTAAAAACATAATCTTGGTATTCACCACTATATGAAAAAGCCATATAAAAATTAAAACTTACTCTTTATTTAAAAACATAATCTTGGTATTCACCACTATATGAAAAAGCCATATAAAAATTAAAACTTACACTTTATTTAAAAACATAATCTTGGTATTCACCACAACATGAAAAAGCCATATAAAAATTAAAACTTACTCTTTATTTAAAAACATAATCTTGGTATTCACCACAACATGAAAAAGCCATATAAAAATTAAAACTTACACTTTATTTAAAAACATAATCTTGGTATTCACCACTATATGAAAAAGCCATATAAAAATTAAAACTTACACTTTATTTAAAAACATAATCTTGGTATTCACCACTATATGAAAAAGCGATATAAAAATTAAAACTTACACTTTATTTAAAAACATGCTCTTGGTATTCACCACAACATGAAAAAGCCATATAAAAATTAAAACTTACACTTTATTTAAAAACATAATCTTGGTATTCACCACTATATGAAAAAGCCATATAAAAATTAAAACTTACTCTTTATTTAAAAACATAATCTTGGTATTCACCACAACATGAAAAAGCCATATAAAAATTAAAACTTACTCTTTATTTAAAAACATAATCTTGGTATTCACCACAACATGAAAAAGCCATATAAAAATTAAAACTTACACTTTATTTAAAAACATAATCTTGGTATTCACCACTACATGAAAAAGCCATATAAAAATTAAAACTTACACTATATTTAAAAACATGCTCTTGGTATTCACCACTATATGAAAAAGCCATATAAAAATTAAAACTTACTCTTTATTTAAAAACATAATCTTGGTATTCACCACTACATGAAAAAGCCATATAAAAATTAAAACTTACTCTTTATTTAAAAACTTAATCTTGGTATTCACCACAACATGAAAAAGCCATATGAAAATTAAAACTTACACTTTATTTAAAAACATAATCTTGGTATTCACCACTATATGAAAAAGCCATATAAAAATTAAAACTTACTCTTTATTTAAAAACATAATCTTGGTATTCACCACTACATGAAAAAGCCATATAAAAATTAAAACTTACACTTTATTTAAAAACATAATCTTGGTATTCACCACAACATGAAAAAGCCATATGAAAATTAAAACTTACACTTTATTTAAAAACATAATCTTGGTATTCACCACTCTATGAAAAAGCCATATAAAAATTAAAACTTACTCTTTATTTAAAAACTTAATCTTGGTATTCACCACAACATGAAAAAGCCATATGAAAATTAAAACTTACACTTTATTTAAAAACATAATCTTGGTATTCACCACTATATGAAAAAGCCATATAAAAATTAAAACTTACTCTTTATTTAAAAACATAATCTTGGTATTCACCACTACATGAAAAAGCCATATAAAAATTTAAACTTACACTTTATTTAAAAACATAATCTTGGTATTCACCACAACATGAAAAAGCCATATGAAAATTAAAACTTACACTTTATTTAAAAACATAATCTTGGTATTCACCACAACATGAAAAAGCCATATGAAAATTAAAACTTACACTTTATTTAAAAACATAATCTTGGTATTCACCACTATATGAAAAAGCCATATAAAAATTAAAACTTACTCTTTATTTAAAAACATAATCTTGGTATTCACCACTACATGAAAAAGCCATATAAAAATTAAAACTTACTCTTTATTTAAAAACATAATCTTGGTATTCACCACAACATGAAAAAGCCATATGAAAATTAAAACTTACACTTTATTTAAAAACATAATCTTGGTATTCACCACAACATGAAAAAGCCATATGAAAATTAAAACTTACACTTTATTTAAAAACATAATCTTGGTATTCACCACTACATGAAAAAGCCATATAAAAATTAAAACTTACACTTTATTTAAAAACATAATCTTGGTATTCACCACTATATGAAAAAGCCATATAAAAATTAAAACTTACTCTTTATTTAAAAACATAATCTTGGTATTCACCACTACATGAAAAAGCCATATAAAAATTAAAACTTACTCTTTATTTAAAAACATAATCTTGGTATTCACCACAACATGAAAAAGCCATATAAAAATTAAAACTTACTCTTTATTTAAAAACATGCTCTTGGTATTCACCACTATATGAAAAAGCCATATAAAAATTAAAACTTACTCTTTATTTAAAAACATAATCTTGGTATTCACCACTACATGAAAAAGCCATATAAAAATTAAAACTTACTCTTTATTTAAAAACATAATCTTGGTATTCACCACAACATGAAAAAGCCATATGAAAATTAAAACTTACACTTTATTTAAAAACATAATCTTGGTATTCACCACAACATGAAAAAGCCATATGAAAATTAAAACTTACACTTTATTTAAAAACATAATCTTGGTATTCACCACTATATGAAAAAGCCATATTAAAAATTAAAACTTACACTTTATTTAAAAACATGCTCTTGGTATTCACCACTACATGAAAAAGCCATATAAAAATTAAAACTTACACTTTATTTAAAAACATAATCTTGGTATTCACCACTATATGAAAAAGCCATATAAAAATTAAAACTTACTCTTTATTTAAAAACATAATCTTGGTATTCACCACTACATGAAAAAGCCATATAAAAATTAAAACTTACACTTTATTTAAAAACATAATCTTGGTATTCACCACTATATGAAAAAGCCATATAAAAAAATTAAAACTTACTCTTTATTTAAAAACATGCTCTTGGTATTCACCACTATATGAAAAAGCCATATAAAAATTAAAACTTACTCTTTATTTAAAAACATAATCTTGGTATTCACTGTGAAGAATCAGCTCTTCGTTTGCAAAAGAAGTCCACAATAGCCTGGAATGGCGCAGCTTTATTAAAAACCAACTTATACAGATCCGGAGGAGGCCAAGACATCTATAGCAAGAGCCAGTCTCATGCCACGTCAAGCCTTCCTGACAACGCATTGATTCTCATTTACTTATATACGAATACGATTATCAGAAAATCTCCGAGAGAACGAAGCGACTGGCGAGAGTCCCTCCCACCGTTATCATTCGGGGGAGTCAGCCTTTCCTTATCATTTGGACCAATTGTTTCTCTGGGCTCCGAGAAAACAGAAATATAACTCACAAAGAGGAGAGTGTATGCTTAGCCAAACAAACCCATATATTTTATGGGTTTGTGTACATGAGTAATCCAAAGCATGTTTATACAGAGTCATGCGTTGCTGAGATTAAAACAAAATATATATGGTTAACGATCATGTCATTCTACTAGCATTACGCAAAAACAAGCGCATGTGGGCGTGGTTTTACGACCAGCCTCGAAAAAAGCACACGTATACAATTTGTTCAGCATGACCTCAGCGAGCCTTTTCTCATCCAAAACTAAAACGAAGCAAAAAACCCTTTATTAACTTTATGAAATAGCATTTTTAAACATCATATAAATCATAACACATTAGCACCCAACGTCTATAACTGAACTTTAGGCAATAACAAATCTACTACTTGACATTCCTTCCTCTTGTCTCGTCGAGACAAAGTATCTTAAGAGACAACGTGCCACATTGGGCTTTATTGAAAAATAATTGTGTAATGCGGGTATTGAAAAAATAATTGTGTAATGCGGGTATCTCCCAAGGGCATATCGTGCGCCCAAAGCGCCTCGCCCGTGCATTTGGCGAACGTGTCGTGTGGTGCGTGCTCGGAGCCTGAGGGCTCAGAACATGAAAGTCCATTAACGTTTCGGATCCACAACGAAGGTGTCTGGTCCAGATGAGGTTCTGCTCCGCCAGAGGGCCCATCACCTCCCCTGCGGAACTTGCTCCCCCCACCCTTTGCAGACCCAGTCCTTGCAGATCTTCGAGGTTAATCAACGATCATGCCCATGAGGTCCCTCACGTGCTGCTGTTCTGGGGAATACATAATATTGTCAGTATCTTGTGTCTCAATTTCCTGGTCAGGGTACAGAGCGTAAAAATCCGATTCACTTGAAGCATTTGAACTTAAAACATTTGGAGAAAAGAGAGGGACTTCCTTTATGTCAAAGTCTCCCTTGGGCGCCTGGTCGGCTTGCGGGTCTAGGATATCCACGTCGGGTCCCTCGACCGCCAGACCCAGCGTCGCAATCAGATCCATAGTTGGGTTTAAAGGGGGCGTGCAGCTGTCAGCTTGTAATACATAAGCAGCGTTAGCCAGTACACGCAAGGGGTTTATAGCACAAGTATCACAGTCATCACATACACCGTTACAGGCAGCAGCCAGTTCCCACATGGGATCCACACAAGTATCACAGTCGTCACAAAATTCAATACAATTTTCTGGAGCGCTGGTCGCAACTGCCTTGTTGAAGGACCCGTTCAGGTCGACGGCCTCTGTGGTCAGAACCATAGTCGTTGTCGGCGGCTTCTTCACTTTCCATCCTGTAAAGTACTTTCTCATACAGAGGAGGACTAGAGATTTCATTAGTGCCCCCCAAATTACTACCCCGATTATCACAGCCAGTGCGGTCAATAACCACTTCACTATGGTGCCCGTCCATCCCTGGAACCAGTCAGTGAGCCAGCTAAATGTATAAGAATTTTCGCGCGCGATCCGATCGATCGTCAGGGCGTGGCTAGTTTCCCTTAGTCTCACTTCTGCATCACCATTGTACGCATGTGAATTACCGTGTCCAATAGTATGTCATGAGCCGTAGCGGTGTCGTTTGCCACCTTTTCTAGGGTCAAAGCCAATTTGTCTATTCGGAAACTATCCATGACTGTGCCCGCTCCTGGGAAGAAGAAACCAAACACCTTTTCCCATAGACTCCCGTGTAGTTTAGTGGTTCCATCTTCATTCATGACTGACCTCTTATTACGCCTGTCCAAGGACTTTGGGTCTAGCTCATCCAGTATCTCAACGTCAGGAAGAACTGAACCCAGATAACATGTGCCCCCCCAATTATTTGGTAAATAGGGGTAAGCCTTGTCGCCGCATATAAACATTGTCCCATGGGGTGGGACCAGGTGGGTGGATAAGCACTGGAGTCCCTTTACCACCCCATTAATCCTACTAACCCCCCTAGAGAATGTTATAGCCGTTATGTTGTGGTTGTGTTTATCTTGCAGTACTATTCGTAATGTAATCCCCGAGCTCCCTTGTCCCAGCTTCCCGGGGAGAGTGTAGGCGCATTCTGATTCTCCCATACGCAAGTGGCCGGAACCCTGGAGGCAGACCCTCCCTTTCTGTGGTTTGACCCAGACGGGGGCAGGCCTCTCGGCCACATGGGCAATCATTGACGGGCGATAATTAAATTGTCGATTGCAACTCTTGCCGTTGTCAACCCCTTCTCTTTCCAGCGTGGTGACTAAACATGGGGAATCGATAGGTTGTGAGCAGAGGTCATTGAGGGACAGAGGTAGCACTATCATGTGTATTCCTGTGGTGCCTGCTTGGGGAAAGCGCATGCACGACCAGCAGTGTGTCCTATTTTGAATTGTTGCCACTTCCCTGGCCACTTTCCAATATGTGTTTTCACCCTTCTTTGGGGCCTTATTCTGGGGTTGTGGCGTGAGTATGTATTCGATGCATGGTATGTAGTTCTTTTCGCCACCGGCCGCGCCAGGGGTCCAGACGCTGCACCGGACCTGCATAGTCATGCCTTTCTCTAGGCGCGTGCGTGTTTGTAGCTTAAAATCAGGGGTTCCCCATTGGTATCCTGGTTGGGCCAAGGTCTTAATGCTAGCTTGCCCGTCTTCCCGGAACTCTCGTTGCTTTTGTAGTATCATGCCAACGCGTCCAGGCCCTGCCGACAGTGCTAGCCAATTTATGTTCACCCAATTTGTGTGCAGGGCTTTCTGTTCGAAACATGGTAGTGATACTCTTTGTCCCCATGTTACGGTGAGGTGTCGGGTTTCGTTTTCGCATCTATTGGAATCGGAGTTTCCCCTAGCTGCTGTCGCTATCAATAGTATTGTACCTATGATTAGGCCCATCCTTACTGTGGTTGCTGTGGTGTAGTGTCTGGTGCTTGTATGGCCAACTTACAGTGCGTGGCGTGGATCCACGAAGTCTTGCCCTCGCAAAAGACTGCCGTTGGTGTAGTCAGCAACACCTGGACTGGTCCCTTCCACCTTGGTTCCAAGGCGTTCTTGCAGGTGAAGTGCTCCACGAACACCTGGTCTTTTTCCTCTGGTGGAACACCTGGTCCACAAGTCTCCTGGGAGCGCCTGGTCTACAGGTCTCCAATTCATAGATTCAATTCATTCAATTCATAGTTTCATAGAACACCTTTTCTCCAATTTCCTAATCCACTTTTTTTCAAGTGGATCCAATTTTATCCAATATTCAATTTTTAAATTCAATCCCATTTAATCCAGTCCAATTCAAATTAAATTCAATCCTTCTCTCAGCATCCCATTACCTGTTTCCAACATCAATAAAAATAAAATTATAAAATTAATAAAAAATCAATCATCTCAACTCTCAAATCGAATCAAAAAATAAAAATAAACGAAAATTACTTCAGCGAGAGTTTCAACTAGAATTAACACAAACAAACCACCATTAACCTCCATTAACACAAACAAACCACCATTAACCTCCATTAACACAAACAAACCACCATTAACCTCCATTAACCTCCCCCTATTATTTATTTATTTTCACGAATAAACAAATAATAGAAATAACCTGGTTTACTTCCAATTTCAATTCTGGTCAGTTCTGGTGTCTGGTCACACACAATGTTTTCCTCACCCACTGTGATTCGCTCAAAATGGATTCTCACTGTTATGTCTGAAATTCGTCTCATGAAAACCCATTCAAGAGTCCGGTGTGACAGACAGCCAAACACATAGACACGCCGAAGACCCCAGGGTACCCATCAAACTAGCTTGTCCGCAGATCCACAACACAGCGAAACATGTAACTTTACTAAAATAATCACTTACTCATAACTAGCTGGATAACTAGCATAACTAGCTCAACACCTGGAACTCATAACTAATACTCATACCACTAATTACTCATAATAACTCATAATTACTTCTGTAATTACTCATGCCAATACTTACTCAAAATAATGTAATATCCCAATCTTCACCCCTTATGCAAATCGAAGCACCCCGGACAACCCACAACCAATATCAACCACTGTAGCCGCCTTCCCCTCCAGGCAGCCACACACAGCCACATACATCTCCATCCACGTCACACAAGACAACAGCCAACGAGTGTGTCCACCACACAGAAACCTTTGGCAATGCAACAACTGAACTCCCAGACAACCAACAACAAAACCCAATCCATCTCCATGGCTCATCAAGCAGTTCCAACTTAATCCAGCTTCACATACCGATTTCCCCAAAAACTCGTGAAACTTCACCCCCATTTTGGAAAAACCCTGGACTAAACCCTGACACCCTAAATAACTTCAGACCCATCTCCAACCTACCCTTTCTGTCAAAAGTTTTGGAACGTGCTGTGGCCACTCAACTCAAACATCACCACTCTGCCAATAACCTGTATGAAACATCCCAATCCGGATTCTGCTCCAGCCACAGTACTGAAACTGCTCTCCTCAAAATCACCAGCGACCTTCTCTCTCCTCTGACGCCGGCAACCTCAACATTTTCATCCTCCTCACCTCGACGCCTCCTTTGACATCATCAATCACACCATCCTCCTCACCCTGTTTAGACCAGCTTGTGCCTATTAAACCCAAATTAGTTCACCCCCAAGCCTACGCATGGACCACCTACTACTCTCAAATTATCCACTCTGGCTCCGGAATCCCAAAAGCACTCTTCTCTACAATAAACAAACTAAATAAACAAACTTTACAACGTGAACAAACTCCTCAGCGCCCTGGATACCGCCACCTGTCATTCAGAGTAGACAACAGCATCTCCTTTCTGGCTTTCAGCATCTCCTTTCTCCTTTCTGGCATCCAAATGAAATTCTGGCTTCAAATCAACTTCCTCGAACTTAACTATGATAAATCTAAATTAATCTTCGTTTGCCCACAACCACTCATAACTTTGCCCCCCAAAAAAACAAGTCACATTCTTTGTATATTGCCAACATTGTTCATCGTTTAAGTATCATCCAGAACTAAATTTTTATAAACCATCAACTTGTAGATGCATTTATTTATATCCCATTAACCCAAGAACTCTCAATTGCTTGGTTATATTTTAGTAATGTCATATATCCATATTTCTTTTCCAAATTGTTCCTGATATACACATTAATCCCATCTGTCTTTGTTTCCAGATGAACTCAAATCAGGAAATCAACACAAATCCTTATTACCTCCAATCAATTCAAAATTAAATCAAACAATTCAAAACCAGATCGGATCAGCGATCAGAAATCACTTTTCCAATCAACACATTCCAAGCAACAATTCATTCAAAGACCAAGCTTAAAAACACAACTCTCATCTTACTGTGACAAGTAAGCAACCAACCTACTTCACACTAAAACAAATAACTTTTCATCACCCCTTTCTTCTCCACCGCCTCTTACACTTAAACAGATCATAATTACTCACTCATACACTGTTGCCCATCACCCAGTTGCCCCAGACCCAAACACAGGTTTGAAATCCCAGTAGGTTGTTCTTCAATCCCAACCATCATGTGATCCCAACATCTCTCCATTTATTTCGTTCCTCATGGGGTTGGTGTTTTATGGCCTTTCAACAACCCAATCACACTGCACATTATTCCCCGTCCTTGATGGATAATTTTACATCCAGATGGGCACAGCATCCCATTTTTGGCGACCCAGCCCTAAAACAAGCCCCTGGACTCCTTGCAGGCTGGACCAAAACCCCCGGACCTGCCTCCATGGAACAATGACGCCTAAGCACTCAATTAGCCCTCCCAGTACCAAAGACTTACAATCAGACCGACAGACAAACAAATAACAGAGGCCTGTCGCCAGCCCCAGCACAGGACATCCCCTTTCCGGGCAGGTACAATATAATCCACAGCATCGAAATGCCAATTTCTATCCGGAGCCTCGCAAAGCCAAAATCCATGCATGCGTGCTCCATCATGCAACCCGATCTGTACTCGGTGCGCCCGGCGCCCCCTATAATCAGTGAGTTATAATAACCACAATATCTCTGGCACCCAACTCGTGATACCACAGTTTAATCCACGTTACTTGCATCTCTTCATCCTCACAAATGTCCTCCATTTAACGTGACTCAAATCCATCTCCAATCCCCACAGCTCGGCCCGGTTAAATTAAATTCCAAGCGTCCTTTACCTGACGCTTCCACAACAACAAAAAACTCGATATTCTCTGTCCACTAATTATGTACATGATTTTGGTTTTACCCACAATATAATGTCCCGATTTTCTCCAGATTTAAGTCCTATATATCCTGTCGTTAAAGCAACACCCTGTAGACTGACTCCGCCTGTCGTTCTTCCAAGGTTAGTGAATTACCTCTGACCTTTCCCTTGCATATCTCGAACAAAGGTCAGCTAAACTTTAAAAGGTCAAACTTCGAATTGGTCAACGCAAATGCATCGATGCATCTTCCAGCCGCCACTCCGCACTGTACCTTACTGTATGAACAAGACTTCCTGTTGGAACTTGGCTCCGGAAATTAATTACTCTGTCTTGAAATCGTTTATTTTAGCCATCTTAAATAAATCCATCCATCTATCCATCTTATAAATCCATCTTAAATAACGTATTCGTCCTGTGACATTGCCTGGCATATATGTCGCAGCCGGCCACTATTCCGACATGGCTCGTCTGACATGAACGTCCGACATCCAGCAAAGTCGAAATGACCCACAATGCATTTGGGCACACATCCTCCTCTGAGAGTGGGCGAGTTATCGCCAGCACTCTGAGCAAATCTCATACAGCACACCCGTGACTCGCGGCTCGCTCGGCTCCTGTCTGAACACCCAATATCCCTCTACCCAAACTTCCACGGAGCCGCACGGCGGAAACACAGGTTTGTACCACACTTTAGTTAAACGACCATTGCCAGGATTCTCGGATAGACGTTTAATTTCACAACACACATGACAAAAATCCGATTTAAATTCAGAGATCGCCGATCGACCTGGCACAACCATCTCAACGCGACGACGCCACGCCGCCCCCCCCCCCCGTCTTGGCGCGCACCCTCGTGCCTCCACACGAATCCCAACACTCCCTGCACGCCGCTCTATTCGCGTTCGCGGCGGGGTTTACCTCGCGTTGGGACATGCAGTCGGCTGTCATAACAAAGTGCTGTCATAACAAATCTACGACCTGACATGTAGTGAGCTGTCAGAACATTGAGCTGTCAGAACTCATCCCTAGCTCGTGAACATCGCAAAAAAACAGGATCTCCGACGCTCCACCTCCCTGACCCAAAATGCACTATATGACACCAATTCCAAAGGTGAGCTGCCTCAGGAATATAGGCCTACCCCACACATACAATACACAATATCTGCCATTGAATGAACTCTTCAATTCAAGTAAAACACACATATTGATTCGAATTCTGCAACCATCTCCAAGAAACCGCTTCATATCAACAGTAGATCGACAAGGGCACTCCGGGTGCTTTCCTGACCCGATTTATATCAATTCGCTTCCCAAACAACTCCCAAACAGATGAAAATCCGGACTCAGTTCAGGACCTCGCCTGTTCTCTCGGATAGACGCTAAAATGGACATTCCCGGCCTGAATTTCCCCCAAGTCGAGCAGATCGCTTACAAAGTTTCACACCGAAACCCTCTGCTTTGCACATGACACACAGACAAACACATTGGCCAGACACACACGTCAATTAATATCCCATTTTTTCATTCCTCATTCATATCCTCATTCATATTACGTCTCTCATTCAAGGAAAAAGGATTTTTGGGACGGGTTGGACGGGGGGTGGGTTGAGGTGGAAAGGGGAGGCAGGGCGGGGGGTGTTGGGGTGTTGCCTAGAGCCCCGGGGCTGAGCTCAGGTCTTGGGGGGGGGTTGGGGGCATGGTGGCTACCTCCCCTTTCGCGGGGTCTTGGTCCGGATTATGGACGAGCGGCATTAGCCGCTGATTTGCTTGCTTAACTACCTCCTTAATTGTTTTGTCCTGAACTTTGCTTCCTGAACTTGCTTCCTTTGGCTCTGAAGCTTCAAATTCCTACAATGCAGCTCCTGCTTCAATTTTCAATATTTCAAAACCTAACCTGTCCTTCTCACCCTGTGGCCACCTGGCCCATTTCCTGTGAGCTTATTTATTTTCTCTTGTCCACCAGATCCTGGCCTGCTTTATCTGAACCTCTTGTCTAGAACTTAGTCTAGAGCTTCCTGGCTTGACCTCGTAGTTGTCACTACCTTCTTGTCAAACCTACCTGGTACCTACGCATTTCACCCTTCCTGGCCATGTCCCTTTGGCCGTCTAAGTTTAGCCACAGCCCTCCTTCCCTGGCATGCAATGGCATACCCCATCTTGTCTCTGGGCTGTTCCTTCCTGGAAAAATCTTGGCCACCTGGTTTCAGCCTATATGGCTGTCCGACCTCATTTTCCCCTCCTGGTGCTAACTGTAACTTTAAGCTTACTGTTAAGTCCTTACTGGTTTATCCTTACTTGTTTATCCTGGCTTTAACAAAGCTACGTCATTCTGAGGCCTAAATGAGCCTTTACTTACAATTTCTGTTCGAGTGCAGACAGCGCGGAAGACAAGGAGACTGAACCCGCTCGAAGGAGGAAGGTACGAATTTGGAATAATAGCCCTCTGATATAAAACAACTCCCACCTTTAATCAAATCAACGTGCCGGCGCCGGCCTCAGGCAGCCTTCCTCCTGTCCCTCGGGCTCCGTTTCCCGTCCTCCGCGTCTGTTGACACCCCACTCCTGGTACCATCTGTGAAGAATCAGCTCTTCGTTTGCAAAAGAAGTCCACAATAGCCTGGAATGGCGCAGCTTTATTAAAAACCAACTTATACAGATCCGGAGGAGGCCAAGACATCTATAGCAAGAGCCAGTCTCATGCCACGTCAAGCCTTCCTGACAACGCATTGATTCTCATTTACTTATATACGAATACGATTATCAGAAAATCTCCGAGAGAACGAAGCGACTGGCGAGAGTCCCTCCCACCGTTATCATTCGGGGGAGTCAGCCTTTCCTTATCATTTGGACCAATTGTTTCTCTGGGCTCCGAGAAAACAGAAATATAACTCACAAAGAGGAGAGTGTATGCTTAGCCAAACAAACCCATATATTTTATGGGTTTGTGTACATGAGTAATCCAAAGCATGTTTATACAGAGTCATGCGTTGCTGAGATTAAAACAAAATATATATGGTTAACGATCATGTCATTCTACTAGCATTACGCAAAAACAAGCGCATGTGGGCGTGGTTTTACGACCAGCCTCGAAAAAAGCACACGTATACAATTTGTTCAGCATGACCTCAGCGAGCCTTTTCTCATCCAAAACTAAAACGAAGCAAAAAACCCTTTATTAACTTTATGAAATAGCATTTTTAAACATCATATAAATCATAACACATTAGCACCCAACGTCTATAACTGAACTTTAGGCAATAACAAATCTACTACTTGACATTCACCACTATATGAAAAAGCCATAAAAAAATTAAAACTTACTCTTTATTTAAAAACATGCTCTTGGTATTCACCACTATATGAAAAAGCCATATAAAAATTAAAACTTACTCTTTATTTAAAAACATAATCTTGGTATTCACCACAACATGAAAAAGCCATATAAAAATTAAAACTTACTCTTTATTTAAAAACATAATCTTGGTATTCACCACTACATGAAAAAGCCATATGAAAATTAAAACTTACTCTTTATTTAAAAACATAATCTTGGTATTCACCACAACATGAAAAAGCCATATAGAAATTAAAACTTACACTTTATTTAAAAACATAATCTTGGTATTCACCACAACATGAAAAAGCCATATAAAAATTAAAACTTACTCTTTATTTAAAAACATAATCTTGGTATTCACCACAACATGAAAAAGCCATATAAAAATTAAAACTTACTCTTTATTTAAAAACATAATCTTGGTATTCACCACAACATGAAAAAGCCATATAAAAATTAAAACTTACACTTTATTTAAAAACATAATCTTGGTATTCACCACAACATGAAAAAGCCATATAAAAATTAAAACTTACACTTTATTTAAAAACATAATCTTGGTATTCACCACTATATGAAAAAGCCATATAAAAATTAAAACTTACTCTTTATTTAAAAACATAATCTTGGTATTCACCACTATATGAAAAAGCCATATAAAAATTAAAACTTACACTTTATTTAAAAACATAATCTTGGTATTCACCACAACATGAAAAAGCCATATAAAAATTAAAACTTACTCTTTATTTAAAAACATAATCTTGGTATTCACCACAACATGAAAAAGCCATATAAAAATTAAAACTTACACTTTATTTAAAAACATAATCTTGGTATTCACCACTACATGAAAAAGCCATATAAAAATTAAAACTTACTCTTTATTTAAAAACTTAATCTTGGTATTCACCACAACATGAAAAAGCCATATGAAAATTAAAACTTACACTTTATTTAAAAACATAATCTTGGTATTCACCACTATATGAAAAAGCCATATAAAAATTAAAACTTACTCTTTATTTAAAAACATAATCTTGGTATTCACCACTACATGAAAAAGCCATATAAAAATTAAAACTTACACTTTATTTAAAAACATAATCTTGGTATTCACCACAACATGAAAAAGCCATATGAAAATTAAAACTTACACTTTATTTAAAAACATAATCTTGGTATTCACCACTCTATGAAAAAGCCATATAAAAATTAAAACTTACTCTTTATTTAAAAACTTAATCTTGGTATTCACCACAACATGAAAAAGCCATATGAAAATTAAAACTTACACTTTATTTAAAAACATAATCTTGGTATTCACCACTATATGAAAAAGCCATATAAAAATTAAAACTTACTCTTTATTTAAAAACATAATCTTGGTATTCACCACTACATGAAAAAGCCATATAAAAATTAAAACTTACTCTTTATTTAAAAACATAATCTTGGTATTCACCACAACATGAAAAAGCCATATGAAAATTAAAACTTACACTTTATTTAAAAACATAATCTTGGTATTCACCACAACATGAAAAAGCCATATGAAAATTAAAACTTACACTTTATTTAAAAACATAATCTTGGTATTCACCACTACATGAAAAAGCCATACAAAAATTAAAACTTACACTTTATTTAAGAACATAATCTTGGTATTCACCACTATATGAAAAAGCCATATAAAAATTAAAACTTACTCTTTATTTAAAAATATAATCTTGGTATTCACCACTACATGAAAAAGCCATATAAAAATTAAAACTTACACTTTATTTAAAAACATAATCTTGGTATTCACCACTACATGAAAAAGCCATATAAAAATTAAAACTTACACTTTATTTAAAAACATAATCTTGGTATTCACCACAACATGAAAAAGCCATATGAAAATTAAAACTTACACTTTATTTAAAAACATAATCTTGGTATTCACCACAACATGAAAAAGCCATATGAAAATTAAAACTTACACTTTATTTAAAAACATAATCTTGGTATTCACCACTATATGAAAAAGCCATATAAAAATTAAAACTTACTCTTTATTTAAAAACATAATCTTGGTATTCACCACTACATGAAAAAGCCATATAAAAATTAAAACTTACTCTTTATTTAAAAACATAATCTTGGTATTCACCACAACATGAAAAAGCCATATGAAAATTAAAACTTACACTTTATTTAAAAACATAATCTTGGTATTCACCACAACATGAAAAAGCCATATGAAAATTAAAACTTACACTTTATTTAAAAACATAATCTTGGTATTCACCACTACATGAAAAAGCCATACAAAAATTAAAACTTACACTTTATTTAAGAACATAATCTTGGTATTCACCACTATATGAAAAAGCCATATAAAAATTAAAACTTACTCTTTATTTAAAAATATAATCTTGGTATTCACCACTACATGAAAAAGCCATATAAAAATTAAAACTTACTCTTTATTTAAAAACATAATCTTGGTATTCACCACAACATGAAAAAGCCATATAAAAATTAAAACTTACTCTTTATTTAAAAACATGCTCTTGGTATTCACCACTATATGAAAAAGCCATATAAAAATTAAAACTTGCTCTTTATTTAAAAACATAATCTTGGTATTCACCACTACATGAAAAAGCCATATAAAAATTAAAACTTACTCTTTATTTAAAAACATAATCTTGGTATTCACCACAACATGAAAAAGCCATATGAAAATTAAAACTTACACTTTATTTAAAAACATAATCTTGGTATTCACCACAACATGAAAAAGCCATATGAAAATTAAAACTTACACTTTATTTAAAAACATAATCTTGGTATTCACCACTATATGAAAAAGCCATATTAAAAATTAAAACTTACACTTTATTTAAAAACATGCTCTTGGTATTCACCACTACATGAAAAAGCCATATAAAAATTAAAACTTACACTTTATTTAAAAACATAATCTTGGTATTCACCACTATATGAAAAAGCCATATAAAAATTAAAACTTACTCTTTATTTAAAAACATAATCTTGGTATTCACCACTACATGAAAAAGCCATATAAAAATTAAAACTTACACTTTATTTAAAAACATAATCTTGGTATTCACCACTATATGAAAAAGCCATATAAAAAAATTAAAACTTACTCTTTATTTAAAAACATGCTCTTGGTATTCACCACTATATGAAAAAGCCATATAAAAATTAAAACTTACTCTTTATTTAAAAACATAATCTTGGTATTCACCACTATATGAAAAAGCCATAAAAAAATTAAAACTTACTCTTTATTTAAAAACATGCTCTTGGTATTCACCACTATATGAAAAAGCCATATAAAAATTAAAACTTACTCTTTATTTAAAAACATAATCTTGGTATTCACCACAACATGAAAAAGCCATATAAAAATTAAAACTTACTCTTTATTTAAAAACATAATCTTGGTATTCACCACTACATGAAAAAGCCATATGAAAATTAAAACTTACTCTTTATTTAAAAACATAATCTTGGTATTCACCACAACATGAAAAAGCCATATAAAAATTAAAACTTACACTTTATTTAAAAACATGCTCTTGGTATTCACCACAACATGAAAAAGCCATATAAAAATTAAAACTTACACTTTATTTAAAAACATGCCCTTGGTATTCACCATGACATGAAAAAGCCATATAAAAATTAAAACTTACTCTTTATTTAAAAACATAATCTTGGTATTCACCACAACATGAAAAAGCCATATAAAAATTAAAACTTACAGTTTATTTAAAAACATAATCTTGGTATTCACCACAACATGAAAAAGCCATATAAAAATTAAAACTTACAGTTTATTTAAAAACATAATCTTGGTATTCACCACAACATAAAAAAGCCATATAAAAATTAAAACTTACACTTTATTTAAAAACATGCTCTTGGTATTCACCACAACATGAAAAAGCCATATAAAAATTAAAACTTACTCTTTATTTAAAAACATAATCTTGGTATTCACCACAACATGAAAAAGCCATATAAAAATTAAAACTTACAGTTTATTTAAAAACATAATCTTGGTATTCACCACTACCTGAGAAAGCCATATAAAAATTAAAACTTACACTTTATTTAAAAACATAATCTTGGTATTCACCACAACATGAAAAAGCCATATAAAAATTAAAACTTACAGTTTATTTAAAAACATGATCTTGGTATTCACCACAACATGAAAAAGCCATATAAAAATTAAAACTTACAGTTTATTTAAAAACATAATCTTGGTATTCACCACTATATGAAAAAGCCATATAAAAATTAAAACTTACTCTTTATTTAAAAACATAATCTTGGTATTCACCACTATATGAAAAAGCCATATAAAAATTAAAACTTACACTTTATTTAAAAACATAATCTTGGTATTCACCACAACATGAAAAAGCCATATAAAAATTAAAACTTACACTTTATTTAAAAACATAATCTTGGTATTCACCACAACATGAAAAAGCCATATAAAAATTAAAACTTACACTTTATTTAAAAACATGCTCTTGGTATTCACCACAACATGAAAAAGCCATATAAAAATTAAAACTTACTCTTTATTTAAAAACATAATCTTGGTATTCACCACAACATGAAAAAGCCATATAAAAATTAAAACTTACACTTTATTTAAAAACATAATCTTGGTATTCACCACAACATGAAAAAGCCATATAAAAATTAAAACTTACACTTTATTTAAAAACATAATCTTGGTATTCACCACAACATGAAAAAGCCATATAAAAATTAAAACTTACACTTTATTTAAAAACATAATCTTGGTATTCACCACAACATGAAAAAGCCATATAAAAATTAAAACTTACACTTTATTTAAAAACATAATCTTGGTATTCACCACAACATGAAAAAGCCATATAAAAATTAAAACTTACACTTTATTTAAAAACATAATCTTGGTATTCACCACTACATGAAAAAGCCATACAAAAATTAAAACTTACACTTTATTTAAGAACATAATCTTGGTATTCACCACTATATGAAAAAGCCATATAAAAATTAAAACTTACTCTTTATTTAAAAATATAATCTTGGTATTCACCACTACATGAAAAAGCCATATAAAAATTAAAACTTACTCTTTATTTAAAAACATAATCTTGGTATTCACCACAACATGAAAAAGCCATATAAAAATTAAAACTTACTCTTTATTTAAAAACATGCTCTTGGTATTCACCACTATATGAAAAAGCCATATAAAAATTAAAACTTGCTCTTTATTTAAAAACATAATCTTGGTATTCACCACTACATGAAAAAGCCATATAAAAATTAAAACTTACTCTTTATTTAAAAACATAATCTTGGTATTCACCACAACATGAAAAAGCCATATGAAAATTAAAACTTACACTTTATTTAAAAACATAATCTTGGTATTCACCACAACATGAAAAAGCCATATGAAAATTAAAACTTACACTTTATTTAAAAACATAATCTTGGTATTCACCACTATATGAAAAAGCCATATTAAAAATTAAAACTTACACTTTATTTAAAAACATGCTCTTGGTATTCACCACTACATGAAAAAGCCATATAAAAATTAAAACTTACACTTTATTTAAAAACATAATCTTGGTATTCACCACTATATGAAAAAGCCATATAAAAATTAAAACTTACTCTTTATTTAAAAACATAATCTTGGTATTCACCACTACATGAAAAAGCCATATAAAAATTAAAACTTACACTTTATTTAAAAACATAATCTTGGTATTCACCACTATATGAAAAAGCCATATAAAAAAATTAAAACTTACTCTTTATTTAAAAACATGCTCTTGGTATTCACCACTATATGAAAAAGCCATATAAAAATTAAAACTTACTCTTTATTTAAAAACATAATCTTGGTATTCACCACTATATGAAAAAGCCATAAAAAAATTAAAACTTACTCTTTATTTAAAAACATGCTCTTGGTATTCACCACTATATGAAAAAGCCATATAAAAATTAAAACTTACTCTTTATTTAAAAACATAATCTTGGTATTCACCACAACATGAAAAAGCCATATAAAAATTAAAACTTACTCTTTATTTAAAAACATAATCTTGGTATTCACCACTACATGAAAAAGCCATATGAAAATTAAAACTTACTCTTTATTTAAAAACATAATCTTGGTATTCACCACAACATGAAAAAGCCATATAAAAATTAAAACTTACACTTTATTTAAAAACATGCTCTTGGTATTCACCACAACATGAAAAAGCCATATAAAAATTAAAACTTACACTTTATTTAAAAACATGCCCTTGGTATTCACCATGACATGAAAAAGCCATATAAAAATTAAAACTTACTCTTTATTTAAAAACATAATCTTGGTATTCACCACAACATGAAAAAGCCATATAAAAATTAAAACTTACAGTTTATTTAAAAACATAATCTTGGTATTCACCACAACATGAAAAAGCCATATAAAAATTAAAACTTACAGTTTATTTAAAAACATAATCTTGGTATTCACCACAACATAAAAAAGCCATATAAAAATTAAAACTTACACTTTATTTAAAAACATGCTCTTGGTATTCACCACAACATGAAAAAGCCATATAAAAATTAAAACTTACTCTTTATTTAAAAACATAATCTTGGTATTCACCACAACATGAAAAAGCCATATAAAAATTAAAACTTACAGTTTATTTAAAAACATAATCTTGGTATTCACCACTACCTGAGAAAGCCATATAAAAATTAAAACTTACACTTTATTTAAAAACATAATCTTGGTATTCACCACAACATGAAAAAGCCATATAAAAATTAAAACTTACAGTTTATTTAAAAACATGATCTTGGTATTCACCACAACATGAAAAAGCCATATAAAAATTAAAACTTACAGTTTATTTAAAAACATAATCTTGGTATTCACCACTATATGAAAAAGCCATATAAAAATTAAAACTTACTCTTTATTTAAAAACATAATCTTGGTATTCACCACTATATGAAAAAGCCATATAAAAATTAAAACTTACACTTTATTTAAAAACATAATCTTGGTATTCACCACAACATGAAAAAGCCATATAAAAATTAAAACTTACACTTTATTTAAAAACATAATCTTGGTATTCACCACAACATGAAAAAGCCATATAAAAATTAAAACTTACACTTTATTTAAAAACATAATCTTGGTATTCACCACTACATGAAAAAGCCATATAAAAATTAAAACTTACACTTTATTTAAAAACATAATCTTGGTATTCACCACAACATGAAAAAGCCATATAAAAATTAAAACTTACACTTTATTTAAAAACATAATCTTGGTATTCACCACAACATGAAAAAGCCATATAAAAATTAAAACTTACTCTTTATTTAAAAACATAATCTTGGTATTCACCACAACATGAAAAAGCCATATAAAAATTAAAACTTACACTTTATTTAAAAACATAATCTTGGTATTCACCACAACATGAAAAAGCCATATAAAAATTAAAACTTACACTTTATTTAAAAACATAATCTTGGTATTCACCACAACATGAAAAAGCCATATAAAAATTAAAACTTACACTTTATTTAAAAACATAATCTTGGTATTCACCACAACATGAAAAAGCCATATAAAAATTAAAACTTACACTTTATTTAAAAACATAATCTTGGTATTCACCACAACATGAAAAAGCCATATAAAAATTAAAACTTACACTTTATTTAAAAACATAATCTTGGTATTCACCACAACATGAAAAAGCCATATAAAAATTAAAACTTACTCTTTATTTAAAAACATAATCTTGGTATTCACCACAACATGAAAAAGCCATATAAAAATTAAAACTTACTCTTTATTTAAAAACATGCTCTTGGTATTCACCACTATATGAAAAAGCCATATAAAAATTAAAACTTACTCTTTATTTAAAAACATAATCTTGGTATTCACCACTACATGAAAAAGCCATATAAAAATTAAAACTTACTCTTTATTTAAAAACATAATCTTGGTATTCACCACAACATGAAAAAGCCATATGAAAATTAAAACTTACACTTTATTTAAAAACATAATCTTGGTATTCACCACAACATGAAAAAGCCATATGAAAATTAAAACTTACACTTTATTTAAAAACATAATCTTGGTATTCACCACTATATGAAAAAGCCATATTAAAAATTAAAACTTACACTTTATTTAAAAACATGCTCTTGGTATTCACCACTACATGAAAAAGCCATATAAAAATTAAAACTTACACTTTATTTAAAAACATAATCTTGGTATTCACCACTATATGAAAAAGCCATATAAAAATTAAAACTTACTCTTTATTTAAAAACATAATCTTGGTATTCACCACTACATGAAAAAGCCATATAAAAATTAAAACTTACACTTTATTTAAAAACATAATCTTGGTATTCACCACTATATGAAAAAGCCATATAAAAAAATTAAAACTTACTCTTTCTTTAAAAACATGCTCTTGGTATTCACCACTATATGAAAAAGCCATATAAAAATTAAAACTTACTCTTTATTTAAAAACATAATCTTGGTATTCACCACTATATGAAAAAGCCATAAAAAAATTGAAACTTACTCTTTATTTAAAAACATGCTCTTGGTATTCACCACTATATGAAAAAGCCATATAAAAATTAAAACTTACTCTTTATTTAAAAACATAATCTTGGTATTCACCACAACATGAAAAAGCCATATAAAAATTAAAACTTACTCTTTATTTAAAAACATAATCTTGGTATTCACCACTACATGAAAAAGCCATATGAAAATTAAAACTTACTCTTTATTTAAAAACATAATCTTGGTATTCACCACAACATGAAAAAGCCATATAAAAATTAAAACTTACACTTTATTTAAAAACATGCTCTTGGTATTCACCACAACATGAAAAAGCCATATAAAAATTAAAACTTACACTTTATTTAAAAACATGCTCTTGGTATTCACCACAACATGAAAAAGCCATATAAAAATTAAAACTTACTCTTTATTTAAAAACATAATCTTGGTATTCACCACAACATGAAAAAGCCATATAAAAATTAAAACTTACAGTTTATTTAAAAACATAATCTTGGTATTCACCACAACATGAAAAAGCCATATAAAAATTAAAACTTACAGTTTATTTAAAAACATAATCTTGGTATTCACCACAACATGAAAAAGCCATATAAAAATTAAAACTTACACTTTATTTAAAAACATGCTCTTGGTATTCACCACAACATGAAAAAGCCATATAAAAATTAAAACTTACTCTTTATTTAAAAACATAATCTTGGTATTCACCACAACATGAAAAAGCCATATAAAAATTAAAACTTACAGTTTATTTAAAAACATAATCTTGGTATTCACCACTACCTGAGAAAGCCATATAAAAATTAAAACTTACACTTTATTTAAAAACATAATCTTGGTATTCACCACAACATGAAAAAGCCATATAAAAATTAAAACTTACAGTTTATTTAAAAACATGATCTTGGTATTCACCACAACATGAAAAAGCCATATAAAAATTAAAACTTACAGTTTATTTAAAAACATAATCTTGGTATTCACCACTATATGAAAAAGCCATATAAAAATTAAAACTTACTCTTTATTTAAAAACATAATCTTGGTATTCACCACTATATGAAAAAGCCATATAAAAATTAAAACTTACACTTTATTTAAAAACATAATCTTGGTATTCACCACAACATGAAAAAGCCATATAAAAATTAAAACTTACACTTTATTTAAAAACATAATCTTGGTATTCACCACAACATGAAAAAGCCATATAAAAATTAAAACTTACACTTTATTTAAAAACATGCTCTTGGTATTCACCACAACATGAAAAAGCCATATAAAAATTAAAACTTACTCTTTATTTAAAAACATAATCTTGGTATTCACCACAACATGAAAAAGCCATATAAAAATTAAAACTTACACTTTATTTAAAAACATAATCTTGGTATTCACCACAACATGAAAAAGCCATATAAAAATTAAAACTTACACTTTATTTAAAAACATAATCTTGGTATTCACCACAACATGAAAAAGCCATATAAAAATTAAAACTTACACTTTATTTAAAAACATAATCTTGGTATTCACCACAACATGAAAAAGCCATATAAAAATTAAAACTTACACTTTATTTAAAAACATAATCTTGGTATTCACCACAACATGAAAAAGCCATATAAAAATTAAAACTTACACTTTATTTAAAAACATAATCTTGGTATTCACCACAACATGAAAAAGCCATATAAAAATTAAAACTTACTCTTTATTTAAAAACATAATCTTGGAATTCACCACAACATGAAAAAGCCATATAAAAATTAAAACTTACACTTTATTTAAAAACATGCTCTTGGTATTCACCACTACATGAAAAAGCCATATAAAAATTAAAACTTACACTTTATTTAAAAACATAATCTTGGTATTCACCACAACATGAAAAAGCCATATAAAAATTAAAGCTTACACTTCATTTAAAAACATGCTCTTGGTATTCACCACAACATGAAAAAGCCATATAAAAATTAAAACTTACACTTTATTTAAAAACATAATCTTGGTATTCACCACAACATGAAAAAGCCATATAAAAATTAAAACTTACACTTTATTTAAAAACATAATCTTGGTATTCACCACTATATGAAAAAGCCATATAAAAATTAAAACTTACACTTTATTTAAAAACATAATCTTGGTATTCACCACTATATGAAAAAGCCATATAAAAATTAAAACTTACACTTTATTTTAAAACATAATCTTGGTATTCACCACAACATGAAAAAGCCATATAAAAATTAAAACTTACTCTTTATTTAAAAACATAATCTTGGTATTCACCACAACATGAAAAAGCCATATAAAAATTAAAACTTACTCTTTATTTAAAAACATAATCTTGGTATTCACCACTACATGAAAACGCCATATAAAAATTAAAACTTACTCTTTATTTAAAAACATAATCTTGGTATTCACCACAACATGAAAAAGCCATATAAAAATTAAAACTTACTCTTTATTTAAAAACATAATCTTGGTATTCACCACAACATGAAAAAGCCATATAAAAATTAAAACTTACAGTTTATTTAAAAACATAATCTTGGTATTCACCACTACCTGAGAAAGCCATATAAAAATTAAAACTTACACTTTATTTAAAAACATAATCTTGGTATTCACCACAACATGAAAAAGCCATATAAAAATTAAAACTTACAGTTTATTTAAAAACATGATCTTGGTATTCACCACAACATGAAAAAGCCATATAAAAATTAAAACTTACAGTTTATTTAAAAACATAATCTTGGTATTCACCACTATATGAAAAAGCCATATAAAAATTAAAACTTACTCTTTATTTAAAAACATAATCTTGGTATTCACCACTATATGAAAAAGCCATATAAAAATTAAAACTTACACTTTATTTAAAAACATAATCTTGGTATTCACCACAACATGAAAAAGCCATATAAAAATTAAAACTTACACTTTATTTAAAAACATAATCTTGGTATTCACCACAACATGAAAAAGCCATATAAAAATTAAAACTTACACTTTATTTAAAAACATGCTCTTGGTATTCACCACAACATGAAAAAGCCATATAAAAATTAAAACTTACACTTTATTTAAAAACATAATCTTGGTATTCACCACAACATGAAAAAGCCATATAAAAATTAAAACTTACACTTTATTTAAAAACATAATCTTGGTATTCACCACAACATGAAAAAGCCATATAAAAATTAAAACTTACACTTTATTTAAAAACATAATCTTGGTATTCACCACAACATGAAAAAGCCATATAAAAATTAAAACTTACTCTTTATTTAAAAACATAATCTTGGTATTCACCACAACATGAAAAAGCCATATAAAAATTAAAACTTACACTTTATTTAAAAACATGCTCTTGGTATTCACCACTACATGAAAAAGCCATATAAAAATTAAAACTTACACTTTATTTAAAAACATAATCTTGGTATTCACCACAACATGAAAAAGCCATATAAAAATTAAAGCTTACACTTTATTTAAAAACATACTCTTGGTATTCACCACAACATGAAAAAGCCATATAAAAATTAAAACTTACACTTTATTTAAAAACATAATCTTGGTATTCACCACAACATGAAAAAGCCATATAAAAATTAAAACTTACACTTTATTTAAAAACATAATCTTGGTATTCACCACTATATGAAAAAGCCATATAAAAATTAAAACTTACACTTTATTTAAAAACATAATCTTGGTATTCACCACTATATGAAAAAGCCATATAAAAATTAAAACTTACACTTTATTTTAAAACATAATCTTGGTATTCACCACAACATGAAAAAGCCATATAAAAATTAAAACTTACTCTTTATTTAAAAACATAATCTTGGTATTCACCACAACATGAAAAAGCCATATAAAAATTAAAACTTACTCTTTATTTAAAAACATAATCTTGGTATTCACCAATACATGAAAAAGCCATATAAAAATTAAAACTTACTCTTTATTTAAAAACATAATCTTGGTATTCACCACAACATGAAAAAGCCATATGAAAATTAAAACTTACACTTTATTTAAAAACATAATCTTGGTATTCACCACAACATGAAAAAGCCATATGAAAATTAAAACTTACACTTTATTTAAAAACATAATCTTGGTATTCACCACAACATGAAAAAGCCATATAAAAATTAAAACTTACTCTTTATTTAAAAACATGCTCTTGGTATTCACCACTATATGAAAAAGCCATATAAAAATTAAAACTTACTCTTTATTTAAAAACATAATCTTGGTATTCACCACTACATGAAAAAGCCATATAAAAATTAAAACTTACTCTTTATTTAAAAACATAATCTTGGTATTCACCACAACATGAAAAAGCCATATGAAAATTAAAACTTACACTTTATTTAAAAACATAATCTTGGTATTCACCACAACATGAAAAAGCCATATGAAAATTAAAACTTACACTTTATTTAAAAACATAATCTTGGTATTCACCACTATATGAAAAAGCCATATTAAAAATTAAAACTTACACTTTATTTAAAAACATGCTCTTGGTATTCACCACTACATGAAAAAGCCATATAAAAATTAAAACTTACACTTTATTTAAAACTTACTCTTTATTTAAAAACATAATCTTGGTATTCACCACTACATGAAAAAGCCATATAAAAATTAAAACTTACACTTTATTTAAAAACATAATCTTGGTATTCACCACTATATGAAAAAGCCATATAAAAAAATTAAAACTTACTCTTTATTTAAAAACATGCTCTTGGTATTCACCACTATATGAAAAAGCCATATAAAAATTAAAACTTACTCTTTATTTAAAAACATAATCTTGGTATTCACCACTATATGAAAAAGCCATAAAAAAATTAAAACTTACTCTTTATTTAAAAACATGCTCTTGGTATTCACCACTATATGAAAAAGCCATATAAAAATTAAAACTTACTCTTTATTTAAAAACATAATCTTGGTATTCACCACAACATGAAAAAGCCATATAAAAATTAAAACTTACTCTTTATTTAAAAACATAATCTTGGTATTCACCACTACATGAAAAAGCCATATGAAAATTAAAACTTACTCTTTATTTAAAAACATAATCTTGGTATTCACCACAACATGAAAAAGCCATATAAAAATTAAAACTTACACTTTATTTAAAAACATAATCTTGGTATTCACCAGAACATGAAAACGCCATATAAAAATTAAAACTTACACTTTATTTAAAAACATAATCTTGGTATTCACCACAACATGAAAAAGCCATATAAAAATTAAAACTTACAGTTTATTTAAAAACATGCTCTTGGTATTCACCACAACATGAAAAAGCCATATAAAAATTAAAACTTACAGTTTATTTAAAAACATAATCTTGGTATTCACGACTATATGAAAAAGCCATATAAAAATTAAAACTTACTCTTTATTTAAAAACATAATCTTGGTATTCACCACTACCTGAGAAAGCCATATAAAAATTAAAACTTACACTTTATTTAAAAACATAATCTTGGTATTCACCACAACATGAAAAAGCCATATAAAAATTAAAACTTACTCTTTATTTAAAAACATAATCTTGGTATTCACCACAACATGAAAAAGCCATATAAAAATTAAAACTTACACTTTATTTAAAAACATAATCTTGGTATTCACCACAACATGAAAAAGCCATATAAAAATTAAAACTTACACTTTATTTAAAAACATAATCTTGGTATTCACCACAACATGAAAAAGCCATATAAAAATTAAAACTTACACTTTATTTAAAAACATAATCTTGGTATTCACCACAACATGAAAAAGCCATATAAAAATTAAAACTTACACTTTATTTAAAAACATAATCTTGGTATTCACCACAACATGAAAAAGCCATATAAAAATTAAAACTTACACTTTATTTAAAAACATAATCTTGGTATTCACCACAACATGAAAAAGCCATATAAAAATTAAAACTTACTCTTTATTTAAAAACATAATCTT
Organism: Myxine glutinosa; assembly: GCF_964187855.1. Lineage (NCBI taxonomy): Eukaryota > Metazoa > Chordata > Myxini > Myxiniformes > Myxinidae > Myxine > Myxine glutinosa. The sequence continues at coordinate 6,257,274 of NC_136267.1, read as the reverse complement.
GGTATTCACCACAACATGAAAAAGCCATATAAAAATTAAAACTTACACTTTATTTAAAAACATGCTCTTGGTATTCACCACTACATGAAAAAGCCATATAAAAATTAAAACTTACTCTTTATTTAAAAACATAATCTTGGTATTCACCACAACATGAAAAAGCCATATAAAAATTAAAACTTACAGTTTATTTAAAAACATAATCTTGGTATTCACCACAACATGAAAAAGCCATATAAAAATTAAAACTTACAGTTTATTTAAAAACATAATCTTGGTATTCACCACAACATAAAAAAGCCATATAAAAATTAAAACTTACACTTTATTTAAAAACATGCTCTTGGTATTCACCACAACATGAAAAAGCCATATAAAAATTAAAACTTACTCTTTATTTAAAAACATAATCTTGGTATTCACCACAACATGAAAAAGCCATATAGAAATTAAAACTTACAGTTTATTTAAAAACATAATCTTGGTATTCACCACTACCTGAGAAAGCCATATAAAAATTAAAACTTACAGTTTATTTAAAAACATAATCTTGGTATTCACCACTATATGAAAAAGCCATATAAAAATTAAAACTTACTCTTTATTTAAAAACATAATCTTGGTATTCACCACTATATGAAAAAGCCATATAAAAATTAAAACTTACACTTTATTTAAAAACATAATCTTGGTATTCACCACAACATGAAAAAGCCATATAAAAATTAAAACTTACACTTTATTTAAAAACATAATCTTGGTATTCACCACAACATGAAAAAGCCATATAAAAATTAAAACTTACACTTTATTTAAAAACATGCTCTTGGTATTCACCACAACATGAAAAAGCCATATAAAAATTAAAACTTACTCTTTATTTAAAAACATAATCTTGGTATTCACCACAACATGAAAAAGCCATATAAAAATTAAAACTTACACTTTATTTAAAAACATAATCTTGGTATTCACCACAACATGAAAAAGCCATATAAAAATTAAAACTTACACTTTATTTAAAAACATAATCTTGGTATTCACCACAACATGAAAAAGCCATATAAAAATTAAAACTTACACTTTATTTAAAAACATAATCTTGGTATTCACCACAACATGAAAAAGCCATATAAAAATTAAAACTTACACTTTATTTAAAAACATAATCTTGGTATTCACCACAACATGAAAAAGCCATATAAAAATTAAAACTTACACTTTATTTAAAAACATAATCTTGGTATTCACCACAACATGAAAAAGCCATATAAAAATTAAAACTTACTCTTTATTTAAAAACATAATCTTGGTATTCACCACAACATGAAAAAGCCATATAAAAATTAAAACTTACTCTTTATTTAAAAACATGCTCTTGGTATTCACCACTATATGAAAAAGCCATATAAAAATTAAAACTTACTCTTTATTTAAAAACATAATCTTGGTATTCACCACTACATGAAAAAGCCATATAAAAATTAAAACTTACTCTTTATTTAAAAACATAATCTTGGTATTCACCACAACATGAAAAAGCCATATGAAAATTAAAACTTACACTTTATTTAAAAACATAATCTTGGTATTCACCACAACATGAAAAAGCCATATGAAAATTAAAACTTACACTTTATTTAAAAACATAATCTTGGTATTCACCACTATATGAAAAAGCCATATTAAAAATTAAAACTTACACTTTATTTAAAAACATGCTCTTGGTATTCACCACTACATGAAAAAGCCATATAAAAATTAAAACTTACACTTTATTTAAAAACATAATCTTGGTATTCACCACTATATGAAAAAGCCATATAAAAATTAAAACTTACTCTTTATTTAAAAACATAATCTTGGTATTCACCACTACATGAAAAAGCCATATAAAAATTAAAACTTACACTTTATTTAAAAACATAATCTTGGTATTCACCACTATATGAAAAAGCCATATAAAAAAATTAAAACTTACTCTTTCTTTAAAAACATGCTCTTGGTATTCACCACTATATGAAAAAGCCATATAAAAATTAAAACTTACTCTTTATTTAAAAACATAATCTTGGTATTCACCACTATATGAAAAAGCCATAAAAAAATTAAAACTTACTCTTTATTTAAAAACATGCTCTTGGTATTCACCACTATATGAAAAAGCCATATAAAAATTAAAACTTACTCTTTATTTAAAAACATAATCTTGGTATTCACCACAACATGAAAAAGCCATATAAAAATTAAAACTTACTCTTTATTTAAAAACATAATCTTGGTATTCACCACTACATGAAAAAGCCATATGAAAATTAAAACTTACTCTTTATTTAAAAACATAATCTTGGTATTCACCACAACATGAAAAAGCCATATAAAAATTAAAACTTACACTTTATTTAAAAACATGCTCTTGGTATTCACCACAACATGAAAAAGCCATATAAAAATTAAAACTTACACTTTATTTAAAAACATGCTCTTGGTATTCACCACAACATGAAAAAGCCATATAAAAATTAAAACTTACTCTTTATTTAAAAACATAATCTTGGTATTCACCACAACATGAAAAAGCCATATAAAAATTAAAACTTACAGTTTATTTAAAAACATAATCTTGGTATTCACCACAACATGAAAAAGCCATATAAAAATTAAAACTTACAGTTTATTTAAAAACATAATCTTGGTATTCACCACAACATGAAAAAGCCATATAAAAATTAAAACTTACACTTTATTTAAAAACATGCTCTTGGTATTCACCACAACATGAAAAAGCCATATAAAAATTAAAACTTACTCTTTATTTAAAAACATAATCTTGGTATTCACCACAACATGAAAAAGCCATATAAAAATTAAAACTTACAGTTTATTTAAAAACATAATCTTGGTATTCACCACTACCTGAGAAAGCCATATAAAAATTAAAACTTACACTTTATTTAAAAACATAATCTTGGTATTCACCACAACATGAAAAAGCCATATAAAAATTAAAACTTACAGTTTATTTAAAAACATGATCTTGGTATTCACCACAACATGAAAAAGCCATATAAAAATTAAAACTTACAGTTTATTTAAAAACATAATCTTGGTATTCACCACTATATGAAAAAGCCATATAAAAATTAAAACTTACTCTTTATTTAAAAACATAATCTTGGTATTCACCACTATATGAAAAAGCCATATAAAAATTAAAACTTACACTTTATTTAAAAACATAATCTTGGTATTCACCACAACATGAAAAAGCCATATAAAAATTAAAACTTACACTTTATTTAAAAACATAATCTAGGTATTCACCACAACATGAAAAAGCCATATAAAAATTAAAACTTACACTTTATTTAAAAACATGCTCTTGGTATTCACCACAACATGAAAAAGCCATATAAAAATTAAAACTTACTCTTTATTTAAAAACATAATCTTGGTATTCACCACAACATGAAAAAGCCATATAAAAATTAAAACTTACACTTTATTTAAAAACATAATCTTGGTATTCACCACAACATGAAAAAGCCATATAAAAATTAAAACTTACACTTTATTTAAAAACATAATCTTGGTATTCACCACAACATGAAAAAGCCATATAAAAATTAAAACTTACACTTTATTTAAAAACATAATCTTGGTATTCACCACAACATGAAAAAGCCATATAAAAATTAAAACTTACACTTTATTTAAAAACATAATCTTGGTATTCACCACAACATGAAAAAGCCATATAAAAATTAAAACTTACACTTTATTTAAAAACATAATCTTGGTATTCACCACAACATGAAAAAGCCATATAAAAATTAAAACTTACAGTTTATTTAAAAACATAATCTTGGTATTCACCACAACATGAAAAAGCCATATAAAAATTAAAACTTACACTTTATTTAAAAACATAATCTTGGTATTCACCACAACATGAAAAAGCCATATAAAAATTAAAACTTACACTTTATTTAAAAACATAATCTTGGTATTCACCACAACATGAAAAAGCCATATAAAAATTAAAACTTACACTTTATTTAAAAACATAATCTTGGTATTCACCACAACATGAAAAAGCCATATAAAAATTAAAACTTACACTTTATTTAAAAACATAATCTTGGTATTCACCACAACATGAAAAAGCCATATAAAAATTAAAACTTACACTTTATTTAAAAACATAATCTTGGTATTCACCACAACATGAAAAAGCCATATAAAAATTAAAACTTACACTTTATTTAAAAACATAATCTTGGTATTCACCACAACATGAAAAAGCCATATAAAAATTAAAACTTACACTTTATTTAAAAACATAATCTTGGTATTCACCACAACATGAAAAAGCCATATAAAAATTAAAACTTACACTTTATTTAAAAACATAATCTTGGTATTCACCACAACATGAAAAAGCCATATAAAAATTAAAACTTACAGTTTATTTAAAAACATGATCTTGGTATTCACCACAACATGAAAAAGCCATATAAAAATTAAAACTTACAGTTTATTTAAAAACATAATCTTGGTATTCACCACTATATGAAAAAGCCATATAAAAATTAAAACTTACTCTTTATTTAAAAACATAATCTTGGTATTCACCACTATATGAAAAAGCCATATAAAAATTAAAACTTACACTTTATTTAAAAACATAATCTTGGTATTCACCACAACATGAAAAAGCCATATAAAAATTAAAACTTACACTTTATTTAAAAACATAATCTTGGTATTCACCACAACATGAAAAAGCCATATAAAAATTAAAACTTACACTTTATTTAAAAACATGCTCTTGGTATTCACCACAACATGAAAAAGCCATATAAAAATTAAAACTTACTCTTTATTTAAAAACATAATCTTGGTATTCACCACAACATGAAAAAGCCATATAAAAATTAAAACTTACACTTTATTTAAAAACATAATCTTGGTATTCACCACAACATGAAAAAGCCATATAAAAATTAAAACTTACACTTTATTTAAAAACATAATCTTGGTATTCACCACAACATGAAAAAGCCATATAAAAATTAAAACTTACACTTTATTTAAAAACATAATCTTGGTATTCACCACAACATGAAAAAGCCATATAAAAATTAAAACTTACACTTTATTTAAAAACATAATCTTGGTATTCACCACAACATGAAAAAGCCATATAAAAATTAAAACTTACACTTTATTTAAAAACATAATCTTGGTATTCACCACAACATGAAAAAGCCATATAAAAATTAAAACTTACTCTTTATTTAAAAACATAATCTTGGTATTCACCACAACATGAAAAAGCCATATAAAAATTAAAACTTACACTTTATTTAAAAACATGCTCTTGGTATTCACCACTACATGAAAAAGCCATATAAAAATTAAAACTTACACTTTATTTAAAAACATAATCTTGGTATTCACCACAACATGAAAAAGCCATATAAAAATTAAAGCTTACACTTCATTTAAAAACATGCTCTTGGTATTCACCACAACATGAAAAAGCCATATAAAAATTAAAACTTACACTTTATTTAAAAACATAATCTTGGTATTCACCACAACATGAAAAAGCCATATAAAAATTAAAACTTACACTTTATTTAAAAACATAATCTTGGTATTCACCACTATATGAAAAAGCCATATAAAAATTAAAACTTACACTTTATTTAAAAACATAATCTTGGTATTCACCACTATATGAAAAAGCCATATAAAAATTAAAACTTACACTTTATTTTAAAACATAATCTTGGTATTCACCACAACATGAAAAAGCCATATAAAAATTAAAACTTACTCTTTATTTAAAAACATAATCTTGGTATTCACCACAACATGAAAAAGCCATATAAAAATTAAAACTTACTCTTTATTTAAAAACATAATCTTGGTATTCACCACTACATGAAAACGCCATATAAAAATTAAAACTTACTCTTTATTTAAAAACATAATCTTGGTATTCACCACAACATGAAAAAGCCATATAAAAATTAAAACTTACTCTTTATTTAAAAACATAATCTTGGTATTCACCACAACATGAAAAAGCCATATAAAAATTAAAACTTACAGTTTATTTAAAAACATAATCTTGGTATTCACCACTACCTGAGAAAGCCATATAAAAATTAAAACTTACACTTTATTTAAAAACATAATCTTGGTATTCACCACAACATGAAAAAGCCATATAAAAATTAAAACTTACAGTTTATTTAAAAACATGATCTTGGTATTCACCACAACATGAAAAAGCCATATAAAAATTAAAACTTACAGTTTATTTAAAAACATAATCTTGGTATTCACCACTATATGAAAAAGCCATATAAAAATTAAAACTTACTCTTTATTTAAAAACATAATCTTGGTATTCACCACTATATGAAAAAGCCATATAAAAATTAAAACTTACACTTTATTTAAAAACATAATCTTGGTATTCACCACAACATGAAAAAGCCATATAAAAATTAAAACTTACACTTTATTTAAAAACATAATCTTGGTATTCACCACAACATGAAAAAGCCATATAAAAATTAAAACTTACACTTTATTTAAAAACATGCTCTTGGTATTCACCACAACATGAAAAAGCCATATAAAAATTAAAACTTACACTTTATTTAAAAACATAATCTTGGTATTCACCACAACATGAAAAAGCCATATAAAAATTAAAACTTACACTTTATTTAAAAACATAATCTTGGTATTCACCACAACATGAAAAAGCCATATAAAAATTAAAACTTACACTTTATTTAAAAACATAATCTTGGTATTCACCACAACATGAAAAAGCCATATAAAAATTAAAACTTACTCTTTATTTAAAAACATAATCTTGGTATTCACCACAACATGAAAAAGCCATATAAAAATTAAAACTTACACTTTATTTAAAAACATGCTCTTGGTATTCACCACTACATGAAAAAGCCATATAAAAATTAAAACTTACACTTTATTTAAAAACATAATCTTGGTATTCACCACAACATGAAAAAGCCATATAAAAATTAAAGCTTACACTTTATTTAAAAACATGCTCTTGGTATTCACCACAACATGAAAAAGCCATATAAAAATTAAAACTTACACTTTATTTAAAAACATAATCTTGGTATTCACCACAACATGAAAAAGCCATATAAAAATTAAAACTTACACTTTATTTAAAAACATAATCTTGGTATTCACCACTATATGAAAAAGCCATATAAAAATTAAAACTTACACTTTATTTAAAAACATAATCTTGGTATTCACCACTATATGAAAAAGCCATATAAAAATTAAAACTTACACTTTATTTTAAAACATAATCTTGGTATTCACCACAACATGAAAAAGCCATATAAAAATTAAAACTTACTCTTTATTTAAAAACATAATCTTGGTATTCACCACAACATGAAAAAGCCATATAAAAATTAAAACTTACTCTTTATTTAAAAACATAATCTTGGTATTCACCACTACATGAAAAAGCCATATAAAAATTAAAACTTACTCTTTATTTAAAAACATAATCTTGGTATTCACCACAACATGAAAAAGCCATATGAAAATTAAAACTTACACTTTATTTAAAAACATAATCTTGGTATTCACCACAACATGAAAAAGCCATATGAAAATTAAAACTTACACTTTATTTAAAAACATAATCTTGGTATTCACCACAACATGAAAAAGCCATATAAAAATTAAAACTTACTCTTTATTTAAAAACATGCTCTTGGTATTCACCACTATATGAAAAAGCCATATAAAAATTAAAACTTACTCTTTATTTAAAAACATAATCTTGGTATTCACCACAACATGAAAAAGCCATATAAAAATTAAAACTTACACTTTATTTAAAAACATAATCTTGGTATTCACCACAACATGAAAAAGCCATATGAAAATTAAAACTTACACTTTATTTAAAAACATAATCTTGGTATTCACCACAACATGAAAAAGCCATATGAAAATTAAAACTTACACTTTATTTAAAAACATAATCTTGGTATTCACCACTATATGAAAAAGCCATATTAAAAATTAAAACTTACACTTTATTTAAAAACATGCTCTTGGTATTCACCACTACATGAAAAAGCCATATAAAAATTAAAACTTACTCTTTATTTAAAAACATAATCTTGGTATTCACCACTACATGAAAACGCCATATAAAAATTAAAACTTACTCTTTATTTAAAAACATAATCTTGGTATTCACCACAACATGAAAAAGCCATATAAAAATTAAAACTTACTCTTTATTTAAAAACATAATCTTGGTATTCACCACAACATGAAAAAGCCATATAAAAATTAAAACTTACAGTTTATTTAAAAACATAATCTTGGTATTCACCACTACCTGAGAAAGCCATATAAAAATTAAAACTTACACTTTATTTAAAAACATAATCTTGGTATTCACCACAACATGAAAAAGCCATATAAAAATTAAAACTTACAGTTTATTTAAAAACATGATCTTGGTATTCACCACAACATGAAAAAGCCATATAAAAATTAAAACTTACAGTTTATTTAAAAACATAATCTTGGTATTCACCACTATATGAAAAAGCCATATAAAAATTAAAACTTACTCTTTATTTAAAAACATAATCTTGGTATTCACCACTATATGAAAAAGCCATATAAAAATTAAAACTTACACTTTATTTAAAAACATAATCTTGGTATTCACCACAACATGAAAAAGCCATATAAAAATTAAAACTTACACTTTATTTAAAAACATAATCTTGGTATTCACCACAACATGAAAAAGCCATATAAAAATTAAAACTTACACTTTATTTAAAAACATGCTCTTGGTATTCACCACAACATGAAAAAGCCATATAAAAATTAAAACTTACACTTTATTTAAAAACATAATCTTGGTATTCACCACAACATGAAAAAGCCATATAAAAATTAAAACTTACACTTTATTTAAAAACATAATCTTGGTATTCACCACAACATGAAAAAGCCATATAAAAATTAAAACTTACACTTTATTTAAAAACATAATCTTGGTATTCACCACAACATGAAAAAGCCATATAAAAATTAAAACTTACTCTTTATTTAAAAACATAATCTTGGTATTCACCACAACATGAAAAAGCCATATAAAAATTAAAACTTACACTTTATTTAAAAACATGCTCTTGGTATTCACCACTACATGAAAAAGCCATATAAAAATTAAAACTTACACTTTATTTAAAAACATAATCTTGGTATTCACCACAACATGAAAAAGCCATATAAAAATTAAAGCTTACACTTTATTTAAAAACATACTCTTGGTATTCACCACAACATGAAAAAGCCATATAAAAATTAAAACTTACACTTTATTTAAAAACATAATCTTGGTATTCACCACAACATGAAAAAGCCATATAAAAATTAAAACTTACACTTTATTTAAAAACATAATCTTGGTATTCACCACTATATGAAAAAGCCATATAAAAATTAAAACTTACACTTTATTTAAAAACATAATCTTGGTATTCACCACTATATGAAAAAGCCATATAAAAATTAAAACTTACACTTTATTTTAAAACATAATCTTGGTATTCACCACAACATGAAAAAGCCATATAAAAATTAAAACTTACTCTTTATTTAAAAACATAATCTTGGTATTCACCACAACATGAAAAAGCCATATAAAAATTAAAACTTACTCTTTATTTAAAAACATAATCTTGGTATTCACCAATACATGAAAAAGCCATATAAAAATTAAAACTTACTCTTTATTTAAAAACATAATCTTGGTATTCACCACAACATGAAAAAGCCATATGAAAATTAAAACTTACACTTTATTTAAAAACATAATCTTGGTATTCACCACAACATGAAAAAGCCATATGAAAATTAAAACTTACACTTTATTTAAAAACATAATCTTGGTATTCACCACAACATGAAAAAGCCATATAAAAATTAAAACTTACTCTTTATTTAAAAACATGCTCTTGGTATTCACCACTATATGAAAAAGCCATATAAAAATTAAAACTTACTCTTTATTTAAAAACATAATCTTGGTATTCACCACTACATGAAAAAGCCATATAAAAATTAAAACTTACTCTTTATTTAAAAACATAATCTTGGTATTCACCACAACATGAAAAAGCCATATGAAAATTAAAACTTACACTTTATTTAAAAACATAATCTTGGTATTCACCACAACATGAAAAAGCCATATGAAAATTAAAACTTACACTTTATTTAAAAACATAATCTTGGTATTCACCACTATATGAAAAAGCCATATTAAAAATTAAAACTTACACTTTATTTAAAAACATGCTCTTGGTATTCACCACTACATGAAAAAGCCATATAAAAATTAAAACTTACACTTTATTTAAAACTTACTCTTTATTTAAAAACATAATCTTGGTATTCACCACTACATGAAAAAGCCATATAAAAATTAAAACTTACACTTTATTTAAAAACATAATCTTGGTATTCACCACTATATGAAAAAGCCATATAAAAAAATTAAAACTTACTCTTTATTTAAAAACATGCTCTTGGTATTCACCACTATATGAAAAAGCCATATAAAAATTAAAACTTACTCTTTATTTAAAAACATAATCTTGGTATTCACCACTATATGAAAAAGCCATAAAAAAATTAAAACTTACTCTTTATTTAAAAACATGCTCTTGGTATTCACCACTATATGAAAAAGCCATATAAAAATTAAAACTTACTCTTTATTTAAAAACATAATCTTGGTATTCACCACTACATGAAAAAGCCATATGAAAATTAAAACTTACTCTTTATTTAAAAACATAATCTTGGTATTCACCACAACATGAAAAAGCCATATAAAAATTAAAACTTACACTTTATTTAAAAACATAATCTTGGTATTCACCACAACATGAAAAAGCCATATAAAAATTAAAACTTACACTTTATTTAAAAACATAATCTTGGTATTCACCACAACATGAAAAAGCCATATAAAAATTAAAACTTACAGTTTATTTAAAAACATGCTCTTGGTATTCACCACAACATGAAAAAGCCATATAAAAATTAAAACTTACAGTTTATTTAAAAACATAATCTTGGTATTCACCACTATATGAAAAAGCCATATAAAAATTAAAACTTACTCTTTATTTAAAAACATAATCTTGGTATTCACCACTACCTGAGAAAGCCATATAAAAATTAAAACTTACACTTTATTTAAAAACATAATCTTGGTATTCACCACAACATGAAAAAGCCATATAAAAATTAAAACTTACACTTTATTTAAAAACATAATCTTGGTATTCACCACAACATGAAAAAGCCATATAAAAATTAAAACTTACACTTTATTTAAAAACATAATCTTGGTATTCACCACAACATGAAAAAGCCATATAAAAATTAAAACTTACACTTTATTTAAAAACATAATCTTGGTATTCACCACAACATGAAAAAGCCATATAAAAATTAAAACTTACACTTTATTTAAAAACATAATCTTGGTATTCACCACAACATGAAAAAGCCATATAAAAATTAAAACTTACTCTTTATTTAAAAACATAATCTTGGTATTCACCACAACATGAAAAAGCCATATAAAAATTAAAACTTACACTTTATTTAAAAACATGCTCTTGGTATTCACCACTACATGAAAAAGCCATATAAAAATTAAAACTTACACTTTATTTAAAAACATAATCTTGGTATTCACCACAACATGAAAAAGCCATATAAAAATTAAAGCTTACACTTTATTTAAAAACATGCTCTTGGTATTCACCACAACATGAAAAAGCCATATAAAAATTAAAACTTACTCTTTATTTAAAAACATAATCTTGGTATTCACCACAACATGAAAAAGCCATATAAAAATTAAAACTTGCACTTTATTTAAAAACATAATCTTGGTATTCACCACTATATGAAAAAGCCATATAAAAATTAAAACTTACTCTTTATTTAAAAACATAATCTTGGTATTCACCACTATATGAAAAAGCCATATAAAAATTAAAACTTACACTTTATTTTAAAACATAATCTTGGTATTCACCACAACATGAAAAAGCCATATAAAAATTAAAACTTACTCTTTATTTAAAAACATAATCTTGGTATTCACCACAACATGAAAAAGCCATATAAAAATTAAAACTTACACTGTATTTAAAAACATAATCTTGGTATTCACCACTATATGAAAAAGCCATATAAAAATTAAAACTTACACTTTATTTAAAAACATAATCTTGGTATTCACCACTATATGAAAAAGCCATATAAAAATTAAAACTTACACTTTATTTAAAAACATGCTCTTGGTATTCACCACAACATGAAAAAGCCATATAAAAATTAAAACTTACACTTTATTTAAAAACATAATCTTGGTATTCACCACTATATGAAAAAGCCATATAAAAATTAAAACTTACTCTTTATTTAAAAACATAATCTTGGTATTCACCACTATATGAAAAAGCCATATAAAAATTAAAACTTACACTTTATTTAAAAACATAATCTTGGTATTCACCACTATATGAAAAAGCCATATAAAAATTAAAACTTACTCTTTATTTAAAAACATAATCTTGGTATTCACCACTATATGAAAAAGCCATATAAAAATTAAAACTTACACTTTATTTAAAAACATAATCTTGGTATTCACCACAACATGAAAAAGCCATATAAAAATTAAAACTTACACTTTATTTAAAAACATAATCTTGGTATTCACCACAACATGAAAAAGCCATATGAAAATTAAAACTTACACTTTATTTAAAAACATAATCTTGGTATTCACCACTACATGAAAAAGCCATATAAAAATTAAAACTTACACTTTATTTAAAAACATGCTCTTGGTATTCACCACAACATGAAAAAGCCATATGAAAATTAAAATTTACACTTTATTTAAAAACATAATCTTGGTATTCACCACTATATGAAAAAGCCATATAAAAATTAAAACTTACACTTTATTTAAAAACATAATCTTGGTATTCACCACGACATGAAAAAGCCATATAAAAATTAAAACTTACTCTTTATTTAAAAACATGCTCTTGGTATTCACCACGACATGAAAAAGCCATATGAAAATTAAAATTTACACTTTATTTAAAAACATGCTCTTTGTATTCACCACTACCTGAGAAAGCCATATAAAAATTAAAACACAGTTTATTTAAAAACATGCTCTTGGTATTCACCACAACATGAAAAAGCCATATAAAAATTAAAACTTACACTTTATTTAAAAACATAATCTTGGTATTCACCACGACATGAAAAAGCCATATAAAAATTAAAACTTACTCTTTATTTAAAAACATGCTCTTGGTATTCACCACGACATGAAAAAGCCATATGAAAATTAAAATTTACACTTTATTTAAAAACATGCTCTTTGTATTCACCACAACATGAACAAGCCATATAAAAATTAAAACTCACACTTTATTTGAAAATCTGCTGTTCTGTGATTATTATTTTTTCCACGTTGCTTATTCTGCAACTTTCGGTCGGTTGGGAGTCCCAATATGGCGGCCGCGTGGCCTCATCAGCAAACATTCTCATCAGACGGTAGTTCCTCCATATCATAGAGTTGTGAGTGCATACCATGTCGGATCTGTCATCTGTGCTCTGCCCGCGATTGACGTTATTGAGTGTCTGCGATTAAATACATTTTAAATCCCTTCCCTAATCGATTGGTATATCAAATCAAGTGGCACAGCAACCTGCCATTTATAAACGAATGATGAACGACCATATGTTTGTGCGATAAGCGATTGACGGATATAAAATGGTGGATCTGTCATATTATAGTGGTGGATCTGTTTATTGAACATTTAATTAGCAAATATATTTCCCCTCAATCTCGGGACCCTCGGCACGTGTCCAGTGTGCCCCTTAGTTAATCCGCCAAAGTGTGTGTATATATATATATATTACAGTACATAATGAGAGTTGTCTCTGTGTGAAGCTTTTTCTTTGATTTATAAAGAAGTTGGTTCACCTGATCATGATCGGGTTATTTAGACTTTGTTTTACTAAAGAAAATCTTTGTTTAAACCTGTCGTATTTAAAGAAAGATAGGGCCAATACCCCTGGGTGCTCACCTGGTAAAATAAACCAGAATACTGCACCGACTAAAAGTATTTTAAACCAATTTCAATGGTTGCTGGAGATAGGGTCGGATGTGGGATCTGGAATCATGCTTGTGTAGTCTTTATCATTAATTATTCCAGGGTAATCATAAGACTTTAAACAAACAATCAAAACTACCTTTGGGGGAGCGGGGGTAATACCTGTCCAACACCGCCATCCACCCCTTTAGACCCTGATTTTTCTTCGTGCCGTAAACAAACTTTGGTAAATCACGGATGATGAAGGTTGTGCTCAAGTTTCATCGAAATAGTGTTTGTAGTTTCAGAGTAAAAACGAAATTCCTATTTTTTGGAGGTCAAACCAAGATCTACTTTGACCCCCGGCGGACCCCCGAGACCCAGAACTTTTTAATTCCATGAACAAACTTGAGCTGCAACAAACCAAATATAATTTTTGCCAAGTTTGGTCACAATCCCATCAGCAATTTCGGAGAAGAAGTTGTAAGTGTTTACGAATTGATGGACAGACGACACGCCATCCCATAAGCTCCGAGGAACGATGTTCCAGGTGAGCGAAATTAACTATGGAGTGCAACATGGCAATGACGGTCCTAATGGCCTAATTTCCTAGTTAAGGGTGGCACAGGAGCCCACAACCACTCCTTACACTCAGTGTGATCCCACGGAGATTGTGGATCCTTTGTATATTACTTTCCATTCTGCATTCGGAATCTAAGTATTTTAATGTAAATGCTTTGATTCCTCACAGAGAATGACCTTGGAAAACATATGGGAAGCTCAGAGACCTCTCGTCTCCCGACGGAAGAGGGCACCCGACGGGCCGACATACGACGGTTGATCGGTCAAAATGTCGGTATTTTTGTTTTAACTTCAATTTGGCTCCGAATTGAAAGTTTTCATTGCGACGTTTACCTTCCGCGTGTGAAAATATTGCGGCACAGAATTTTTTGGTAGAAATTCGCCCAAGCGATTGGAATTGCATAAAAATCTAAGAAAAAGCTTCACACAAAAACAGCTTGCGATACACACATACACGTAAAAGAAAAACACACATACATTATATGTATACACACACACACACACACACATTATGTGTATACACACACACACACACACACACACACACACACACACACACACACACACACACACACACATTATGTATACACACACACACACACATTATGTATACATACACATACACACACACACACATTATGTATACACACACACACACACACACACACACACACACACATTATGTATACACACACACACACACACACACACATTATGTATACATACACATACACACACACACACACACACACACACACACACACACACACATTATGTATACACACACACACACACACACACACACACATTTTGTATACACACACATAAACACACACACACATTATGTATACACACACATAAACACACACACACACATTATGTATACACACACATACACACACACACACACACATTATGTATACACACACATACACACACACACACACACACACACACATTATGTATACACACACACACACACATTATGTATACACACACATACACACACACACACACATTATGTATACACACACATACAGCTTGCAATACACACATACACGAAAAAGAAAAACACACATACACGAAAAAGAAAAACACACATACACATACACACACACACACACACACACACACACACACACACACACACACACACACACACACACACACACACATTATGTATACACACACACACACACATACATTATGTATACACACACATACATTATGTATACACACACATACATTATGTATATACACACACACACACATTATGTATACACACACATACATTATGTATACACACACACACACACACACACACACACACACATTATGTATACACACACACACATTATGTATACACACACATACACACACACACACACACACACACACACACACACACACACACACACATTATGTATACACACACACATACATTATGTATACACACACATACATTATGTATACACACACACACATTATGTATACACACACACACATTATGTATATACACACACACATTATGTATATACACACACACACACACACACACACACACACACACACACACACACACACACACACACACACACACACACACAGACATACACACGCAATGTACACACACACACGCAATGTACACACACACACACACACACACAATGTATACACACACACACACACACACACACACACACACACACACACACACACACACACACACACACACACACACACACACACACACAATGCACACACACACACACACACTTTCGGATCACTCCTTAATTAAATACGAGAGCCTTTTGTTGTGCAAAGTAGGTGTAAGGTAGATGTGGCCCACCTCTCGTCCACCTCTTGGCCACCCCTTGTAATAAAACACCTTTATGACGTGCGTGACGTTTTAATATCCTTTCGGAATTGATGCCCCAGGTACATCTCGACGTTAAATAGAGTCGGTAATCTGGAATATGCCAACGATCAGTGCCGTTAATTTATACGGGCAAACATAAGGGCGAATGCGAGACTCCGGGACGGCAGGTGAGTTACACGGTTCACTATACACGCCCCCTTGTTGAGAAGGTAAACGACGGGAGCAAAAGGTAAATTGAGCCACGAATGAAGGAGGCCTACGGGACCGTTTACCTGCTCACCCTAGTGTCTGCTCACTTGGTGTCAAGACCCTCGACGTCACATTTTCAGGACTAATGACCACCTCAATGTCACGTGACTTTGACCTCGATCTGCTCCATCGCAGAATTGCCACACGCGGCGTACAGGTCTCGGGTCGACGCACAGGTGGAGGTGTGTGTGCCCACGCGGACGGAGCCGCCATTCCCGCGTCCATCACTTCTCACCTTTTAGCCCGAGTCACCTGGTACGAGCCAAGAACCCAGTGATATATGGATTCCTCCGTTGCGGAAGCGTCGCCGCGCCATTCATGAAGAAGAAGAAGCTCAGAATGCGGCCCAGGAATAGCGAGGTGAACTCTGAGTGAACCTGCGGCGAGAAACATCAATCACCAGGTGCGAGAATAGCGCTCGCACCGGCGCTCACCTCACTCTGTACGCCCTGCACGAGCTTCGTGTCTCTGCGGACACACGGGGGACACACGGGGACGCGACAAGAACGTAAAGTGAACCGAACAAAAGGACGGACACAAGGAAACAGGTCGAATTTGGGTCAAGGCCGGCAAAGGTGTACCTGGGCGCACTCTCACGGTCTCCTATCATCATAAGGTGTACCCTGGGCGCACTCTCACGGTCTATCATCATAAGGTGTACCTGGGCGCACTCTCACGGTCTATCATCATAAGGTGTACCTGGGCGCACTCTCACGGTATATCATCATAAGGTGTACCCTGGGCGCACTCTCACGGTCTCCTATCATCATAAGGTGTACCCTGGGCGCACTCTCACGGTCTCCTATCATCATAAGGTGTACCCTGGGCGCACTCTCACGGTCTCCTATCATCATAAGGTGTACCTGGGCGCACTCTCACGATATATCATCATAAGGTGTACCTGGGCGCACTCTCACGGTCTGTCATCATAAGGTGTACCCTGGGCGCACTCTCACGGTCTGTCATCATAAGGTGTACCCTGGGCGCACTCTCACGGTCTGTCATCACAAGGTGTACCCTGGGCGCACTCTCACGATATATCATCATAAGGTGTACCCTTTCAACCACCAATTATTTGTGAGGTCAAAAATGATTTGTGAGGCTCTCCTGAGTGCCATTCGACTTTGTTCTCTTTTGTCAGGTGTCGCTCGTTGAGTGATTATTTATTTATTTTTGTTCATTTAATAGTATAATAATGAACAAGCAAACAAGATACCGTAGCTCTTTCGTAGAGAACTCACCTCCACCACACACACACACACACACACACACACACACACACACACACACACACACACACACACACACACACACACACACACACACACACTCAAGGCCACGTTCGACTATCAACACCATCTGATGTGATTATAACATTCTGCTACAGAGTTTGAAGGACGTTGCGACGCAGAGCACAAAGTTCCTCAAATGAAATGTTAAGCCGGTTGTCCCACAGTGCTACATCGTGGACATTACCGATTTTGAAGAAGGATAGACCTTTGGGAGCTAACAGGAAGTCCTACCTGTATGCACACTCGCCTCTAAGCTGGCGAGTCTGCGTTCGAATCCCGACCCAGATATAAACTGTCATCCAGGTGATTCCCAGGTAGGGTGATGAATCAACGTGTCCCTCGGATGGACGGTAAGTCTGGCGTCCCGTCTGCGATCCCAGAGTCCTTTGTGAAGACTTGGCCAGGTATCACCTGAACAAATTAAATACCTGTCATAACTACTGCTGGCAAGGCAATGGCAAACCACCCAGTATAAGCCTTGCGAAAAAGCTGCTTCGGCATCACAAACGCTCAGTGATGTACAAGGTACATCAGATCGGACACCTTTGGGTAGCACCATACCTGTGGAAAGGGGTGCGAGGAAGCTTGTATTTATGGTATATAATAAGGTATTTTGATTCTGATGTTACCTGATCTTTACAGAGCATCGATTATTATTAATTAAATTAACAAACTTGGGTCCATCACAGGTGATCACGGTTGTGGTGAACTTTCATCGAAATCAGGTGTGTAGTTTCAGAGAGGAAGATCCGAATGTTTACATACAGCCTGACTGACTCTGCCCATACCTACCCGATGGACACCGGGCTTTGCCAATACCTCACCTGAACAATTTTTGTTCCAGGTGAGGTAGAAATCATCAGCTATGACTCGGACATCGATTCATCCACTGATACCAATGACCTTCCAGACTCAGACCGGACCCCGTAACCATTAGACCAGCGACAGTATATGATATCCTCAATACAAACTTGATGGCCAACACATGGAAAGGTGTGTGGGTGTACCTTGGCAGGAAGGAATGGTCCCTGCGTGGAGAATGTCCGGTGCACAGTATAATAAATGACACCGTTGTGTTAAAGCCGCGACGCCATTTTCCATTGAACATCCGTTACTCTGATTTGTTGGCACTCTGGACAAGGAGATCGAAAAGATGAATGGCACAATAAGAGGAGCGAGGCTGCATGCCAGGGTAACAAAATGATGTGAACAGGTTACCTGGCACAATAAGAGGGGCGAGGCTGCATGCCAGGGTAACAAAATGATGTGAACAGGTTACCTGGCACAATAAGAGGGGCGAGGCTGCATGCCAGGGTAACAAAATGATGTGAACAGGTTACCTGGCACAATAAGAGGGGCGAGGCTGCATGCCAGGGTAAAAAAATGATGTGAACAGGTTACCTGGCACAATAAGAGGAGCGAGGCTGCATGCCAGGGTAACAAAATGATGTGAACAGGTTACCTGGCACAATAAGAGGCGCGAGGCTGCATGTCAGGGTAACAAAATGATGTGAACAGGTTACCTGGCACAATAAGAGGGGCGAGGCTGCATGCCAGGGTAACAAAATGATGTGAACAGGTTACCTGGCACAATAAGAGGGGCGAGGCTGCATGCCAGGGTAACAAAATGATGTGAACAGGTTACCTGGCACAATAAGAGGGGCGAGGCTGCATGCCAGGGTAACAAAATGATGTGAACAGGTTACCTGGCACAATAAGAGGAGCGAGGCTGCATGCCAGGGTAACAAAATGATGTGAACAGGTTACCTGGCACAATAAGAGGAGCGAGGCTGCATGCCAGGGTAACAAAATGATGTGAACAGGTTACCTGGCACAATAAGAGGAGCGAGGCTGCATGCCAGGGTAACAAAATGATGTGAACAGGTTACCTGGCACAATAAGAGGGGCGAGGCTGCATGCCAGGGTAACAAAATGATGTGAACAGGTTACCTGGCACAATAAGAGGAGCGAGGCTGCATGCCAGGGTAACAAAATGATGTGAACAGGTTACCTGGCACAATAAGAGGAGCGAGGCTGCATGCCAGGGTAACAAAATGATGTGAACAGGTTACCTGGCACAATAAGAGGAGCGAGGCTGCATGCCAGGGTAACAAAATGATGTGAACAGGTTACCTGGCACAATAAGAGGAGCGAAGCTGCATGCCAGGGTAACAAAATGATGTGAACAGGTTACCTGGCACAATAAGAGGAGCGAGGCTGCATGCCAGGGTAACAAAATGATGCGAACAGGTTACCTGGCACAATAAGAGGGGCGAGGCTGCATGCCAGGGTAACAAAATAATGTGAACAGGTTACCTGGCACAATAAGAGGGGTGAGGCTGCATGCCAGGGTAACAAAATAATGTGAACAGGTTACCTGGCACAATAAGAGGGGCGAGGCTGCATGCCAGGGTAACAAAATGATGTGAATAGGTTACCTGGCACAATAAGAGGAGCGAGGCTGCATGCCAGGGTAACAAAATGATGTGAACAGGTTACCTGGCACAATAAGAGGGGCGAGGCTGCATGCCAGGGTAACAAAATGATGTGAACAGGTTACCTGGCACAATAAGAGGAGCGAGGCTGCATGCCAGGGTAACAAAATGATGTGAACAGGTTACCTGGCACAATAAGAGGGGCGAGGCTGCATGCCAGGGTAACAAAATGATGTGAACAGGTTACCTGGCACAATAAGAGGGGCGAGGCTGCATGCCAGGGTAACAAAATGATGTGAACTGGTTACCTGGCACAATAAAAGGGGCGAGGCTGCATGCCAGGGTAACAAAATGATGTGAACAGGTTACCTGGCACAATAAGAGGAGCGAGGCTGCATGCCAGGGTAACAAAATGATGTGAACAGGTTACCTGGCACAATAAGAGGGGCGAGGCTGCATGCCAGGGTAACAAAATGATGTGAACAGGTTACCTGGCACAATAAGAGGGGCGAGGCTGCATGCCAGGGTAACAAAATGATGTGAACAGGTTACCTGGACAACATGGATGACATGGCTTCTTGGTATAACAGGGAAAATTAACAAGAGGTTCATTTCTTGTTAACATATAATTAATAATTAGGATCTCAACAGGTATCACTTTGTTCATAATGTTCATAAAATTAGCGAGGCAATGATTTACATGATTTACATAAAAAACATTCTCACCCTCAGTCAGGTTGTTCACACCCATGGCTGTCACAACACTGTACATGAACATCACAGTCTCACTTACACAACACTGTACACTGTACACTTTACATGAACATCACAGTCCCACTTACACAACACTGTACACTGTACACTTTACATGAACATCACAGTCTCACTTTCACCACACTGTACATGAACATCACAGTCTAACTTTCACCACTGTACATGAACATCACAGTCTGACTTATACAACACTCTACACTGTACATGAACATCACAGTCTCACTTTCACAACACTGCAGCCTACACTGTACAGGAACATCACAGTCTCACTTTCACAACACTGCAGCCTACACTGTACATGAATATCACAGTCTCACTTTCACAACACTGTACACTGTACATGAACATCACAGTCTCACTTACACAACACTGTACACTGTACATGAACATCACAGTCTCACTTACACAACACAGTACACTGTACATGAACATCACAGTCTCACTTTCACAACACTGTACACTGTACACGAACATCAGTCTCACTTACACAACACTGTACATGTACACTGTACACGAACATCACAGTCTCACTTACACAACACAGTACACTGTACATGAACATCACAGTCTCACTTTCACAACACTGTACACTGTACATGAACATCACAGTCTCACTTACACAACACTGTACACTGTACATGAACATCACAGTCTCACTTTCACAACACTGTACACTGTACATGAACATCACAGTCTCACTTACACAACACTGTACACTGTACATGAACATCACAGTCTCACTTTCACAACACTGTACACTGTACATGAACATCACAGTCTCAATTTCACAATACTGTACATGAACATCACAGTCTCACTTTCTTAACACTGTACACTGTACATGAACATCACGTCTTATTTTCACACTGTACATAAACATCACAGTTTGACTTTCACATCACTGTACACTGTAGGCCTACATGAACACCACGTCTTATTTTCACACTGTACATGAACATCACATTCTCATGGATTGGTTGGTCTATGGCGTCATCCAGATACTTTATGGAATGCGGGTGTTACGGACCGCGGATAAGATGTTAATTTGCCGAGCGGATGGCGTTCCATTGGCTAACGCCCGAACCGTTAACAATGACTGGACCTGATTCTGAACGTTGGCCAAATCGTGCCACAGATATTCAATTTGGAAAAGACAAAGACGATGCGGATGTGAAGAAGAAGAAGAAGACAAAGAGGGTTTGAAATACGAATAGAATTTATTACTATTTACAGGACCAAATAAACCAAGGAAGAAGGAACGATAATAAAATAAAGCAGAAAGAGGGACGGACCAGAAGGACACAGTGAAACTCTAGCTTATCTATTACAGTCTTAACTAACCCAGGGACAGAACAAACAAAGACGGACTCACACGAATGGGGAATGGAGGCAGGAGTGAATTGCTGGACCGGGAGAAAGGTTCAGCTCGGACCAGAGGACGGCCGGGCCGGGAGGGAGCAGCCGCCACCCTTCCTCAACAGCAACCTGCCGTCAACGCTCAAGCTGCGGCGGTCAAAGCTGCGATGGTTCAAAGCTGCTGTGGTTCAAGCTGCTGTGGTTCAAGCTCCTGTGGTTCAAGCTCCGGTGGTTCAAGCTCCGGTGGTTCAAACTGCTGCCGTGTGGACGTCGTGTGCTTTCTCAGGACTCCTTTTCATCACTCCTCCGCACTTGTGTCAAAGGCTTCCCCCGCGCTTCTGTCAACGGCTTCCACGTGCGCTTTTTATAACGCCGCCGGAAAATCAAGCCACCGGCCTCTAGAACACGCCCATCGGTGAGCTTGCCTCGGCCCTGATTGGTCGGCACGGTCCTCTGGCTCCACCCTTGATGATGATGGGCAGGCACGCCCAGGATTCGGCAGCTCCTCCCCCTTCTTCTCCGAGCCTACCTTGTGGCTAATGGAGTCTTGGAGCGAAAACAACAACCCACAGCGGCAGCAGAATTCAGCGAACCGCTCAATGCAGTTGGTAATTGAGGAAAGGGGAATGTGCAGGGAATCTACCTTGTCTGAATTCGGTGCAATGGAGTATTAATTAATGGAAGACAAATCCTTAGCCTACTACACAGAATAAGGAAATAACTGTCAACAAGGGGGAAATCTATGATTGGCTAACGTGATTGTTTATGAAATAACTACGGAACGACCTTTGACCTTTATACACAGACTGGAGGCAGGAGGGTCCACAATAAAGCAATAAAAAAAACACAATCCTCAAATCCACAACACTGCACCCTCCTCCTCTTAGGCACGGCCCGGGCCTCTTACCTTTACTTTTAGTGTGGCACGTAGGTGTAGTTCCCTCTACATTTAACCTGACCCTGAGTGTGACTGTTTTAAAACATAAATAAATATGTCCCACTGCTCCATTGCACCCTGCCTAACAGATTCACGCCCACAGCTAACCGAATTGCGGAATGGTCTTCAAACTATACATTTACGGTGGGGGCGCATTATTTACAACGACTCTACTTTTATTTACAATACTAACCCAGGACCTGTGATCGTTCTTTTGGGGGGGGGGGGGGGGAGACAGTCTGCTCTGCATCGATGCACCATGAAGCACCCAACAATGCACCAATTGGTGCACAGTCATCACTGTTCAATTATAAAAAGAAACCAACAAACCCTTGGTGGTGTCTTGCTCTTCGGCTCCCTCTGCTGGCTAATGCTCTCTTCCAGTTGTTGTCATCTTCTTTGCTGGCGGCCTATTTGGACATAAAAGTGCACAAACGTGTCCATCTTTATTTATTTATGGCCCACAGAGCCGAATCGTGTGGTTCACCTGTGGGGCATAGGTGCCCTGTGACCAAGGTCCGCCAGCAAGATCTCGGGCCTTCATGGCCGGTTCCAGCAGAGGGGCCATGCCCCAACCCATGGGGTCCATCAGTGGTGCTCAGCCACAGACATGTGGTCCATAAGCTGGTGCATCGATGCAGACAGCTGTGGTTGCGAGACGTTCGGGCGCCCAATGGCGGACTCTCGCACGCTCCCCTCGGCGCCCAGTGGCGCACAGTCCTCATGTGGGAGACAAGGGGGGAAAAGACAGATGAGCGAGGGGTAAGGTCACAAGGGTACACATCAATAAAGGTAATGCAAGGCGAGGTGCGTATGCAGACGGGGCGGAGAAAAGCTCGTCCCTACCGTACGTCACCCCCCCCTGTCACCTACTCTACCCTTGCCCTTACCCCATATTTACAACAATCTACACATTTACAAATTCGTCACTACAATCCCTCTAACCAAAATTTGCCATCACCCAATTCATCATCAATCCTCATAAGGAGGAAGAGATGGAACATCAGCACAATGTCACACCCACGTCATGATGCGTCTCACAATCCAAACATTTGCACCAAAAATAATAAAAACCAACAAACCATGGCATGGTGTGGAGTACCATCATTACCTCAGGTGAGTGGATGTAGATGGTGCGAGGAGAATCTTAATCCTAACTATCCTCTAAATGACATTAACACACTTTTACACTACCCGGGGTCTTTCCCTGCCAAACAATTGGCCATCTTACTCTATGTGGTTTTAAGAACCAAATTCCCATTGACCAAACTGTGGTGCTTCCTCAATTTGGGGTCTCACTCCCCCGATGCAACTCCCTGTGCCCTTGCACAATTTCAGGACTGGGGCGTGTAGCTCTCCCAGCAGGTCTACCCACCTGCACACCTCCACCACTGTCGTTGCCACCCGAGCTTACCTAGCTCCTCACCCTAACCTAATTGGGGAAGGCCCCTCCTGGCTCTGTCACCCCCTGGTGCCCTCTGGCACTGGGCTACCCGGGTCCGTCCTCCGGATCCTCGGGCCCCATCCACAACAACTCTACCGGCTCCCAGAGCCCACCTGCGGCCTCACCTGGCCGACATCCTCACAGTGGTGGAGTGCCCAAACCAACTACACACACTAACAGGCTACACGCCCAGCCATTTCCACGACACTAATGCACCCATCACTACATTCCTGTGCAACTACCCACACCACAGATGCCAATATCCAACCACAATTTACCTGTACCCTCTACCTAACTCTTACACTACCCTCCCCAGGTATTCGTGATGGGGTCCATCCTCCTTTCCCCCATCCACACCTTCGCACCATCGCACCATCCACTCCACTCCACAGTTTCCACCATACTCACTCCACGACCATCCATTCCAATACTCCATATACTCCAGACCATTTATTCCATACACCTGTTCTCCATTCACCTGGTGTTGCACACCTGTGCAGTCACACCTGGTGCCACCTGCACCCTCATTCCTCCCTGGACCATTTGGGTCAACACAACACACATCACCATCACTCCCTCATACACTGCTCCATACACCTGTTCAGTTGCACACCTGTGCAATCACACCTTTTAACCACACACACGGCATCATCTGAACTACCTGTTGCCCTGCTAACTTAGTGCTCCCCATCTTCCCTTTAAACTAAGCACATACCACGTCATTATCATCCAAACTAATCTACCTGCATCCCCACTACAGGTATCATTGTCACTACCTAAACCTTACCGTTACCTAAGGTCATCTCTAGGTCCCTACACACGATATCCTAACCCTCCCGGGCTAGTTTTCACTGCCATAAACCCCATAAGTCTATTGCTCCTTTGCCCCCGCTGTGAGAGATGGCAGAGTTGCCATCCCACCACATCGGGTATCTTCCACTACCAATTTTGCACACCAAATTCCAGCTAATTAATAATTTGCCAATCACTACCAATCATCTGCCAATCATCACTCTGCCAATCCTGTGCCAATCATCAAATTTTGCTTTTTTCAATTTCGGGTCCAAAACACTATCCTCATCACACGTCTACTCACTTGAGCCTCTCGGTGCGCCAATTCATTTCTAAAGCTCGGCTTCGTAAAGCCGAGCAATGAATGCGGGTTGTTTGGTGCCGGCGGCTGGATCCGTCCGGCACTCGGTGCAGGGAAGGAGGTTTACCCGGGCCGAGATCCCATGCACCATCTCGGCACAGAGCCGTCCAATGGCCCGATCTCGCCCTGCCGGAACGCCTCAACCACAAAGGGTTGTCGTGACGACCCTTCTTACCGGGCCGCCCGCTCCGCTTAGTGGAGCACGGACGCGGCTGTTCAAAGCGCGGCCCGGCGTGGATCCCGCACGGCGGTTCTTTCGAAACCGCCACGGTCACAATCCCCGCGGATCCCCGCGGCATGCAAAGCTGCCCGGCACGCACCGAGGGCCCGATTCGGCTATACGTCGCTCTAACCGCTAACCCGGTTAGCGTCGATGCTCCACTTGCATGCTCACACCCCACAGCCCGTTCCTTGCTCATACATCCAGCCGTTCCCATGCTATTTGTCATTGCACCTTCTCTTACACACCCAGGTACACTCATTTCACTCACAGACTTGGTCACACACCTGACCATCGCACACCTTTGCACACACTCGTCGTTCGCACACCTCACCAACACACCTCTTCGCGCCCCCTCCTCGGTCACCTCCTCTGTGACAACCACAGGTGTGCTCTCATTTGCACACCCAACCACGTGCCTCACTACCAACTCCAGCGTGCATTCCCATACGCGCTCTACCATTCCAGGTGTGCATCCTTCCATTCCAGGTGTACATCCTCTCTCACCTGCCACAACCAACTCACGATCCGTGTCACTCTTACTACTTTCACCACCACACTCGGTCGCGCATTCACCCTTACCTTTGACAGCGCACTCTGTACTCATGCACCCGTCCGTTACACACCTTTCTCGCACATCCTCTTGCGCACTCTCTCCCGTTACACCCTCCGTAACACTCACCGCTACACGCTTCCATGTGCCCCCTCGCACACGCGCTATGACCAACTCACTCTCGACAGCACACTCTCTCCTCGGCGTGCACTTTTTCCTCACACACCCCATGGTCGGACATTCTCGCACACCTCCTCTTTCGCACTCCGTACCTGTCGCACACTTCACCCGCGGCCTCTCACGAACACCCGGGTCCACACCAACCCCCAAGCCGACTGAAGCTCCCCTCACATCATATACATTTCCGAATATATCGCCACTCACCTTGGCACCTCGTCTCCGCACCTCCCTCGCCACCTGCAAACTCTTTATCTGGTTAGCAAGCACAACATCACGATTTGAGCACCGACCTTGTACATACTCCATCACCTCCTCCTATATTTCTCTCTTAGTTTCCGTCCGTCTCTTCTTAATTTCACTCACCCCCTCTTCCACTTCCTCTAACTTTTGCTTCACCTCTTTTATTTCCCGGTGCGTCTCCTCAATTTCGTCCTCTAACGCCACCTTGACCGTTTCTATGTGTGTCCTCACCTCCCGGTCCTTTGTCTCCATTGCTTCTGTCACCTCGTCCAACCTCGTTGTCAGTCCCTCACGTACCATCTGACATTCCTTCTTTGTCGCTATCAATTCGTTCTTGATGTCTTTTTGTGTCGCCTTTAACCCTCCTAGTACCGCAGTGTTCTTTTCCACCTGCTCCACAAGTCCCTTTTGTCCCACCGTCAGCTGCTCTATTTCCTGCGTCAGATCTTCTATTTCCCCCTGTAACCTAGCCGTATTATTCCTCCCCTCTTTCTCCATACGCTTCTCACCTTGCCTTACCTCCTCGCATACCCCCGAGACCTCCCCACGTACCCCCGAGACCTCCTCGCTTACACCTCGTCTTATTTCCTCCTTCATTTCTCCCATCTCTTTGGTAGATGCCACCCTCATCTGTTCCAATTCATTCCTCTGAGCATCCAATTTACCTTCCAACCCGATTTTCACCTCCTCTATCTGGTTCCCCATCTGTTTGATTTCCCGGGCGGATTGCTCCCCCATTTCCCGCAATTTGCCTTCCATCTTATCTTGTAGCCCCGTTAACCCATTCTTCACCCCCTCTATCTGATTCTCCTGGGCAGCCATTCTATTTTCCACCCCCGTTAACCCATTTTTCACCCCTTTTATCCCGTTGTCTAACCCCTCAAATTTATTGTCTAACCGTTCACCGGTACCCCTCGCTTCGTCCCTCATTGCTCCCATTTGGCTCCTCAATCGCTCACTATCAGCCCTCGCTTCGTCCCTTATTTGCTCACCCATTTTTTTCATATACCCCATCATCTGCGCCGCGAAGTGGTCCAATTTCCCCAGCGCTGCGGACTCGGCTGCCGCAGCGCCGCCATTTTGTGCTTCTGCACCCACGTGCGCGAGGGCGCCATTTTGCGCACCCGATACCTCCTCAACCACCTCACCATTGCTCTCCTCCATTTCCTCCCTCTGGTCCTGGGTTACCCCTAATCCCTCTTCTAGTTCCCCCACCGGCATCCCGCCGTCTTGACTATCCATGGCACGACTTCCAAATTTAAGATTTTAAATAAAACAAAATTCTGGGCCACCCGTAATTTTGAGCGCGCTATTCGCACTTCAGGTCCGAATCCCACTCCTGGCACCAATTGTTACGGACCGCGGATAAGATGTTAATTTGCCGAGCGGATGGCGCCACGGCCCGAACCGTTAACAATGACTAGACGCGATTCTGAACGTTGGCCAAATCGTGCCACAGATATTCAATTTGGAAAAGACAAAGACGACGAGGATGTGAAGAAGAAGACAAAGAGGGTTTGAAATACGAATATAATTTATTACTATTTACAGGACCAAAGAAACCAAGGAAGAAGGAAAGATAATAAAATAAAGCAGAAAGAGGGACGGACCAGAAGGACACAGTGAAACTCTAGCTTATCTATTACAGTCTTAATTAACCCAGGGACAGAACAAACAAAGACGGACTCACACGAATGGGGAATGGAGGCAGGAGTGAATGGCTGGACCGGGAGGAAGGTTCAGCTCGGACCAGAGGACGGCCGGGCCGGGAGGGAGCAGCCGCCACCCTTCCTCAACAGCAACCTGCCGTCAACGCTCAAGCTGCGGCGGTCAAAGCTGCGATGGTTCAAAGCTGCTGTGGTTCAAGCTGCTGTGGTTCAAGCTCCTGTGGTTCAAGCTCCTGTGGTTCAAGCTCCGGTGGTTCAAACTGCTGCCGTGGGGACGTCGTGTGCTTTCTCAGGACTCCTTTTCATCACTCCTCCACACTTGTGTCAAAGACTTCCCCTGCGCTTCTGTCAAAGGCTTCCGCGCGCGCTTTTTATAACGCCGTGGGCAAATCAAGCCGCCGGCCTCTAGAACACGCCCATCGGTGAGCTCGCCTCGGCCCTGATTGGTCGGCACGGCCCTCTGGCTCCACCCTTGATGACGATGGGCGGGCACGCCCAGGATTTGGCAGCTCCTCCCCCTTCTTCTCCGAGCCTACCTCGTGGCTAATGGAGTCTTGGAGCGAAAACAACAACCCACAGCGGCAGCAGAATTCAGCGAACCGCTCAATGCAGTTGGTAATTGAGGAAAGGGGAATGTGCAGGGAATCTACCTTGTCTGAATTCGGTGCAATGGAGTATTAATTAATGGAAGACAAATCCTTAGCCTACTACACAGAATAAGGAAATAACTGTCAAAAAGGGGGAAATCTATGATTGGCTAACGTGATTGTTTATGAAATAACTACGGAACGACCTTTGACCTTTATACACAGACGGGAGGCAGGAGGGTCCACAATAAAGCAATAAAAAAAACACAATCCTCATATACACAACACGGGTTTGGGATTCAGACAAGAAGTTCGATAAACGACCAGTCCAAGCCCATGACGTATCACACTTTCATTTGAACACGGTCGGATACCTTCTCCCTAATGGATACAAACACGATACAACCCACTCCGAGTTGGCTCGCCGGAGGTAGATTCCCGACACAGCTATAAATGACCATCCTGGTGTTATCCAAGTGGAGGATGTTTCAATGTTTCAATGTAGCAATGTAGCAATGTATCAAGGTAGCAATGTTTCAATGTATAAATGTATAAATGTATAAATGTATAAATGTATCAATGTTTCAATGTATCAATGTATCAATATTTAAATGTATAAATGTATAAATGTATCAATGTATTGTTACGGATTCGTCACTTCCGTTGTGGTGGTTTTCATTCACTGTAAATATTTTTGATTCCATGTACTATTATTGTTTTCAAAAGGTTTATTGTTTATGAACTGTTTTCAAAAGGTGAAAAAGTTAGAGTTAAAAGAAACCGGAAACCGGATCGGGAACCGGACGACGATGAAGAGGAAGAGGAGAAAAAAAGAAGGCGGAGCGAGTGAGTCGGAGAAGAAGATAGTTGCTTTGCGGTCTGGAGCGAACGTTGGCGAGCAAGAGTCACGAGTGAACTTTGGGTTTCCCAGGAAAGGGATTCCTGCGACAGAGTTGTTATCGCTGTGACAGATCAACCTGCGTGTCAGATTTTGCAGTCGATTCCGAAGAGAATCATCGTTGGGCCGTTACGTCTCGAGTACGGGCCGTCGGCCATTTTGACTCACACGCTTTGCGCGTCGCGCAAGTTTCCTTTGCTTCGCTACAGCCGTTTTCACCGCATTCAGACGTTTATCTGGCGTGTGTGTGTGTGTGCAACGTGGATTTTGAAGGTTAATTTGCGGTTCGCCGACTGTGAGCCGTGAAACGTCCATACCCGACTCCCGAAGGTGTGATTTCCCAGTCGCCTGGAGGGCACCTTTGGATTTCCCAGTCGCTTTGAGAGCGCCGTGGTGCAGCTTTGGCCACGTGACTGTGACTGTCAACCCAACGAGATTCTGGTCTCGATTAGACATCGTTCTGACGATCGCTGGAGCGGATCGACTTTGGCTTGAAGCCGGGATCGACTTTGGTTTGAAGCCGGGAAAGAGACATTGGGAATGTTCTTGTTTACTCACTTGGAGCACAGTGAGTTATATATTACGAAACTGATGGTACCATCATAGGATATATATTGATTGTACTTTGATTACTATTATTGTTGTACTGTTATTCTTGTGTAATCTTAATACAATATTTGTTTGTTGGTAACACTTGGTGTGGCTTCACCATTGATCTTTGACATACAGAATAAAACATTTTTCTGCCGTGACTCCTCTCGGGGCTCGGAGGTACACCGTGACCAGGGGGTTGGGGAGGAGCACGTAACAGTATCAATGTATCAATGTTTCAATGTTTCAATGTTTAAATGTATCAATGTATAAAGGTATAAATGTATCAATGTATAAATGTATCAATGTATCAATGTATCAATGTATCAATGTATAAATGTGTCAATGTATCAATGTATCAATGTATAAATGTGTCAATGTGTCAAT
Organism: Myxine glutinosa; assembly: GCF_964187855.1. Taxonomy (NCBI): domain Eukaryota; kingdom Metazoa; phylum Chordata; class Myxini; order Myxiniformes; family Myxinidae; genus Myxine; species Myxine glutinosa. Next base: position 6,225,586 of record NC_136267.1, on the reverse strand, counting down.
GTATCAATGTATAAATGTGTCAATGTATCAATGTATCAATGTATCAATGTATCAATGTATCAATGTTTCAATCTTTCAATGTTTAAATGTGTCAATGTATCAATGTATCAATGTATCAATTTATCAATGTATTGTTGCGGATATGGGATTTACATCCATCCATATCCGCTTGTAAATATTCCCCTATTTCCTCATCCTTCCCAACTATCCCCAATCCCCCATTCCCTAGTCCCATTTTCTGTAAACAACACTCTGTAGACCCGACCTTCCCCTATTTCCCCCATTAAATGTCGCATCCAGGTCCACCGCATCTCACGTAGACAACTATAGGACATCTTGCTAGTTATTCTTAGTCTATGTCAGTTAAGGACTCGTTTCCATTAATTCTGACTCTTCGTTGCACCAGAATGTGATTGTATGGCACCGTTAGAAAGTTTAGGACCTCCCAATACCTCCCCGCAGCTCTCCCTCATGGTACAACAACAACAACAACAACAGCGGCGGCGGCGCGGGGAGTGTGCGTCCTCACTCCGGCTTGGTTAGCCGCCATTGAACATGTGCTCCGACGGGGTTACCACGCAGGGGCTCGCTGTCAGCTCCTCGTCAAGGGCGGAGCCCGGTAACCCCCCGCACCCAATAGAAGCGGCGGACCGATTCCATCTGGGGCGGAGCCAACGAGCCGAGGGCGTGTCACTCCCTGCTGAGCATGCGCAGAAAGAGGGAGGTGACGTCAGATGCGCCCTCAGCTTGGAGAGAGAAGACGCCACCTCCGAGCGCTGAATACCTCCCCGCATCTCTGGACCGGACCGCGTTTGATTCTGCCCCTGAGCCAAGGTGCACCTTGTGCTATCGACTGCCTGTCCTTCCTTGCCATCAATCCCTGTGTAAGTCAGTCTTGTCCCGTTTGTCTGTGGTCTGTCGGGGATAAGATAAGACTGTGTCTAAGTGCCCATCTGTTCTGTGCTTTACCTCTTGCCGTGTAATCTACCCTTTTCTGCATCACCAATTATATCCTCCTCCGGAGGTCTTGAGAACTGTACCCCCTTGTGTCATTTCATTAATCCCAGCCGTTGTGTCCTTTCCATCATTGATTTAGCATAGCGCGATTCGGCCAACGTTCGAGTGGAATTGGGTGAGTTGGGCGGGATCGGGTTCTAATCGGGGAGTAACTGTTCGGACGCGGTAATACCAAACCGCTCGGTAAACTAACATCTAAAACCGCGTCTGTAACAATTGGTGTCGAGGAGTGAGATCAGACCCGAAGCGCGCTTCACGCGCTCGAAATTATTAACGGCGAAATTTGATTTTGTTTTACAAAAATAAAAACCCGAATTTTGAAAGTCGCGCTATGGCGGATCAAGACGGCTAGGTTCCGGTAGAGGAGAGTGAGGCAGGGTCGATCCAGGACCAAATTGAGGGACATGAGGGACATGAGGAGAGCGAAGCAGTGAGGGCGGCAGGTTCGCAAAATGGCGCCTCGCACATAGCTACGGCGGCCGCACCCGCTGCACAAGTGGGAGGGATGGCCCAAATGCAGGCCCTCATGGAGCAATTTATGGCACAAATGCAGGCGTCCCTCAAACTGCAGAGTGAGCAATTGGGGGTAATGGGAAACCAAATGGGGGTAATGGGGAACCGGATGGATGCTCAGGGTGAGCGATTGGAGGGCCAAATGGGGTCCAATAGCGAGAAATTGAGGGAGGACATGGGGGCCAATAGCCAATGGTTAGAACAAAGGATGGGGGCCCAGATCGGAGGGTTAGGGAGTAGAATAGAGGGATTAGACAATAGATTAGGGGAAATACAGGAGGGGTTAATGGGGGTAGAAAACAGAATGGCCGTTCAGGAGAATCAAATGGAAGGGATGAAAGAGGGGTTAGAGGGGTTAGAAAACAGTATGGAAGGCAAATTGAGGGATATGAGGGACCAAGCGGAAAGGGAAGTTAAAAAAATGGGGCAGCAGATAGAGGGGGTCAGAATGGGGGTAGAAACTAAATTGGATGCTCACAGGGAGGAAATGGAGCAGATGAGGGTGGCATCTGGGCAGGAGATGCAAGTGATGGGAGAAGAGATCAGAAGAGGGGTGAGTGAGGCGGTCGGAGGAGTGCGCGAGGAGGTGAGGCACTGTAAGGAGCGCATGGAGAAGGAGGTGAGAAAGGGGACTGTAAAATTGCAAGGTGGCATAGAGGAGTTGACGCTGGGAGTAGAACAACTGACAGTGCGACAAAAGGAGTTGGGGGACCAGGTAAAGAAGAACACAGCGGTAATAGAGGGTTTAAAAATCGACACAGAAGGAGATGAAAAAGGACGTAGGGGTAATTAAAAAAGAGTGTCAGACGGTACATGAGGACCTGACGAGGAAAATGAACAAGGTGGTAGAGGTGATGGAGGTTAAAGAGCGGGAGGTGCGGGAGCACATAGAAAAAAATAAAGTGGAGTTAGAGGAAGAACTTAAGGGGGCGCACGAGGAGATGAAGGAGGTGAAGCAGAAATTAGAAGAAGTGGAAGAAGGGGTGAGCGAAATTAAGAAGCGACGGAGAGAGGATAAGAAAGAGATAAAGGAGGAAGTAAAAGAATTGGTCCAAAGTCTGTGTTCGGATCGTGATGATGTGCTCATTAACCGGATGAGGGATTCGCAGGTGATGGAGGAGAAGCGAAGAGAAAGAGGACCCGGTGTAAGTGGTGACCAATATGGTCGTGCGTATGATGCGCCAGGTGATTTAATAAGCTTGGGGGTCGAGATAAACCCGGATGTTCGTGAGAGGCCAAGAGTGAGGTGTATGGCTGGTCCGGAGGGTATGGAACGAGGGTGCGAGCGAGAGGGTCCGGTGATGGGAGAGGTGCGAGGTGTGGGTGAGCAAGGTTGTGGTGGTATGGAATGGGTAGCGGGTTGCGGAAGTGTGACCCATGCATCGACACCAACAGGGGTAGTTGTTAGAGGGACAGGGGAGGCACGAGAGCCCCTTGGGGGGTAAAGCACTGTGGGGGCCCGGCCGGTTCGGCCCCGCGCTGACCCCGCAAGGGGCAACGCACGGGGTCCGGCAGGCGGGCAATGACTCACATACGAGGTGGTCCCACAAGGTCCCACTCGCGCCGTATGACGGTGGGTAAGGGTGGCATCCCTGCCACCTTTCCCATGATGTGGGGCAAATGCGCTATAGATTAGGGGGTGTATGGCAGTGAAAACTAGCCCGGGTGGGTTAGGTTATATTGTTAGGGATCTAGCGAAGATGACATTAGGTGACGTTAAGATTAGTTCGTGACTGATACCTGTAGTGGGGACGCAGGTAGGTGAGAGTGGATGATAATGACGAGGGAGCGCAATAGTTTAAAGGGACGACTGGGAAGCGCAAGTTTCAGAGGGGAGTAGTTAGATGAGATGATGCTGTGTGAGAATTGAACAGGTGTGATTGCACAGGTGTGCAACTGAACAGGTGTGTGGAGCAGTGAGTGTTGTGGATCAGCGCGAATGCGCTTGGGGAGAGAAGGGTGCAGGTGGCACCAGGTGTGAGAGCACAGGTGTGCAAGTACAGGTGTGTGGAATATATGGAGCAGAGAATGAGTGGTGTGGAGAGAGTTGGAGTAAGTGGTACGGAGTGGTGTGCATGGTGCGAAGGTGTGGATGGGGGAAGAGTGGACCCCTTTTCACGAGTACCCGGGGCGGGTAGTGTAAGTGTTAGGTAGAGGGTATAGGTAAATTGTGGTTGGATATTGGCATTTGTGGTGCGGTTGCAGAATGGTATTGTGGATGGGTGCATTAGTGTTGTGGAAATGGCTGGGCATGTAGCCTGTTAGTGTGTGTAGTTGGTTTGGGCACTCCACCACTGTGAGGATGTCGGCCAGGTGAGGCCGCAGGTGGGCTCTGGGAGCCGTTAGTGTCAGTGGGTGCCTGAGGATCCCGGGTGTGGATCGGGCAGCCCGTGCCAGAGAGGGCACTGAGGGGGTGAGAGTGCGAGAGGGCCTTCCCCAGTTAGTTAGGTTAGGGTGAGGAGCAGGTAAGCTCGGGTGGCAACTACAGTGGTGGAGGTGTGCAGGTGGGTAGACCTGCTGGGAGAGCTACACGTCACAGCCCAGAAATTGTGCGAGAGCACCGAGTGTTGAATCGGGGGAGTGAGACCCCAAATTGAGAAGCACCACAGTTTGGTCAATGGGAATTGGTTTTTAGAACCCATAGTGTAAGTTGGCCAATGGATTGGCAGGGAAAGACCCCGGGTAATGTAAAGTTGTTAAAGTCATTTAGGAAATAGTTAGGATTGATGAACCTGTCGCACCATACGCAGCCACTTACCTGAGGTGATGATGATGACTCCACACCTGTGTTCCTTTGTTCTGTGTTGCAGGAAATAAGAATTGCTGGTTGGATTGTTGAGACGCATCACGACGTGGATGAGACATTGGGGTGATTCCATCTCTCCCTCCTTAGGAGGGACTGATGATGAATTGGTGATGGCAAATTTTGATGTTGAATTGGAGATGGCAAATTTTGATGAGAGTTGGAAATGGCAAATTTGATTGGTTAGGAGGGAGAGAAGACGAATTTGGTTTATGGGAGGAACGGGGAAGACAGTAGGGACGTTTGTTGATGTGTAAAGTAGATGTTTATGGGTAGTGTTGTGTTTTGTGGATACAGTAAGGGGTAAGGGAGGGGCAATGTAGGTTACCTGGTGGGGGGGGGGGGCGTACGGTAGGAACGTACCTGTCTCACCTGGTTCCCATGTGCCCCCAGTGTGCATCACCTTGTATTGCGTGCACTTTTGCGCCCTTACCACCTTACTCACTTGTTTTTTTTGTTTTTGTCTCCCACCTCCGAGGATCTGGCTTTGGGGCAGAGAGAGAGGAGAGAGAGGTGCTGGCTCCGCAGTTGTGGGCCTGTACTTTCGCTGCTTGCTGCCTGGATCGATACACCATATGGACCGCAATTTTTGTGGCCGCCCACCATGGACCGCAGTTCTTTTGCGGGCAAGCACCACCCGTTGATGGACCTCTGGGTCAACGTGGCACCTATGCCATACAGGTGAACCACTTATAGTTGGCCCCCCTGACGGCCACAATTCAGAAATGGACGCGGTTGGCGCCTTTCTTTATTTTTAAAGAAGCAAGAAGGCCAAGTGGGCTCCAAGGCAAGACCAGCGGCAGAACATCGGCCGGCTGCGACACCACCGGTGACTATGAACACTTTATTGGTGCACCGGATGGTGCTGACTGTATGTATGGGGTGGTGCTTTTGGTGCTTGGATGGGGTGCTCTGCACATTATTAAAGGCCGTAGGGCCACAGGGCACTCGTGGGTTGGTGTATCGATGCTGGCATGCGTGCTCTCTCTCTATGCATAACATCTGCATGTGTTCCTCAAAGAACAGGTCCTGGATCGTAGTGTAAATATCAGTGTAGTCTTGTATAAATGATGCTCCCTACCGGCTGTATGTTTAGTTTGAGGATTCTTTCCGCGATTCGGTTATCCTGTGGATGTGTTTCTGTGAGGAGAAGGGTGCAACGTCACAGGGGGACATATTTACTCATTTGTAAACATCTGTAAAACTGTCGCACTCAGGGTTGAGTTAATAGTAGAGGGAACTACATCTGAGTGCCACACTAAAGTAAGTAAAAATTTATCGGGTCGGGACGCCCCGAGGTAGAGAAGGGTGCAATGTTGCGGATATGGGATTTACATCCATCCATATCCGCTTGTAAATATTCCCCTATTTCCTCATCCTTCCCAACTATCCCCAATCCCCCATTCCCTAGTCCCATTTTCTGTAAACAACACTCTGTAGACCCGACCTTCCCCTATTTCCCCCAGTAAATGTCGCATCCAGGTCCACCGCATCTCACGTAGACAACTATAGGACATCTTGCTAGTTATTCATAGTCTATGTCAGTTAAGGACTCGTTTCCATTAATTCTGACTCTTCGTTGCACCAGAATGTGATTGTATGGCACCGTTATAAAGTTTAGGACCTCCCAATACCTCCCCGCAGCTCTCCCTCATGGTACAACAACAACAACAACAACAACAGCGGCGGCGGCGCGGGGAGTGTGCGTCCTCACTCCGGCTTGGTTAGCCGCCGCCCGGTAACCCCCCGCACCCAATAGAAGCGGCGGACCGATTCCATCTGGGGCGGAGCCAACGAGCCGAGGGCGTGTCACTCCCCGCTGAGCATGCGCAGAAAGAGGGAGGTGACGTCAGATGCGCCCTCAGCTTGGAGAGAGAAGACGCCACCTCCGAGCGCTGAATACCTCCCCGCATCTCTGGACCGGACCGCGTTTGATTCTGCCCCTGAGCCAAGGTGCACCTTGTGCTATCGACTGCCTGTCCTTCCTTGCCATCAATCCCTGTGTAAGTCAGTCTTGTCCCGTTTGTCTGTGGTCTGTCGGGGATAAGATAAGACTGTGTCTAAGTGCCCATCTGTTCTGTGCTTTACCTCTTGCCGTGTAATCTACCCTTTTCTGCATCACCAATTATATCCTCCTCCGGAGGTCTTGAGAACTGTACCCCCTTGTGTCGTTTCATTAATCCCAGCCGTTGTGTCCTTTCCATCATTGATTTAGCGTAGCGCGATTCGGCCAACGTTCGAGTGGAATCGGGTGAGTTGGGCGGGATCGGGTTCTAATCGGGGAGTAACTGTTCGGACGCGGTAATACCAAACCGCTCGGTAAACTAACATCTAAAACCGCGTCTGTAACAGTATCAATGTATCAATGTATCAATGTTTAAATGTATCAATGTATGAATGTATCAATTTATCAATTTATCAATGGATCAATGCATAAATTTATGAATGTATCAATGTATCAATGTATAAATGTATAAATATATCAATGTATCAATGTATCAATGTATAAATGTATCAATGTATCAATGTATAAATGTATAAATGTATAAATGTATCAATGTTTCAATGTATAAATGTATCAATTCATAAATGTATCAATGTATCAATGTATCAATGTATAAATGTATCAATGTATCAATGTTTCAATGTATAAATGTATCAATTCATAAATGTATCAATTCATAAATGTATCAATGTATAAATGTATCAATTCATAAATGTATCAATGTATCAATGTATCAATGTATCAATGTATAAATGTATAAATGTATGAATGTATCAATGTATAAATGCATCAATGCATCACGTCAAACCGGAGGATCTTTCTTCAATCAACAATGGACGTTAAAGAGTCTTTCACGAGTAGTCGGCGAGCTATCACCTGCACCCTGAACAATTATATATTCCTGTTACTACCTACAGGAGGCACTGCACTGCACTGCGTCATAACTGCACCCTTAGCCTTTATTTCCATCCATGATCCATATACTGAATACGCAACACCATCGCTGTCGGTAGTTGACAACGACGGCCGTACAGGTCCCAGTCTGACTCAAGGTATATAGGTATTAGTATTCTGATGCTTTGCCAGACGGGAGGTTTAGGACTTCTGAAGCAGTGTTTTGGCAAGGGTTATCGAGGGGGGTTTGCCCTTTCCTTCCCAGACAGGAGTTAATGGAAGCATGGGGTGTGGCACAGGTAACTGAGGTGAATGGGGAAAAACAGACTTTTCTTATGCATTGTATGTGATGGCAATTCGGGTTATTGCGGCAATGTGTTATCACCTGTACGTTTTTCGTATTGACACTTGTCAACCACCGGACGCTCACCTGCTGAGTCTGCGTTCAAAGTCCAGGTGTACCCGCCAAACGACACCCACCGCTGCTACGAGCGTCCAATTCGAAAACGGAGGTCGTTCCCAACGGGTCACGTGATGGTGAAAAGCGCGCACGTGCGAGTCACGTGATGGTGAATAGCGCGCTCGTGCGAGTCACGTGATGGTGAATAGCGCGCTCGTGCGAGTCACGTGATGGTGAGTAGCGCGCTCGTGCGAGTCGCGTGATGGTGAGTAGCACGTTCGTGCGAGTCACGTGATGGTGAGTAGCGTGCTCGTGCGAGTCACGTGATGGTGAGTAGCGTGCTCGTGCGAGTCACGTGATGGTGAGTAGCGCGCTCGTGCGAGTCACGTGATGGTGAGTAGCGTGCTCGTGCGAGTCACGTGATGGTGAGTAGCGTGCTGTGAGTCACGTGATGGTGAGTAGCGCTCGTGCGAAGCTCACGTGATGGTGAGTAGCGCGCTCGTGCGGAGCTCACGTGCACATCAGGCCTCGCGCGCTAATGAGCTGCTAATAGAGAAACGAATGCTTTGACTCACGGTCACCTGAGAGGTGCATTTTCAATCAGCCGATTGTCTGTGTTAGAATGAGTTCACGGCTCCTTCACCCATCTTCGAACCTCCAGCACTATTTGTCTCATGTACATTTATACCAAGCGCACGTGACCAACTATTATGCATACCAATCATCGATTTATACCAACCCCACGTGACCAACTATTGTTTTATACCAACTGCACGTGAGCAACAATTGTGCTATTTATATCAGGCATTGAAAAATACCAACCGCACGTGACCAAACATTCATTTATACCAACCGAATTTATACCAACCACACATGACCCAGAACCGTCCCAAAGCTCTTGCGAGCAAAACGATTCCATGAGAATGTTTGTACCAAGCAACCGTTAGTTGCGTGTTTTGTACCATTCGCCATGTATAACGATCTGTTATCAAGCGTTTTATGTTCCTTCCTACAACGATATAATTCCACAGGTCGAAATAAACACAAATCGTGAGGGTCTCAGAGTGAGACCGCCAGACCCCTCCTCCACCATCCCCAAACCACCAGACCGCCCCCCAAAACCACCAGAGCCCCCCAAACCACCAGACAACCCCAAACCACCAGACCCCTCCGCCACCATCCCCAAACCATCAAACCACCAGACTGCCCCCCCACAACCACCAAAGCCCCCCAAACCACCAGAGCCCCCAAACCACCAGACTCCCCCCAAACTACAAGACCCCTCCCCTCCAAACCACTAGACCCCCCCCCCACCCCAAATCACCAGACCCTCCCCCCCACCCCAAACCACCAGACCCTCCCCCCAAACCACCAGACCCTCCCCCCAAACCACCAGACTCCGCCCCTCCAAACCACTAGACCCCCCCCCCACCCCAAACCACCAGACCCTCCCCCCCCACCCCAAAGCACCAGACCCTCCCCCCCCCACCCCAAACCACCAGACCCTCCCCCCCCCCACCCCAAACCACCAGACCCTCCCCCCCCACCCCAAACCACCAGACCCTCCCCCCCCCACCGCAAACCACCAGACCCTCCCCCCCCACCCCAAACCACCAGACCCTCCCCCCCCACCCCAAACCACCAGACCCTCCCCCCCCCACCCCAAACCACCAGACCCTCCCCCCCCCCCCACCCCAAACCACCAGACCCTCCCCCCCCCCCACCCCAAACCACCAGACCCTCCCCCCCCCCCCCACCCCAAACCACCAGACCCTCCCCCCCCCCACCCCAAACCACCAGACCCTCCCCCCCCCACCCCAAACCACCAGACCCTCCCCCCCCCACCCCAAACCACCAGACCCTCTCCCCAAACCACCAGACCCTCTCCCCAAACCACCAGACCCCGCCCCACGTCCCTCAAACCGAAACGTCCCACAACAGCACACGATGCTTCAAATAATCCTCAACAGAGAAATGTAATAAATCAACGAACGAATGAACAATCAGCGACAGGATATAAATACCGAGTCGTAAAATCCATCTCCTTAACTGAGCCTGATGGCTCCTGGGCCTCGTGCTGGCCGAATTAGCCTTTGTGTTAATGGCCTCTCCCAACATGTTAACAGCCTCTCCCTTCGTGTTAACAGCCTCTCCCTTCGTGTTAACAGCCATTACCTATATGCCATAAAGGCCTCCACAGCGTTTACGACCATTACCTATTTGTTGACGGCTTCTCCCTCTCTGTAATGTGCATTATAGCAACGGTTTTTCTGTTAACCACTTTCCCTCCATGTAGAGGGCCATCCCCTCCATGTTAACGGCCATCCCCTCCGTGTTAAAGGCCATCCCGTCCGTGTTAACGGCCATCCCGTCCGTGTTAACGGCCATCCCATCCGTGTTAACGGCCATCCCATCCGTGTTAACGGCCATCCCATCCGTGTTAACGGCCATCCCCTCCGTGTTAACGGCCATCCCATCCGTGTTAACGGTTATCCCCTCCGTGTTAACGGTTATCCCCTCCGTGTTAACGGCCAGCCCCTCCGTGTTAACGGCCAGCCCCTCCGTGTTAACGGCCAGCCCCTCTGTGTTAATCGCCATCCCCTCAGTGTTAATGGCCATCCCCTCCGTGTTAACGACCATCCCCTCCGTGTTAACGGCCATTCCCTCCATGTTAACGGCCATTCCCTCCATGTTAACGGCCATTCCCTCCGTGCTAACGGCCATTCTCTCTGTGTTAACGGCCATCCCATCCATTCTAACGGCCAGCCCCTCTGTGTTAATCGCCATCCCCTCAGTGTTAACGGCCATCCCATCCGGGTTAACGGTTATCCCCTCCGTGTTAACGGCCATCCCCTCCGTGTTAACGGCCATCCCCTCCGTGTTAACGGCCAACCCCTCCGTGTTAACGGCCAGCCCCTCTGTGTTAATCGCCATCCCCTCAGTGTTAATGGCCATCCCCTCCGTGTTAACGACCATCCCCTCCGTGTTAACGGCCATTCCCTCCATGTTAACGGCCATTCCCTCCGTGCTAACGGCCATTCTCTCTGTGTTAACGGCCATCCCATCCATTCTAACGGCCAGCCCCTCTGTGTTAATCGCCATCCCCTCAGTGTTAACGACCATCCCCTCCGTGTTAACGGCCATTCCCTCCATGTTAACGGCCATTCCCTCCGTGCTAACGGCCATTCTCTCTGTGTTAACGGCCATCCCATCCATTCTAATGGCCATTCCCTCCGTGTTAACGGCCATCCCCTCCAAGCCTCCATGTTAACGGCCATTCCCTCCATGTTAACGTCAATCCCCTCCATGTTACGTCCATCCCCTCCATGTTAACGGCCATTCCCTCCATGTTAACGTCCATCCCCTCCATGTTAACGTCCATCCCCTCCGTATTAACGGCCATCCCCTCCATTCTAATGGCCATCACCTCCGTGTTGACGACAATTCCCTCCATGTAAATGGCCTCCATCCCTCTGCGTTAATGGCCATTTCCTGCATGTTAACGTCCTTTACTTTACCTCCACGTTGTAACCTCTCTCTGAAAAACATGTCAATGTCTGGGCAATTCCTGCATCATCCACCACCACATCGTTGTTCCTTCTTTATGCATCTGTCCATCATATTCATGCCTCCGCCCATCATATCCATGCCTCTATCCGACATATCCATGCCTCCGTCCATCATATCCATGCCTCAGTCCGTCATATCCATGCCTCCGTCCATCATATCCATGCCTCCGTCCGTCATATCCATGCCTCCGTCCGTCATATCCATGCCTCCGTCCGTCATATCCATGCCTCCGTCCATCATATCCATGCCTCCGTCCATCATATCCATGCCTCCGTCCGTCATATCCATGCCTCCGTCCATCATATCAATGCTTCAGTACATCAGGTCCATGCCTCCGTCCGTCATGTCCATGCCTCGGTCCGTCATGTCCATGCCTCGGTCCGTCATGTCCATGCCTCGGTCCGTCATGTCCATGCCTCCGTCCATCATATCCATGTCTCCGTCCGTCATATCCATGCCTCTCTCTGTCATATCCATGCCTCTCTCCGTCATATCCATACCTCTGTCCGTCATATGCATGCCTCTCTCCATCATATCCATGCCTCTCTCCGTCATATCCATGCCTCTGTCCGTCATATCCATGCTTCTCTCCGTCATATGCATACCTCTCTCCGTCATATCCATGCCTCTCTCCGTCATATCCATGCCTCTGTCCGTCATATCCATCCCTCTCTCCGTCATATCCATGCCTCTCTCCGTCATATCCATGCCTCTCTCCGTCATATCCATGCCTCTCTCCGTCATATACATGCCTCTCTCCGTCATATCCATGCCTCTCTCCATTATATCCATGCCTCTCTCCGTCATATCCATGCCTCTCTCCATCATATCCATGGCTCTCTCCGTCATATCCATGCCTCTCTCCATCATATCCATGCCTCTCTCCGTCATATCCATGCCTCTCTCCGTCATACTCATGCCTCTCTCCGTCATATGCATGCCTCTCTCCGTCATATGCATGCCTCTCTCCGTCATATGCATGCCTCTCTCCGTCATATCCATTATCCATGCTTCTCTCTGTCATATGCATGCCTCTCTCCGTGCCTCTCTCCATCATATCCATGCCTCTCTCCATAATATCCATGCCTCTCTCAGTCATATCCATGCCTCTCTCCATCATATCCATGCCTCTCTCCGTCATATCCATGCCTCTCTCCATCATATCCATGCCTCTCTCCATCATATCCATGCCTCTCTCTGTCATATCCATGCCTCTCTCCGTCATATCCATGCCTCTCTCCGTCATATCCATGCCTCTCTCTGTCATATCCATGCCTCTCTCCATCATATCCATGCCTCTCTCCATCATATCCATGCCTCTCTCCGTCATATCCATGCCTCTCTCCGTCATATCCATGCCTCTCTCCGTCATATCCATGCCTCTCTCCGTCATATCCATGCCTCTCTCCGTCATATCCATGCCTCTCTCCGTCATATCCATGCCTCTCTCCGTCATATCCATGCCTCTCTCCGTCATATCCATGCCTCTCTCCGTCATATCCATGCCTCTCTCCGTCATATCCATGCCTCTCTCCATCATATCCATGCCTCTCTCCGTCATATCCATGCCTCTCTCCATCATATCCATGCCTCTCTCCATCATATCCATGCCTCTCTCCATCATATCCATGCCTCTCTCCGTCATATCCATGCCTCGCTCCGTCATATCCATGCCTCTCTCCGTCATATCCATGCCTCTCTCCGTCATATGCATGCCTCTCTCCGTCATATGCATGCCTCTCTCCGTCATATCCATGCCTCTCTCCGTCATATCCATGCATCTCTCCGTCATATCCATGCCTCTCTCCGTCATACCCATGCCTCTCTCCGTCATACCCATGCCTCTCTCCATAATATCCATGCCTCTCTCCATCATATCCATGCCTCTCTCCATCATATCCATGCCTCTCTCCATCATATCCATGCCTCTCTCCGTCATATGCATGCCACTCTCCATCATATGCATGCCTCTCTCCATCATATCCATGCCTCTGTCCGTCATATCCATGCCTCTCTCCATCATATCCATGCCTCTCTCCATCATATCCATGCCTCTCTCCATCATATCCATGCCTCTGTCCGTCATATCCATGCCTCTCTCCGTCATACCCATGCCTCTCTCCATCATATGCATGCCTCTCTCCGTCATATGCATGCCTCTCTCCGTCATATCCATTATCCATGCTTCTCTCCGTCATATGCATGCCTCTCTCCGTGCCTCCCTCCATCATATCCATGCCTCTCTCCATCATATCCATGCCTCTCTCCATCATATCCATGCCCCTCTCCATCATATCCATGCCTCCCTCCATCATATCCATGCCTCTCTCCATCATATCCATGCCTCTCTCCGTCATATGCATGCCACTCTCCGTCATATCCATGCCGCTCTCCGTCATATGCATGCCTCTCTCCGTCATATCCATGCCTCTGTCCGTCATATCCGTGCCTCTCTCCGTCATATCCATGCCTCTCTCCGTTATATCCATGCCTCTCTCCGTCATATCCATGCCTCACTCCGTCATATCCATGCCTCTGTCCGTCATATCCATGCCTCTCTCCGTCATATGCATGCCACTCTCCGTCATATCCATGCCGCTCTCCGTCATATGCATGCCTCTCTCCGTCATATCCATGCCTCTGTCCGTCATATCCGTGCCTCTCTCCGTCATATCCATGCCTCTCTCCGTTATATCCATGCCTCTCTCCGTCATATCCATGCCTCACTCTGTCATATCCATGCCTCTGTCCGTCATATCCATGCCTCTCTCCGTCATATCCATGCCTCTCTCCGTCATATCCATGCCTCTCTCCGTCATATACATGCCTCTCTCCATAATATCCATGCCTCTCTCCGTCATCTCCATGCCTCTCTCCGTCATATCCATGCCTCTCTCCGTCATATCCATGCCTCTCTCCATCATATCCATGCCTCTCTCCGTCATATCCATGTCTCTCTCCGTCATATCCATGCCTCTCTCCGTCATATGCATGCCTCTCTCCGTCATATGCATGCCTCTCTCCGTCATATCCATGCCTCTGTCCGTCATATCCGTCCCTCTCTCCGTCATATCCATGCCTCTCTCCGTTATATCCATGCCTCTCTCCGTCATATCCATGCCTCACTCTGTCATATCCATGCCTCTGTCCGTCATATCCATGCCTCTCTCCGTCATATCCATGCCTCTCTCCGTCATATCCATGCCTCTCTCCGTCATATACATGCCTCTCTCCATAATATCCATGCCTCTCTCCGTCATCTCCATGCCTCTCTCCGTCATATCCATGCCTCTCTCCGTCATATCCATGCCTCTCTCCATCATATCCATGCCTCTCTCCGTCATATCCATGTCTCTCTCCATCATATCCATGCCTCTCTCCATAATATCCATGCCTCTCTCCGTCATATCCATGCCTCTCTCCATAATATCCATGCCTCTCTCCGTCATATCCATGCCTCTCTCCGTCATATCCATGCCTCTCTCCGTCATATCCATGCCTCTCTCCGTCATATCCATGCCTCTCTCCATAATATACATGCCTCTCTCCGTCATATCCATGCCTCTCTCCGTCATATCCATGCCTCTCTCAGTCATATCCATGCCTCTCTCCGTCACATCCATGCCTCTCTCCATCACATGCATGCCTCTCTCCGTCACATGCATGCCTCTCTCCGTCATATCCATGCCTCTCTCCGTCATATGCATGCCTCTCTCCGTCATATGCATGCCTCTCTCCGTCATATCCATGCCTCTCTCTGTCATATGCATGCCTCTCTCCGTCATATGCATGCCTCTCTCCGTCATATCCATGCCTCTCTCTGTCATATCCATGCCTCTCTCCGTCATATCCATGCCTCTCTCCGTCATATCCATGCCTCTGTCCATGCATATCCATCCTCTCTGTCCATAATGGCATGCATATCATATCTACCTGTACCTCACTCCGTCTATTTTAATATAGCTTTATCCATGCCTTGGATCCCTCTACCTGCACCTCACTCCGTCTATTTTAATAGAGCTTTATCCGTGCCTTGGATCCCTCTACCTGTACCTCACTCCGTCTATTTTAATATAGCTTTATCCGTGCCTTGGATCCCTCTACCTGCACTTCACTCCGCCTATTTTAATATCGCTTTATCCATGCCTTGGATCCCTCTACCTGTACCTCACTCCGTCTATTTTAATATAGCTTTATCCGTGCCTTGGATCCCTCCACCTGTACCTCACTCCGTCTATTTTAATATAGCTTTATCTGTGCCTTGGATCCCTCAACCTGTGCCTCACTCCGTCTATTTTAATATAGCTTTATCCGTGCCTTGGATCCCTCTACCTACACCTCACTCCGTCTATTTTAATATAGCTTTATCCATGCCTTGGATCCCTCTACCTGCACCTCACTCCATCTATTTTAATATAGCTTTATCCATGCCTTGGATCCCTCTACCTGCACCTCACTCCGTCTATTTTAATATAGCTTTATCCGTGCCTTGGATCCCTGTACCTGTACCTCACTCCGTCTATTTTAATATAGCTTTATCCGTGCCTTGGATCCCTCCACCTGTACCTCACTCCGTCTATTTTAATATAGCTTTATCCGTGCCTTGGATCCCTCTACCTGCACCTCACTCCGTCTATTTTAATATAGCTTTATCCGTGCCTTGGATCCCCCTACCTGCACCTCACTCCGTCTATTTTAATATAGCTTTATCCATGCCTTGGATCCCTCTACCTGCACCTCACTCAGTCTATTTTAATATAGCTTTATCCATGCCTTGGATCCCTCTACCTGCACCTCACTCCGTCTATTTTAATATAGCTTTATCCGTGCCTTGGATCCCTCTACCCGTACATAACTCCGTCTATTTTAATATAGCTTTATCCGTGCCTTGGATCCCTCTACCTGTACCTCACTCCGTCTATTTTTATATAGCTTTATCCGTGCCTTGGATCCCTCTACCTGTACCTCAATCCGTCTATTTTTATATAGCTTTATCCGTGCCTTGGATCCCTCTACCTGTACCTCACTCCGTCTATTTTAATATAGCTTTATCCGTGCCTTGGATCCCTCTACCTGTACCGCACTCCGTCTATTTTAATATAGCTTTATCCATGCCTTGGATCCCTCTACCTGCACCTCACTCCGTCTATTTTAATATAGCTTTATCCGTGCCTTGGATCCCTCTACCCGGACCTCACTCCGTCTATTTTAATATAGCTTTATCCGTGCCTTGGATCCCTCTACCTGTACCTCACTCCGTCTATTTTAATATAGCTTTATCCGTGCCTTGGATCCCTCTACCTGTACCGCACTCCGTCTATTTTAATATAGCTTTATCCGTGCCTTGGATCCCTCTACCTGCACCTCACTCAGTCTATTTTAATATAGCTTTATCCGTGCCTTGGATCCCTCTACCTGTACCTCACTCCGCCTATTTTAATATAGCTTTATCCGTGCCTTGGATCCCTCTACCTGTACCTCACTCCGCCTATTTTAATATGGCTTTATCCGTGCCTTGGATCCCTCTACCTGTACCTCACTCCGCCTATTTTAATATGGCTTTATCCGTGCCTTGGATCCCTCTACCTGTACCTCACTCCGTCTATTTTAATATAGCTTTATCCGTGCCTTGGACCCCCTCTACCTGTACCTCACTCCGCCTATTTTAATATAGCTTTATCCGGGCCTTGGATCCCTATACCTGTACCTCACTCTGTCTATTTTAATATAGTTTTATCCGGGCCTTGGATCCCTCTACCTGTACCTCACTCCGTCTATTTTAATATGGCTTTATCCGTGCCTTGGATCCCTCTACCTGTACCTCACTCCGCCTATTTTAATATGGCTTTATCCGTGCCTTGGATCCCTCTACCTGCACCTCACTCCGTCTATTTTAATATAGCTTTATCCATGCCTTGGACCCCCTCTACCTGTACCTCACTCCGCCTATTTTAATATAGCTTTATCCGGGCCTTGGATACCTATACCTGTACCTCACTCTGTCTATTTTAATATAGTTTTATCCGTGCCTTGGACCCCTCTACCTGCACCTCACTCCGTCTATTTTAATATAGCTTTATCCGTGCCTTGGATCCCTCTACCTGCACCTCACTCCGTCTATTTTAATATTGCTTTATCCGTGCCTTGTATCCCTCTACCTGTGCCCTTCCCCGGTACCTGCCTGTGCATCGTACAAGGCTTCAGACACGTCTCCATCAAGACCAATTGAGCGGACGGTTGGTGACCTGGCCTTGTGACGTTCCTCGGAAATGAAGGAACATACCTGATAAAAGTTCCATCATAAATGTGCAGTTTTTAACCGTTCTTCTTGGAAGACAAGGTGCAGTACTGTGAGGTGGAATTGAATAGTTTAGAAAGTCAGGTGGTGAGGGGCGAGTGAATAAAGTTGTTTGAATTTTTCATTAAGGAATCACGATGTTTCATTCTCGTTTATATTTAAACTTTCCAGATGGAGAAGCAACAAATTTCGTCAGAAAGTTTGTGAGGGTTGGAGAGGTGGTCGGTAGGGGCGAGGATAGTAGGTCGATATGGGGGTGTGTATGACATCACAGGGAGAGATTTCACTTGTGTTATTTTATTGATTATACTATAATAGAGTTATATACATCAGAAATTGTGTGACGTCATCAAGTGCACGTCCTAAAGTTTGTTTCATCACATATTTCTGTTAAAACCCTTTCAAAAAATACAATTCCTCATCGACCGCATTCAAGTATTTATTTATCTGTTATTAAAAATAAATATATTTGTTTGGCCAAACAGATATTCGCACTCTCAAAAGTTTCTTCAAAAGGTTCTCAAAGTTCCTCAAAAATATCTCAATAGTTTGTAAAAAAAAAAAACAGTTCATCAAAAGTCTAAAAAAAACTTTATCAAAGTCTCTCAAAAATTTCTCAGAGTTTATCAAAAGTTTCTCAAAAATTTCTGAATTTTTTTGTTTTTTTGGGGATACAAGTTCGAGGCTCGTGAAAGAGCCAACATTAATCACACAAAAAGTCAAACCGTCACATAAAACATATATTAAGGGAGCGGTAGACAAGATGGGGAGAGAGGGGGAAGGACACAAACACAACATTTGAGAGCAGGGACATCGAGAGAAATGTGGGAGGGAGAAGGCTTGGTGGGAGGTGGGAGACGTATAAAACATCTGGACACTGCAAGGATTTCCAGGAAAGAAGTTGGAATTCAGAAAAAGTGTATCTGGGGTGAATTAGCGGGGGTAGAAAAGATCAAGGTTTTGGATGGGGGAAGATGAGAGATGGTGGTGAACAGCCGTTTTAAAGACCTGGAGGGAGGAGTGGGATTGAAGGGAATGGAGGAGTTTGTTCCAGAGGCGGGAGAAAAGTGGAATGAAAGAGTGAAGGTGAGCAGAGAGCCGACATTTTGGCAGTTTAACCATAAGAGGGCAGCAGGCAGATCTTGTGCGACCTGTAGGAATGTTTGGGGGACAGAGCCCAGAGAGAGCTGGGGGAGCAAGGCCGGAGAGGAGTCGGTAGAAGACAGAAAGACCAGCAACCTGCCTGCGGTGAGTGAGTGAAAGGCCCTCGGAGTTAACTTCATCGCAGGAGATTCCAATGATTCTGAAAGCTTTGGTTTCAACAGCGTGAAGACGAGCTAGGTGTGAGGCAGGAGCACCAGCCCAGAGGGGAGAGCAGTATCCATTGAGCTGCGGATGAAAGCCTTGTATGTGGTGAGGAGCTCAGGTGTGCCAAGGAAGGACTTCGCACGACGGAGGATGCCCCGTCGGCGACTGGCTTTGGAGGCCAGTAGATGGTAGGGTTTTCCAGTTGGTCTTTTCGAAGAGACATAGTAAAAGTGTGAGATTTGTCAGGATTGAAAGACATGTTCCACTTGTTTGACCAGTCTGTGATTTTGTCCAGGTCTGCAGAGAGTGAGGAGGCTGCAGACTACCGATCTGAGGGATGAGGAATGGAGCGGCAGAGAGTGGAGTCATCAGCAAAGAGAAAGAGAGGATTTTCCAGAGAGTCGTCGAGATCATTGATGAAGACCATAAAAATCACAGGGCCCAGAACAACTGCCTTGGGGAACTCCAGGCAGAACAGGAAGGGGAGATGAGAGAAACCCATTCAGGGCCACACGTTGACTATGACCAGAGAGGAAGTCCGCAAGCCATGCATGGAGATTTCCATGGATACCATAAGAGGAGAGTTTGTTGAGCAGAGCAGGGTGCCAGACCGTATCGAAGGCACGTGATATGTCGAGGGAGACAGCTCTGATTTCCTATTTGGCATTGAGGACCTCCATCCATTAATTAAGAGTTTATCAAAAGTTTGTCAAAAATTTCTCAAAGAAATTCCCAATTATTCTGCAGACTTTTAAAAGAGTTTCTCAGCCGTTTTTCAAATGTAAAAAGATCGAAATGTGTATGAAAAGAAGTACGATTAGAGATGTCTGTTTTTCTCTAGTCTTTTTCAACGTTGTCCAATTCTGCTTTTGATCCCCAAAGGGCGGAACAATCTATCTGACTGTTGACTACCGAGTTGGTACCGTGTAGGTTTGGTGTTACATCACGAAGGACGCTGTTCTTTGGAGAAAAACAACAAATATCTTAAAGGCAGATGTCTACACTCACCTGAAAATGTTCATTCTTGACATTATTTTAATGATCACCAGGTATAACAGTCGTTAAAATAGATGCAGTTATTATCAATAACCAGAGTGAATATCAGGGTGAATATCAGGGTGAATATCAGAGATACCAGAGTGAATATCAGGGTGAATATCAAGGTGAATATCAGAGCTAACAGAGTGAATGTCAGAGTGAATATCAGAGATACCAGAGTGAATATCGGAGTGAATATCAGGGTGAATGTCAGGGTGAATATAAGAGTGAATATCAGAGATACCAGAGTGAATATCAGGTGAATATCGGAGATGCCAGAGTGAATATCAGGGTGAATATCAGGGTGAATATCAGAGATATCAGAGTGAATATCAGGTGAATATCGGAGATGCCAGAGTGAATATCAGGGTGAATACCAGAGTGAATATCAGAGATATCAGAGTGAATATCAGGTGAATATCGGAGATGCCAGAGTGAATATCAGGGTGAATACCAGAGTGAATATCAGAGATACCAGAGTGAATATCAGGTGAATATCGGAGATGCCAGAGTGAATATCAGGGTGAATATAAGAGTGAATATCAGAGATACCAGAGTGAATATCAGGTGAATATCGGAGATGCCAGAGTGAATATCAGGGTGAATATCAGAGTGAATATCAGAGATACCAGAGTGAATATCAGGTGAATATCGGAGATGCCAGAGTGAATATCAGGGTGAATATCAGAGTGAATATCAGAGATACCAGAGTGAATATCAGGTGAATATCGGAGATGCCAGAGTGAATATCAGGGTGAATATAAGAGTGAATATCAGAGATATCAGAGTGAATATCAGGTGAATATCGGAGATGCCAGAGTGAATATCAGGGTGAATATCAGAGTGAATATCAGAGATACCAGAGTGAATATCAGGTGAATATCGGAGATGCCAGAGTGAATATCAGGGTGTATATCAGGGTGAATATCAGAGATATCAGAGTGAATATCAGGTGAATATCGGAGATGCCAGAGTGAATATCAGGGTGAATATCAGAGTGAATATCAGAGATATCAGAGTGAATATCAGGTGAATATCGGAGATGCCAGAGTGAATATCAGGGTGAATATAAGAGTGAATATCAGAGATACCAGAGTGAATATCAGGTGAATATCGGAGATGCCAGAGTGAATATCAGGGTGAATATAAGAGTGAATATCAGAGATACCAGAGTGAATATCAGGTGAATATCGGAGATGCCAGAGTGAATATCAGGGTGAATATCAGGGTGAATATCAGAGATATCAGAGTGAATATCAGGTGAATATCGGAGATGCCAGAGTGAATATCAGGGTGAATATCAGAGTGAATATCAGAGATATCAGAGTGAATATCAGGTGAATATCGGAGATGCCAGAGTGAATATCAGGGTGAATATAAGAGTGAATATCAGAGATACCAGAGTGAATATCAGGTGAATATCGGAGATGCCAGAGTGAATATCAGGGTGAATATCAGAGTGAATATCAGAGATATCAGAGTGAATATCAGAGATACCAGAGTGAATATCAGAGTGAATATCGGAGTGAATATCAGGGTGAATATCAGAGTGAATATCAGAGTGAATATCAGGGTCAATATCAGAGATACCAGAGTGAATATCAGAGACACCAGAGTGAATATCAGGGCGAATATCAGGGTGAATATCAGAAATACCAGAGTGAATATCAGCATGAATATCAGAGATACCAGAGTGAATATCAGGGTGAATATCAGAGATACCAGAGTGAATATCAGGGTGAATATCAGAGATACCAGAGTGAATATCAGGGTGAATATCAGGGTGAATATCAGAGATATCAGAGTGAATATCAGGTGAATATCGGAGATATCAGAGTGAATATCAGGGTGAATATCAGAGATATCAGAGTGAATATCAGGGTGAATATCAGGGTGAATATCAGAGATATCAGAGTGAATATCAGGGTGAATATCAGGGTGAATATCAGAGATACCAGAGTGAATATCAGGGTGAATATCAGGGTGAATATCAGAGATACCAGAGTGAATATCAGGGTGAATATCAGGGTGAATATCAGAGTGAATATCAGGGTGAATATCAGAGTGAATATCAGAGATACCAGAGTGAATATCAAGCTGAATATCAGAGATACCAGAGTGAATATCAGGGTGAATATCAGGGTAAATATCAGAGATACCAGAGTGAATATCAGGGTGAATATCAGGGTGAATATGAGAGTGAATATCAGAGATACCAGAGTGAATATCAGAGATATCAGAGTGAATATCAGAGATACCAGAGTGAATATCAGAGATACCAGAGTGAATATCAGAGATACCTGAGTGAATATAAGAGATACCTGAGTGAATATCAGGGTAAATATCAGAGTGAATATCAGAGATACCAGAGTGAATATCAGGGTGAAGATCAGAGATACCAGAGTGAATATCAGGGTGAATATCAGGGTGAATATCAGGGTGAATATCAGAGTGAATATCAGGGTGAATATGAGAGTGAATATCAGAGATACCAGAGTGAATATCAGAGATACCAGAGTGAATATCAGAGATACCTGAGTGAATATAAGAGATACCTGAGTGAATATCAGGGTAAATATCAGAGTGAATATCAGAGATACCAGAGTGAATATCAGGGTGAATATCAGAGATACCAGAGTGAATATCAGGGTGAATATCAGGGTGAATATCAGAGATACCAGAGTAAATATCAGAGATACCTGAGTGAATATCAGGGTAAATATCAGAGTGAATATCAGAGATACCAGAGTGAATATAAGAGATACCTGAGTGAATATCAGGGTGAATATCAGAGATACCTGAGTGAATATAAGAGATACCTGAGTGAATATCAGGGTAAATATCAGAGTGAATATCAGAGATACCAAAGTGAATATCAGGGCGAATATTAGGGTGAATATCAGAGATACCAGAGTGAATATCAGGGTGAATATCAGAGTGAATATCAGAGATTCCAGAGTGAATATCAGAGATACCAGAGTGAATATCAGAGATACCTGAGTGAATATAAGAGATACCTGAGTGAATATCAGGGTAAATATCAAAGTGAATATCAGAGATACCAGAGTGAATATCAGGGTGAATATCAGGGTGAATATCAGAGATACCAGAGTGAATATCAGGGTGAATATCAGAGATACCAGAGTGAATATCAGAGTGAATATCAGGGTGAATGTCAGGGTGAATATAAGAGATACCAGAGTGAATATCGGAGTGAATATCAGGGTGAATGTCAGGGTGAATATAAGAGATACCAGAGTGAATATCAGGGTGAATATCAGAGATACCAGAGTGAATATCGGAGTGAATATCAGGGTGAATATCAGGGTGAATATCAGAGATACCAGAGTGAATATCAGAGATACCAGAGTGAATATCAGAGATACCTGAGTGAATATAAGAGATACCTGAGTGAATATCAGGGTAAATATCAGAGTGAATATCAGAGATACCAGAGTGAATATCAGGGCGAATATCAGAGTGAATATCAGAGATACCAGAGTGAATATCAGAGTGAATATCGGAGTGAATATCAGGGTGAATATCAGGGTGAATATCAGAGATACCAGAGTGAATATCAGAGTGAATATCAGGGTGAAAAATCAGAGATACCAGAGTGAATATCAGAGTGAATATCGGAGTGAATATCAGGGTGAATATCAGAGTGAATATCAGAGTGAATATCAGGGTCAATATCAGAGATACCAGAGTGAATATCAGAGACACCAGAGTGAATATCAGAGACACCAGAGTGAACATCAGGGCGAATATCAGGGTGAATATCAGAGATATCAGAGTGAATATCAGGGTGAATATCAGAAATACCAGAGTGAATATCAGCATGAATATCAGAGATACCAGAGTGAATATCAGGGTGAATATCAGAGATACCAGAGTGAATATCAGGGTGAATATCAGAGATACCAGAGTGAATATCAGGGTGAATATCAGGGTGAATATCAGAGTGAATATCAGGGTGAATATCAGAGTGAATATCAGAGATACCAGAGTGAATATCAGGGTGAATATCAGAGATACCAGAGTGAATATCAGGGTGAATATCAGGGTAAATATCAGAGATACCAGAGTGAATATCAGGGTGAATATCAGGGTGAATATCAGGGTGAATATCAGAGTGAATATCAGGGTGAATATGAGTGAATATCAGAGATACCAGAGTGAATATCAGGGTAAATATCAGAGATACCAGAGTGAATATCAGGGTGAATATCAGAGTGAATATCAGGGTGAATATGAGAGTGAATATCAGAGATACCAGAGTGAATATCAGAGATACCAGAGTGAATATCAGAGATACCAGAGTGAATATCAGAGATACCAGAGTGAATATCAGAGATACCTGAGTGAATATAAGAGATACCTGAGTGAATATCAGGGTAAATATCAGAGTGAATATCAGAGATACCAGAGTGAATATCAGGGTGAATATCAGAGTGAATATCAGAGTGAATATCAGAGTGAATATCAGAGTGAATATCAGAGATACCAGAGTGAATATCAGGGTGAATATCAGAGTGAATATCAGGGTGAATATGAGAGTGAATAT
The DNA here is from genome assembly GCF_964187855.1 of Myxine glutinosa. NCBI lineage: Eukaryota > Metazoa > Chordata > Myxini > Myxiniformes > Myxinidae > Myxine > Myxine glutinosa. Next base: position 6,201,173 of record NC_136267.1, on the reverse strand, counting down.
CAGAGATACCAGAGTGAATATCAGAGATACCAGAGTGAATATCAGAGATACCAGAGTGAATATCAGAGATACCTGAGTGAATATAAGAGATACCTGAGTGAATATCAGGGTAAATATCAGAGTGAATATCAGAGATACCAGAGTGAATATCAGGGTGAATATCAGAGATACCAGAGTGAATATCAGGGTGAATATCAGGGTGAATATCAGAGATACCAGAGTGAATATCAGGGTGAATATCAGAGTGAATATCAGAGATACCAGAGTGAATATCAGAGTTACCAGAGTGAATATCAGAGATACCTGAGTGAATATAAGAGATACCTGAGTGAATATCAGGGTAAATATCAGAGTGAATATCAGAGATACCAGAGTGAATATCAGGGTGAATATCAGAGATACCAGAGTGAATATCAGGGCGAATATCAGGGTGAATATCAGAGATACCAGAGTGAATATCAGAGTGAATATCGGAGTGAATATCAGGGTGAATATCAGGGTGAATATCAGAGATACCAGAGTGAATATCAGAGTGAATATCAGGGTGACTTTCAGAGTGAATATCAGGGTGAATATCAGAGTGAATATCAGAGATACCAGAGTGAATATCAGAGTGAATATCAGGGTGAATATCAGAGTGAATATCAGGGTGAATATCAGAGTGAATATCAGAGATACCAGAGTGAATATCAGGGTGAATATCAGAGTGAATATCAGAGTGAATATCAGGGTGAATATCAGAGATACCAGAGTGAATATCAGAGTGAATATCAGGGTGAATATCAGAGTGAATATCAGAGATACCAGAGTGAATATCAGGGTGAATATCAGAGTGAATATCAGAGTGAATATCAGGGTGAATATCAGAGATACCAGAGTGAATATCAGAGTGAATATCAGAGTGAATATCAGGGTGAATATCAGAGATACCAGAGTGAATATCAGGGTGAATATCAGAGTGAATATCAGAGTGAATATCAGGGTGAATATCAGAGATACCAGAGTGAATATCAGAGTGAATATCAGAGTGAATATCAGGGTGAATATCAGGGTGAATATCAGAGTGAATATCAGAGTGAATATCAGAGTGAATATCAGAGTGAATATCAGAGTGAATATCAGAGTGAATATCAGAGTGAATATCAGGGTGAATATCAGAGATACCAGAGTGAATATCAGAGTGAATATCAGAGTGAATATCAGGGTGAATATCAGAGATACCAGAGTGAATATCAGAGTGAATATCAGGGTGAAAAATCAGAGTGAATACCAGAGATACCAGAGTGAATATCAGAGTGAATATCAGGATGAAAAATCAGAGTGAATATCAGAGATACCAGAATATCAGGGTGAATATCAAGTACGTGAAGCGAAGAAGAGCTTAAGCAATTGGTTCACTTCTGTCTGTCTGTAAACATCAGTTTATGATTGAGGAATAACTTCGTTTCAATATTGTGAACACGAATCGGAACACGAACACGAACACGAACATGTACTTTAGCATTACTTTGGCTCTCAATTCGTTCTGATGAGTTAGATAATAATTGTGCAGACAGGAGTGAGATCTTCTGGGTTTTTTTTTTACACTTCCTGTTTGGCAGTGAAACGAAATTGAAAATCATTCCAAACAGGAAACTTATTGTTTTTAATGACGTCATAAAGTATACATAGAAGAGGCATGAAGAGCTCATGTAACGTGTTTGATAGGGTGGTGTAAAAGACGCAACATCAACGACGGTAAACTTACAAATCCTTTTTTCCTAGAAGCTTTCAATTTTTTTTTAATTTATTTCAATTGAATTATACTAGGGCATGCCCGTACTATATATATATCTAAAATTATATCCCCCCCCTCTATTTACATGAAATGGTTTGGTCCATTCGCAAAGCCAAAGCGAACGGCTTGCGAGTACGGTAGAACCCCCCCCCCCTCTATTTACATGAAATGGTTTGGTCCATTCGCAAAGCCAAAGCGAACGGCGAACGGCTAAATCGCCATAGCTCGGTAGCTCGCTGCTCTCTGATTGGTCGAATCGTTTTTTGGACATAGCTCGGTAACTACTTGTCCGATTAATATGAAACCTTGAAAAGGCACATCCTCGGGTCCCCAGCAATATACCTGGCAAGTTTCAAGTATATCGGACCGGTAGTTGTCGAGAAACAGCGGTCGCATACACACAGAGATTACTGGAATTATAGATAGATACCTGAACACTGTAGAGCACAAATCACCTTTTTGTCATTTTCAAAACCCTTCCGTTAAGCAGAACTTGAACAATATATTATCGCATTTTACGTCATCATGACCAACGAACGAGCAATGAGCAGGCGCACTGAAATTTACCATTTGTAGACCCTGGTCATGTCCTTGTTTATCAAGACTGCGTGAGTAAGGTGTTCCAGAACTCTCGAGTTGGAAAAAGTACCCTGTTGGAACTTCTTATACAGGTATAGGTGGTAGTGGACCGAGTGAATAGCCGTTCATTCAGGACGTGTTTACATCCCATATGATATCCTTTATGATAGGCCTACTAGGCCACAAGGCCTACGATTGGAAGTTTTGAAGTCTCTCTGCAGATCGAAATTCTCTCCATGGGATTAAACTTCCCACCTCATTAGGGAACATCAAAGTGCACAAGTCGTGCCTTCATTTGCTGCTTTGGGTGAACTCATGAGACTCGTGTAATTGGTTTCCAGCCCGATATGATCGAACATAAAAGATGTTCTGTCATTTCTGGGATTGCTTACTAGGTTTGTCTTTGGTACAAAGCAAATGACGTCATGTAGTTATGAAGTGTCTTGTCCCATGGGGAAAGTGAAGGTTTGATTAGGCATAAAATGGTGTTTGTGTTGAGAGATGAGACCTCGGATTATGGATGTGAACTCTGGATCGATGTGGATAAAGGATGGAGGGCCGTACGTTATGTTATCAATTAAATAATTGGTTACCCTTCATATCCCAAGAAAACCATCATGGGCAACAGGTGGATTGCCTGCTCAGTTTGTTTACAGTGCAGAAACTTCTGCCCAAACACAAACACCATACTGAGATAACAAGCAGTGCATACTATGGTTACTCTTGTGCTGCGCTCTTTTCTTTCCGGACATTGCGGAACCTCCTCTTCTTCCTCCTTTCCCCCCCGATTTTAAAGCTTTGTATTCACCTTCCCATTCTTACTCTTGTGCTGCGCTCTTTTCTTTCCGGACTTTGCTGAACCTCCTCTTCTTCCTCCTTTCTCCCCCGATTTTAAAGCTTTGTATTCACCTTCCCATTCTTACTCTTGTGCTGCGCTCTTTTCGTTCCAGACTTTGCTGAACCTCCTCTTCTTCCTCCTTTCTCCCCCGATTTTAAAGCTTTGTATTCACCTTCCCATTCTTACACTTGTGCTGCTCTCTTTTCGTTCCAGACTTTGCTGAACCTCCTCTTCTTCCTCCTTTCTCCCCCGATTTTAAAGCTTCGTATTCACCTTCCCATTCTTACACTTCTGCTGCTCTCTTTTCTTTCCGGACATTGCGGAACCTCCTCTTCTTCCTCCTTTCTCCCCCGATTTTAAAGCTTCGTATTCACCTTCCCATTCTTACACTTGTGCTGCTCTCTTTTCGTTCCAGACTTTGCTGAACCTCCTCTTCTTCCTCCTTTCTCCCCCGATTTTAAAGCTTCGTATTCACCTTCCCATTCTTACACTTGTGCTGCTCTCTTTTCGTTCCAGACTTTGCTGAACCTCCTCTTCTTCCTCCTTTCTCCCCCGATTTTAAAGCTTCGTATTCACCTTCCCATTCTTACACTTCTGCTGCTCTCTTTTCGTTCCAGACTTTGCTGAACCTCCTCTTCTTCCTCCTTTCTCCCCCGATTTTAAAGCTTCGTATTCACCTTCCCATTCTTACACTTCTGCTGCTCTCTTTTCGTTCCAGACTTTGCTGAACCTCCTCTTCTTCCTCCTTTATCCCCCGATTTTAAAGCTTTGTATTCACTTTCCCATTCTTACACTTCTGCTGCTCTCTTTTCTTTCCGGACTTTGCTGAACCTCCTCTTCTTCCTCCTTTCTCCCCCGATTTTAAAGCTTCGTATTCACCTTCCCATTCTTACACTTCTGCTGCTCTCTTTTCGTTCCAGACTTTGCGGAACCTCCTCTTCTTCCTCCTCGCCTGCGCATTCGCTTTCGATCAATTTTTTTTAAATCGTACAAGTTATAATATAACTTATTAAAATTATAGTGTTATAATTTACAAACTTTATTTTGTACACTTACATCTTGAAATCACACTACAGTACAGTATTGTATATTAAAGCGCGGCGTTACGCGCGCTGCTTGTGAGCAAGGAGGAAGCGGACAAGCGGTAACATATAAACGTCTTTATTGTAAGACTACACTGTAACACTAATGACTAAACTCCTCCGGGCTGGTCGCCCGGGGTATATCATGAGGCCACGCCTACCCCTCGGGCGTGGCCACCGCCCACTCGGTCCGTGGAATGATGTCACCACGCCAGTGGGCTTTTGTGTCCGCCACACGCGCCCCCCCAGAATTCCCGCGCACCTGGAGGGCCAGTTTGCGGGGCAGACGAATGACCCGGCCGAAGCGCCCCCTGGCGATCGGCGGCGTCCGGGGTGCAGGGATACCAGGTGGGATGCCCCTGGCTGCCCCTGGGATGGGTGCAGGACCGGGGGGCGCCGTGGCGGCGGGGCTGGGCGGTGCCGGGGGTCCGCCCGCAGGAGGGCGGCCCCGACGTGGGGGTCGGGCCACTGGCGGTGGATGGTCCACATCGAGGTGGGCCGGCTTGAGGCGGTCTACCGAAACGCGGTCAGGAGTACCGCCGATGTCCAGGGTGAAGTGCTTCGCCCCGGTCTCCAGCACGCGGAAAGGCCCGTCGTACGGGGGCCGCAGTGGTGTCCGATGGGCATCGTGGCGGACGAAGACGTACTCCGCCGTGCGAAGCTCCGGGGCGACGTGCGTCGGTGGGTGCCCGTGGCATGCCGTTGGCACCGGGGCGAACCTCTGGGCGGTCTCTTGCAGAGCGGAGCGCTGCTGTGCCGCGGACCATGGTGCCGTGGAGTCGGGGAGGAACTCGCCCGGCACCCGCAGCGGTTGCCCGAAGACCAACTCCGCCGCGGATGCGCGCAGGTCCTCCTTGGGCGCCGTCCGGAGGCCCAGCAGGACCCAGGGGAGCCTGTCGACCCAGCCGCCGTCGCGGAGGGTGGCCCGGAGCGCGGCCTTCAATGAGCGGTGAAATCGCTCACACAGGCCGTTAGCCTGGGGGTGGTAGGCCGTGGTTCGGTGCAGCCGGACCCCGAGCCCCTGCGCAACCGCCCCCCAGAGCTCCGAGGTGAACTGGGGGCCGCGGTCGGATGAGATGTCTGAGGGGGCGCCGAACCGGGCGACCCAGGTGGCGATGAAAGCCTGCGCGACATCGGCCGCCGTTGTCGACGCCAAGGGCACGGCCTCCGGCCACCGGGTGGTGCGGTCCACCATGGTGAGGACGTAGGTGAAACCCCGCGAGGGGGGCAGAGGTCCCACCAGGTCCACGTGGACGTGGTCAAACCGGCGTTCCGGCACCGTGAACGGGGCCAACGGGGCCTGGGTGTGCCGGTGCACCTTGGCGCGCTGGCACGCGAGGCACGTCCTGGCCCAGCCGCGGACGGCCTTCCGGAGGCCATGCCAGACGAACTTGTCGGCGATCAGCCTTTGGGAGGCCCTCGCGCCCGGGTGGGACAGGCCGTGGATGGCGTCAAACACCTGGCGCTGCCAGCCCGCGGGCACAATGGGGCGAGGACGCCCGAGGGAGACGTCGCACAAGAGAGCCGCGCCCGCGCCGTCGAACGGCACCTCGGTGACGCGGAGGCCCGTGACGGCGGTCCGCAAGGCCTGGACGTCGGGGTCAGCGGCCTGGTCCGCTGCCATCCGGGCATAGTCGATGCCGAGGTGGACTGCGTGGGCGACGGCCCGGGAAAGGCAATCCGCCACCGGGTTGTCCTTCCCCGCTACGTGCTGGATGTCCGTCGTGTACTCGGACACGGCCGAGAGGTGACGCTGCTGCCGGGCCGACCACGGCTCGGTGACCTTGCCCATCGCAAAGATCAGCGGCTTGTGGTCGACGAAGGCAGTGAACGCCCGGCCCTCGAGCAGATGGCGGAAGTGCCTGACCACCAAGTGAAGTCCGAGCAACTCGCGGTCGAAGGTACTGTAACGGCGTTCGGGCGGGCGAAGCTGCCGGCTAAAGAACGCCAGCGGTTGCCAAGCTCCACGCACCCATTGCTCGTGCACCGCGCCCACCGCGTAGTCCGAGGCATCGGTGGTGAGGGCGATCGGTGCATCGGGCGCCGGGTGCGCGAGCATGGTGGCGTTAGCCAAGGCGAGCTTCGCGCCCGTGAACGCCGTGTCCATCTGCTCGGTCCAGGTAACGTCGCCTTTGCCCGGCTTACCTCGGAGAGCTTCGTGCAGGGGGCGCAGGAGCTGGGCGATACGGGGCAGGAACCGATGGTAAAAGTTCACCATGCCCAGGAACTCCTGCAGCCCTCTGATCGTGCGGGGGCGCGGAAACCCCTTCACCGCCTCCACCTTGGCCGGCAGGGGGACGGCGCCGTGCCTGGTGACACGGTGCCCCAGAAAATCGATTGTGGCGGCGCCGAACCGGCACTTTGCGGGGTTCACAATCAGGCCATGCTGGCCCAGGCGTTCGAAGAGCGTGCGGAGGTGGCGTAGGTGCTCTTCGCGGGACGCGCTGGCGACGAGGATATCGTCCAGGTAGACATAGACAAAATCCAAGTCGCGCAGGACGCTGTCCATCAGTCGCTGGAACGCCTGAGCCGCATTCTTCAGACCGAAGGGCATGCGCAGGAACTCGAAGAGTCCGAATGGCGTGATGACCGCCGTCTTCGGGACGTCCTCCGGCCTGACGGGGACCTGATGGTAGCCGCGTATGAGGTCCACCTTCGAGAAGAAGGACCTGCCCGCCAAACGGGCGGAAAAGTCCTGAATGTGGGGGACGGGGTAGCGGTCGGGAGTCGTGGCGTCATTGAGACGGCGATAGTCCCCGCATGGTCGCCATCCCCCGCCGGGCTTCGGCACGATGTGCAGCGGCGACGCCCAAGCGCTCTCTGAGCGCCGAACGATGCCGAGTCGCTCCAGGGTAGCGAACTCCGCTTTTGCCACCGCCAGCTTCGTCGGCTCAAGGCGGCGTGCCCGGGCGTAGACCGGTGGCCCAACGGTGGGGATGTGATGGGCCACCCCGTGCTTGACGGCCCCCGCCGAGAAGGTGGGCCGCGTGAGGGCCGGGAAGCCGGCGAGGAGGCGGGTGAATGCGTCCGCTGCCGGAAGCGTACAGACCAACGTGGCCGGAACCGAATCGTTCGGCAAGCCGCTTGGCAAGCCGCTCGTTGAGCTGGGCAACGCACATGCGAGCGAGCTGAACGTCTCGGCCTGGACAAGCCGTCTGCGCTTGACGTCGACCAGGAGCCCATTAGCGCACAGGAAGTCCGCGCCAAGCAGTGCCATGGGCACGTCGGCGGTGACGAACGTCCATCGGAAAACCTGCCCTCCAAACCGCAGAGAGAGGCAGCGTTTTCCGTACGTACGGATGGGCGTCCCGTTCGCGGCAAGCAGCGCGGGGCCCCCACCCGCGGCGTGCTTGTCTGACGTGCCGGCGGGAATGACACTCACCTGTGCTCCCGTGTCGCACAGGTAACGGCGCCCGGAGAAGGTGTCCGTTATGAACAGCAGGCTGCTCGAACGGCCGGCGCTCATCGCCACAATTGAGCGCCGGCCCGGGCGTTTCCCGACCCGTTGAAGGAGCACGGCGGATGACACCGCCGAGCTTCGTGGCCGAACTTGGCGTGGAACCAGCACCAGGTGGTGGAGCTGGAGGAGTGCGGCTGGCTCCGCCAGGCCGGTGGAGTCGACGGGTTTCCCCGCGGTGGCGGTTTTCGCCGCGGCGGTGGGCGGGGCGTGGCGGCGTTCGCGAGGTGCGTATCAGCATGCTGCTGAACCACAGCGTGCTGTAGAAGATGATGCTGTGGAACATCAGCGTGCTGTAGAAGATGATGCTGTGGAACATCAGCGTGCTGTAGAAGATGATGCTGTGGAACATCAGCGAGCTGTAGAAGATGATGCTGTGGAACATCAGCGTCGAAGGCCGTGACGGCCACGCCAACGCTCGCCCGCGTGTCCGAAGCGGCGAAGTACTTGTCCGCCTCGGCCGCCAATGCTCGGGGTTCCGTTAGCCCGGTCCCGGCCAACGCGAGGCGAACCTGCGCTGGAAGTTGGCGACGGAAAAGCGCCCGGAATAGCGAACCGGGGGCTTCGTCGCCCAACAGTGACAGCATATGGTCCATTCGGACCGACGGGCGCGTCTCACCGAGCTCGGGGAGATCCAGGAGGCGGTCGGCCCGTGCGTCGTCCGTGAGGCTGAACGTGGCTAGGAGTAGCCGCTTGAGTGCCTCGTACTTGTGGCCGTCTGGTGGGTGGCGAAGGACGGACACAACTCGAGCGGCCGTGCCGGGCCCGAGGGAGGCGACGATGTGGCAGTAGCGCGTGTCATCGCCGGTGAGGTGCCGAAGCAGAAATTGGGCTTCGGCCTGGACGAACCAGACTTCGGCCTGAGCCTCCCAAAATTCCGGAAGTTTGACGAAGGCGGCCATGGCGATGGCGTCGCGTGTGGAAGGATCGCTCCGGCAGATCCAACGTCGAGGGTCACCAGTAAAGCGCGGCGTTACGCGCGCTGCTTGTGAGCAAGGAGGAAGCGGACAAGCGGTAACATATAAACGTCTTTATTGTAAGACTACACTGTAACACTAAACTCCTCCGGGCTGGTCGCCCGGGGTATATCATGAGGCCACGCCTACCCCTCGGGCGTGGCCACCGCCCACTCGGTGCGTGGAATGATGTCACCACGCCAGTGGGCTTTTGTGTCCGCCACAATATCAGAATTATCACGGAAGAATCTTCCCCTGAAAATGTTCATTCTTTTTGATGAACTTCGTAGTGTGAAGGTGAAATTCGCCAACATTGAGGCGATTCGCCTAGATACACCCACACACCAGCGATATGAACAACGATCGACGTGGATGGGAGTTCAGGGAGTCATTTCGATTGGTCGATGACAAGGAATTCAAACGATCTGAACGCTTACCGGCAAAGCTCAAATAAGGTGCGACTCAGCCCCAAGCATCTTCTGATCTTAGGTTTCACTCTTTAACTTTCATAGCGCCTTTGAAGTACCGGTACGCATTTTTTTTTTTTTTTTTTTTTTTTTTTACCGCTCATGGTTACCTGCATCCCAGTTATGTGAACCCCTCATCTATCTATAATTCCACTAATCTCTGTGTGTGTGTATGCGACCGCTGTTTCTCGACAACTACCAGTCCGATATACTTTAAACTTGCCAGGTATATTGTTGGGGACCCGAGGATGTGCCTTTTCAAGGTTTCATATTAATCGGACAATTACTTACCGAGCTATGTCCAAAAAACGATTCAACCAATCAGAGAGCAGCGAGCTATCGCGTGTGCCGAACGTGGCGAACACACTCTGCCTCGGACGGCACATTTGAGAGCGTATTCATTTATTTCACGTTGGCAAACTATGTTGCCGCTATGTTGGCGTTAAACTATGTTTTAAAACTAATTAAAACCATTTCATGTAAATAGAGGGGGGGGGGGGGGATTGTCACTGTACTCGCAAGCCGTTCGCCGTTCGCTTTGGCGTTGCGAATGAACCAAAACATTTCATGGACCAAACCATTTCATGTAAAGCGTTCGCCGTTCGCTTTGGCGTTGCGAATGGACCAAAACATTTCATGAACCAAACCATTTCATGTAAATAGAGGGGGGGGATATAATTTTAGATATATATATAGTACGGGCATGCCCTAGTTATAGTAATTTTATGATACAGAACAGAACAGATTACCAAGTTTGGACCATGTCCTGTGTGCAGACAACTATTTCCTTTTATAAAAAGCGAAACTGCATAAAAACATTTTAATCACTCAATTTATTTGGGGTCGGACACGATCTGGGGTGGGGAGATGACCCATTTCCCCCCATTATAATCCGCCATTGCGTACATCCCAGGTTAAGAACCAAAGGCCTAAACATGACAAAACAATATTTTCTATCAACGGCTGAAAAATACTGTAAAACGATTTTTGTCCAATTGCATAAAAGCACCAGATTTGTAATGCCTTAAGACAAATTAAAGAAATAGTTATTACACATTAATTTGAACAATGAACAATGATGTTAGATGCAGGAGCGAGGTTTCCTTTTCCCCAAATAAGGTGCGACGCAGCCCTAGGTCAACTAAATACCTCTGAAGGATTTGAGGGAATGAAGTTGATGACGTCATCTTGAGTGTACCAACTGGATTTATCAGGAAGTTCACATCATGTATGCAAACAGCCTGCTGGAGGAAAATGAGCACAGAAAACAGTAAATAGAAAACTAGGAGAGTTATCGTGTTGGATAAGTTATTCTACCTGTTTGAATGTGTAACGAGCAAGGAGTCTTCCTGACACAAAGTGGGGAGCGGGGGAGAGGAGGAGAGAAGGGGTCCGATGGACCTCTCGTGTAACCTACACTTATTGACTTAAGGATTAGCAGAGTACCGAGCAGAGGGTGCAAGACCAGAAAGAAAGAGCTAGAAGCAGAGAGACCACCGACCTTTCTGCGATGGCAAAGTGATAGGCCCATAGACTCGGCTTCATCACGTGAGATTCCAATGATCTTGAGGTCCTTGGTTTCCATGGCGTCAAGTTGAGCGAGATGTGAGGCAGGGAAGCCAGGCCAGAGGAGGCAGCAGTACTCCAAGCTGCAGATAAAAGCAGTGTACGTGGATGGGAGTTCAGGGAGTCATTTAGATTGGTCGATGACAAGGAATTCAAACGATCTGAAACGTTTATTCCAACCGTCACGTACACCCAGCGCACGGCACCCTCGTTCACCCACACCGGAAGTGCCAACCCCGCTTCTGTGTCAAACACATAACGGTCAGCTACATTACAACTGAAGCGAACATATTACATCTTCAACATCAGGACCACATCGTAACAAACGAGAACCACCGGTGTCCTCACTCAAGGGGGCCGAATGGGAGTCAGGATCACCCGAATGTGAACTCAATGTTGGCGATATGAACAACGACCATTAGGTGAGCGCAGTAGGTATGATCTCGGGTCCTCACAACGTGATACAACGGTAGTTGCCTACCAGGTATCGACCTCTCATTCTGAACACGCACAAACTGGCCTGGATGCAGATCACGGTAAAAAAATGTCTGATATTGTTGACGATTTACAAGCTCCTCATGGACAGTATTACAGGGGTCTATAGTGTTCACAATACAGGTAGGTACGATAGATTTGAACTTTCTGCCCAGTAGCACGTGCGCTGGACTACCCAGCGAATGACTGATCGGCGTTTAAGGCCAAGCAAGGTGGGTGAGTCTGTAATCGTTAACTGCTTACACTTCTTCAGGGTCTCTTTGATGGTGTTCGCATTGCGCTCAATAAGACCATTGGACCAAGCATACAGGGAAAGTGACGTCACTACATCAAAATTCCATGCTTTTGCGAAGGATCGAAACTCAGCACTATCAAAGCATCCACCACTATCACTCATGAGAGAAACAGGTATGCCAAACCTGGAATGAAATACCCTGAAGACACTGAATAACAACATGGCTCGGCAAGGATCAGGAAGTCATCATATCACAGGAAACCTTGACCAGTAATCACACAGAACAAGCGTTAGGCCGAGGTCCCCCATCAGTGAAGTGATGTGAGTTGACAAAGTCGAAGGCGCAAGGCGGCCATCTTGGATTTTGACGTGGCGACCCAATTTTCAATAGCGTTCTCCCTTATGCGTAGATACACCCACACACCAGATGAGAAGTTAGTAGTTCGTTTATTTTTCAAGATATTTCGCTCACAAGGTTCAGACATATATATGGCGGCGGTCATCTTGGATTTTGACGTGGCGACCCAATTTTCAATAGCGTTCTTCCTTATGCGTAGATACACCCACACACCAGATTAGAAGTTAGAAGTTCGCTTATTTTTCAAGATATTCCACTCACAAGGTTCAGACATACATGGCGGTGGCCATCTTGGATTTTGACGTGGCGACCCAATTTTCAACAGCGTTCTTCCTTATGCGTAGATACACCCACACACCAGATTAGAAGTTAGAAGTTCGCTTATTTTTCAAGATATTCCACTCACAAGGTTCAGACATACATGGCGGCGGCCATCTTGGATTTTGAGGTGGCGACCCAATTTTCAATGGCGTTCTTCCTTATGCCTAGATACAGTCGCGCACCAGAATAGAAGTTAGTACTTCACTTAATTTTCAAGATATTCCGCTCACAAAGTTCAGACATACATGGCGGCGGCCATCTTGGATTTTGACGTGGCGACCCAATTTTCAATAGCGTTCTTCCTTATGCGTAGATACACCCACACACCAGGTTAGAAGTTAGAAGTTCGCTTATTTTTCAAGATATTCCACTCACAAGGTTCAGACATACATGGCGGCGGCCATCTTGGATTTTGACGTGGCGACCCAATTTTCAATAGCGTTCTTCCTTATGCGTAGATACAGTCGCGCACCAGAATAGAAGTTGGTACTTCACTTAATTTTCAAGATATTCCGCTCACAAGGTTCAGACATACATGGCGGCGGCCATCTTGGATTTTGACGTGGCGACCCAATTTTCAATAGCGTTCTTCCTTATGCGTAGATACACCCACACACCAGGTTAGAAGTTAGAAGTTCGCTTATTTTTCAAGATATTCCACTCACAAGGTTCAGACATACATGGCGGCGGCCATCTTGGATTTTGACGTGGCGACCCAATTTTCAATCGCGTTCTTCCTTATGCCGAGATACACACACACACCAGATTAGAAGTTGGTACTTTGCTTATTTTTCAAGATATTCCACTCACAAGGTTCAGACATACTTGGCGGTGGCCATCTTGGATTTTGACGTGGGTTGCACCCACACACCAAATTAGAATTCGGTCCTTCGCTTACGCACGCACGCAGGCACGTCCGCACGCACGCACACACACGCACGGATGCACGTACGCACACACGGACGGAGGGGAAAACCATAGTCCCCCTTTCGCTCCGCGGTGCGACGGGGGGCAATTAACAATTGAGCTCCATTAGCTTGAGATTGGCAGCGAGCTTTGTCCCCGGACTTAACATAACCGCATGCTGGAGCAATGGCTCCGAATCCTGTGACTTTAGGTACCTGTGGCATGTTTGGCAACCCCCTGACTATACAATCAATATCCCCATTGATGCTCGGCCAGAACACGGTGTCTTTAGCAAGAAGTTTGGTCTTCTCGTGACCGAAACGCCCCGAGAGGAGATCATGGGTAAACAATTCCAGATAACAACTCGCTCTCCCTCGAGAATGATACCGTTTTCAACTCCATAACCCTCTTAGGTCGTGAGTTGACATCTCAAAATGTGGCCAGAAATGGACTTCGTCAGAACTTTCTGAAAAATAAGTGGATTTGGGCGATTCCTAATGTTTCAGACCTGCTGAATTAAATGGTGCGCTTCCACATGCGATATTCCATTGCAAAAGTGGTTTAAAAAGCCAATTTCCCATCAGGCCCTTCTTTGAACCTCAAAGACCAGGGTGTTTCCACATGGGACACAATTTCACATATTTACCACAGCAGTTGTTCCCTGATGTTTGAGACTTGCTGAATACAACGTTGTGGTCCCATTCTTAACGGATGGAGGTTCTGCGGGCACGTTATACGATGTACACTCAATACTTGGTCTGATTTTGAGGTGTTCCCACGTGTGGGTTTGTCCAAGGGCAAATCAAAGTGAGAGTTTGAGCCATATGAGACCAATGTATTGTAACTGAAAACAAATATTTCATGAAATATGAACAAAACTACGTGTCCTAGAGCCAGATACTTTTTGATCCACAAGAGGAGCAGAAATGCAATTTTTCTTGCACAGGTAAGAAAGTCAGATATCAAATATACTTCACAATGATATGCCCTGGTTATGAAAAGTGGATGAAAATATGTACATTTATAAGCGATATTCAGATACCTGATAAAATGACAGGTTGCGCAACGTTTCTCTTTGAAGATTTTGAGTAGCCAAGATCCGGTTGTAATTCGCAAACTACGTACAGCGCATTCAGAAAGTATTCAGACCCCTTCAATTTTTTCACATGTTGTTATGTTGCAGCCTTGTGCTGAAATCGTTTAAATTCATTTTTTCCCTCATCAATCTGCACTCAATACCCCATAATGACAAAGAGAAAACAGGATTTTAGAAAGTTTTGCAAATTTATTAAAAAGAAAAAATTGAAATATCACATTGACATCAGTATTCATACCCTTTGCTATGACACTTGAAATTTAGCTCAGGTGCCTCCCATTTCTCTTGATCGTCTTTGAGATGTTTCTACACCTTGATTGGAGTCCACCTGTGGTAAATTCAATGGATTAGACATGATTTGGAAAGGCACACACCTGTGTATAAAAGGTCTCACAGCTGACAATGCATATCAGAGCAAAAACCAAGCCATGAGGTCGAAGGAACTGCCTGCAGAGCTCAGAGACAGGATTGTGTCGAGGCACAGATCTGGGGAAGCCTACAAAAAAAAATTCTGCTGCATTGAAGGTTCCCAAGAGCACAGTGGCCTCCAAAATTCTTAAATGGAAGAAGTTTGGAACAACCAGGACTCTTCCTGGAGCTGGCCGCCCGGCCAAACTGAGCAATCGGGGGAGAAGGGCCTTGGTAATAGAGGTGACCAAGAACCCGATGGTCACTCTGGCTGAGCTCCAGAGATCCTGTGTGGAGATGGGAGAAACTTCCAGAAGAACAACCATCACTGCAACACTCCACCGATCTGGGCTTTATGGCAGAGTGGCCAGACGGAAGCCTCTCCTCAGTGAAAGACACATGAAAGCCCACAGAATCTTGTTTCTCACAGTCTGAGAGTCCTTTAGGTGCTTTTCTTGCAAACTCCAAGCGGGCTTTCAACCAATTGTTGCCTATAATGTGTACAGACATACAATGCTTGTCCAACGCTTGTCCCGAAGAATACATCACACCTAACATGTCTGCAATTGGTTGGTACATAGTACACACAAAATTTATTAATTATTTAAATAAATTAGATTTCACACACATGCACATTATCTTATGTTTTCGTTTTCAAGGTACACAGAAAACTTTACGTACTGATGGGTTTTAACCTATGTATGTATGGCGCCCCTTTATATGAACTTTTATATGGCACCAGGAGAAGATGATCGTCGGCGCCCCACCGTCTTTCCAACGTCCACCAAGCGAAAGTTCAAACGGGAACGAAAAGGGAAGAAGGGAATAGGTCCAACCGGGAGAGAAGGGGAGAGAGGTCCAGGCAGGATGAATCCGAGAACGAGAAGCTTCTCAAAATGCCGGCGAGGGAGTTGTTTAATCGCTCGGTGTCTGACGTCAGGTCTCTCCCTCTGTCAATCAGTGTGTCGCTTGTTTGTGGCCTTTCGCACCTTCCTCACATCCTGGTGCTTCTCCTCCAATGAGCGCGTCGCTTGTTGGTAGTGCTTTGCGCCCTCCGCATTGATTGGCCGAGCGTCTCGCGCCTTTTGTGTTAGACAGGTCCCTGACTTACGTACATCGAGATGATTCTTCTTCTTCGTGATATCGGAGCACCTACCTATGCAGATCTACCTAAATCTATATATCCCTCTACCCCACCGACATAACAATATATTTCAAATTATTTTATGTTACTAAGGGGACTGCTGGTACATTGTACTCGGATATCACCACAACCACAACCACAACCACAACCAGCACACCACAACCACAACACCACACCCACAACACAACACCACAACACCACCACCACAACACCATCACCACCACCACCACCACAACCATCACACCACACCACAACCACACCACAACAACCACAACAACCACCAACACCACCAACACCATCCATTTATAGTGTCGTGAAATTGTGTCTAAGTCTGAACCCAGGTGTCATGCGACTTCTGTCCACTGCGCGGCAGTTATAAAGATCTTGGGCATCCAGGGCAGCGATCATTCCTGTGACATTTATTGTATGTTACGTCGGTGCATAAATAGATGGTATGTACAACCACTTTGTTCAAGGCTTGCTTGTGCTCGATTGTAAACCCATTACTGATCCAGATGAATGCTGAGTATTGATATGATATTCGCTGATTCTCTTTACAGGTATTGCTCGGGATTGATTCAGATTAAACTCATGATCTGAGCCAATGTTGTATCTCTGATTTTTACAACAATTAATCTGAATCCATCTCTTGTCTTGAACGAGATCGTCATGACTCATAAGTTGATACACATACTGATCTTCGGAGGAGACCCTCAGGCGCCAGATGCGTCTGCCCAGCTCAAACACTGGCTACGTCTGCTGACAAGCTACCTGGGAGCCCAAGCGGATCTCATGGACGAGATCAAGCGAGCTGTTCTCAATTCCTACATCTCCCATTCCGTTTATGAGTACATTTCTCAGAGCGACACGTTCGCTACCGCCGAAGCGGCACTACGTCGAATCTATAGTCAGGTTCACTATGTCAATAAATTATATTTCGTTCAAAATCATGGTAGATTAGCAAACCTATACATTTTTGGAAAGGTTATAGCATAAGGAAACTAAAAATCAATGTTTACATTTGGAGAGATACCTGTATGGCGGCCATTTTGGATTTTCAAAATGGCCACTGTAAAATACATATTTTGTTCTATTTCTGCCTCTAATTACCCTAAAAACTTTTTAAAATATACTAAACCTATATTTTCAGGGACAATGAATCCAATGAAAGTATCAAATTAGTGCTATGGAGAATGGTAAGACACGAATCAAAGGTTTTGAATTGCAAAATACTGCCTTTATATTCGCGATAAGTTGCATAATCAAATACATGTTATCATTTTGTACAGGCAGTTAATAACATCAAAATGTGTCACAATAATTCATATCACCAAACATACACAGGCAGTCAGCAAAATCATATATACACATGCAGTCAGTATAACTTCACATCTACACAGGCAGTCAATGACAAAATATACACAGGCAGTCAATGGCATCAAACATACACGATTACAGAATATGCCATTTAGAGTTCGTCATCACTGTCCTGTGTGTCGTATCCGACAATATAGTCTGCATCGTTTTCACAGCCCGTTCCACACAAGCAAAGGTCGGTCAAATTGATTGGCAAATCGAATTGGTCGAATGGTCGATCGAAGCGATTGGTCGAATAGTCAAATGGTCGAATTGGTCGAATGGAATTGGTCGATTGGTCGAATTGGTCGAATCGAATTGGTCGGAATTGGCAAATGTAAACATTGATTTTCAGATTTTCCATGTAATAACGTTTCCAAAAATGTATAGGTTTGCTAATCTACCATGATTTTGAACGAAAAAACATAGTGAACCTGACTACTACATGAAAACTCAGAGCGTGGTCTACACTCGCTATCAGCTCGCTTCACGGCGACAGGACCCTTCGGAATCCATCAACCACTTCGTTCAGGAACTTCACCGTTTAGCTAAAGACTGTACAGCTGAAGTTCGGACGCACGAACAGGTGTGTGATGATTTGATGTGTGATTCTTTTGTTTCGGGGATTTACTCGCCGATAATATGTCAAAGATTGCTGGAGATGTCGGATCTAACGCTGAAAAAGGCTCATGAGTTGGCACTCGTTTTACACGAGGCGCAGACACAATCGGAAGCGTATGATCGCCCGTACGTCACTGCGGGTTTAACCGGTGAGAAACGACCGTAGAGTGCTGCTATTGCGGAGCGAACGGTTGCCAAACCTCCGCTGGAATCGGGGACAATGGAAGCTTTCGAGGCTTCAGGCACGAGCATGACAGCCGCTGCTGCAGCGGCTCCATCTGCCGGGAGTAACGCTAAGTGCTTTTTTGCGGAAACCGGAATAATTTGAAGTCAGTTTGCCCGGCGCGAGAAGTGACGTGTCACTCGTGCTCACGGAAAGGCCATTTTGCAAAGGTATGCCGCTCGTCACGAGGCCGGCGAACTCGCTCGACACTGTCCGTGATTCTCTCACCGCCCGAGACACAATCGGCACCCCGTGCGGCCTTGACTGGGTTCATCTCCCCGCACGGGCCTCGCGCGGCTCGTGCGAACTTGCCTAGGATCCTTTCATCACCCAGGGCTCAATCGGATCCACGCTCAATGCTGGCCGGCGTCGGGCCCACGTGCATGGCTCGATTGCCACCTCTGGATGTCTCGACAACTACCAGGCCACCCGGACTGTCCAGCGCTGTTGTTCCAGTTATGATTGAGGGACAGATAATAAACACCTTAATCGACACGGTCTCCAATGATAGCTATGTTGACATGCGACTCGTCCAGAAGCATGGCTGGCCGATTCTCGGGACAACGCGACGTATTTTCATGGCTTCCCAAGCCCTTTGGATGCAGACTAAAGGAGAATGTCAGCTGAAGCTAGTGATCAATGGCCAGATGTTTCCGGATGTACATTTAAAGGTCTTACCGACATTATGTGCAGAAGTTTTGTTCGGTCATGATTTTCTCCGTCGTCATGGTCGGTTAGAAATGGAATTTGGTGGTGACAATACTCTTTCTGTATGCGCTCTGGCCGGTATGGAAATAGAACCCCTGTCGCTGTTTCCCAATTTGACTCCTGACTGCACCCCGGTCACCGTTAAATTGCGACGATACTCACAGGCTGACACACAATTTATTGCTGAGGAGACTAGTCGACTTCTAAAGGAGGGCATAAATCGAACCTAGTCTATCGCCTTGGAGAGCTCAAGTTTTGGTAGTCCAGACCGAAAATCATCACAAACGCATGGTAATCGACTACTCGCAGACGATTAATCGGTTTACGCAATTGGACACCTACCCACTCCCGGAATTGGATTCCCTTGTCCGACAGGTGGCACAGTACTCGGTATACAGCACTTTAGATCTCCGAAGCGCGTATCATCAGATTCCAATTGCGGAGGCTGATCGCCTCTACACCGGGTTTGAATCCGGACAGAGGTTGTACCAGTTCACTCATTTGCCTTTTGGAGTCACCAATGGGGTTCATGCTTCCAAAGGGCCATAGATGACATAATTGATAAGGAACACTTAACAGATGTCTTTGTTTACCTGGACAACCTAACGGTTTGTGGGTACGATCAAGCTCACCATGATGCTAATCTGCAGCGCTTTCTCAAGGTTGCACGCAAGTACCGGCTGACTATGAACGAGGCTAAATGTCGCTATTCAGCTCGAACGATAGTCCTCCTGGGGTACACCGTGACCCAGGGCACTATCACCCCAGACAAAGAGCGACTGCGACCCTTGCTCGACATGGCCCTGTCACATGATCCTACTTCTCTGAAGCGTTACCTCAGGCTATTTGCACATTATTCAAAGTGGGTCCAACATTTTTCTGAAAAGCTCCGTCCCCTTATGGATTGCAAAGTGTTCCCCATGTGTCATGCCGCCAAGGTCGCTTTCCATGGACGGAAGTCAGACATAGCTGGCACCGCTGTGTCGTCTATAGATGAAAACAAGCTCTTTGTTTTGGA
Organism: Myxine glutinosa; assembly: GCF_964187855.1. Classification (NCBI taxonomy): domain Eukaryota; kingdom Metazoa; phylum Chordata; class Myxini; order Myxiniformes; family Myxinidae; genus Myxine; species Myxine glutinosa. The sequence continues at coordinate 6,181,562 of NC_136267.1, read as the reverse complement.
AAGTGATGCGTCGGACCACGTGATAGCTGCCACACTCTCTCAAGATGGTCAACCTGTGGCCTTCTTTACAAGGACTCTCTTCTCCGCAGAGAAATGTCACTCGTCTGTCGAAAAAGAAGCGTACGCCATAGTTGAGTCTATTAGGTGTTGGAGGCCATATTTGCTTGGCAAACGTTTTGAGGTCATTACTGGATCAGCAAAGTATCGCTTTCATGTACGACACGCGCCATGCCCAGCGCATTAAGAACGAGAAAATCATTCGGTGGAGAATAGAATTAGCAGAATATTGCTACATCATCAAGTACCGCCCGAGGCAGGATAATCTCGCAGCGGACGCATTATCACGACCAGTGGTGTGTGTGAGTCTCGCCTCCTTTGAGGATCTGCGTGTTCTTCATGAAATGTTGTGCCATCCTGGTGTGACTCATTTAGCTCATTATGTGCACAGTCGCAATTTGCCCTACTCCGTTGAGGACATTCATCAGCTATGTCGCACTTGTTCCATTTGTGCTGAACTCAAACCTCGTTTCTACAAACCACAGATGGGTACACTGATCCAGGCTACTCGGCCGTGGGAGAGATTGGCTATGGACTTCAAAGGGCCCCTACCAGCTTCGTGTCTACCTGCTAGTCCTAGCCTACTGGCTTCGGGTAGCTCTCGCTACCTTCTCACGATAGTTGACGAGTTCTCCAGATTCCCTTTTGCTTTCCCGTGCAGCGATATGTCCGCTGGAACGGTTATCCGGTGTCTGCAGATTTTGTTTTCCATGTTCGGGAATCCGGCCTATGTACACACCGATCGAGGTGCTGTGTTTCTGTCCCAAGATGTGAGAACCTTTTTGCTCCAGCGCAATGTAGCTTCTAGCTATACTACTCCGTACAGGCCACAGGCGAACTGTCAGGTGGAAATATTTAATGGCATTATATGGAAGGCCATTACTCTGGGCCGTAAGACCCGCGGACTAGGACTGGACCGATGGACCTGGATGGTACACGGGGCGTTAAACTCGATCAGGACTTTATTGTGCACCGCTACTAATCAAACTCCTCATGATCGTCTGTTTCGTTACTCGCGCCATTCAGGTGCTGTCCGACCTTTGCCGGGCTGGCTTGCCGAGCCCGGACCGGCTTTCTTCAAATGCGCGGTTCGCCCAAGTAAATACGATCCGCTCGTCGACAAGGTTCATATTCTCAAAGCCAATCCCGAGCACGCTCGAGTGCTGCTGCCAAATGGACGCGAGTCTACACTTTCGGTGCATCATCTTGCTCCATGCGGGGATACCGTTCGGTTGGAGCTAAGCCCGGGGAATCCGTTGATGGGGAATTCACCGTCAATCCCGCCCCTGCACGCGCCAGATCTGGACGGCATTGAGGTGCCGCCGCAGTCACCCGAGATAGGTGGTTATCCCGACGTGGGTGAATTCGGACTCGCGGTTGAAGCCCTTGATGCATATCGAACGCGCGCCGGCAGAGAAATTCGCCGTCCAGATCACTACGGCTGGGATTAACATGAATCACTGTTTTATGTAACCATCTGCTAACTGAAGTTTTCTATACTGCTACATAGCTTGCTAGCTTGGTTCTCATCACTAGGGGTAGTGTAGTTTTAATGCTGGGGAGAATGTTGTGAAATTGTGTAACTCTGAACCCAGGTGTCATGCGACTTCTGTCCACTGCGCGGCAGTTATAAAGATCTCGGACATCCAGCTCAGCGATCATTCCTGTGACATTTATTGTATGTTACGTCGGTGCATAAATAGATGGTATGTACAACCACTTTGTTCAAGGCTTGCTTGTGCTCGATTGTACACCCAATACTGATCCAGATGAATGCTGCGTATTGATATGATATTCACTGATTCTCTTTATAGGTATTGCTAGGGATCGATTCAGATTAAACTCATGATCTGAGACAATGTTGTATCTCTGATTTTTACAACATATAGTATATCATAATAACGTAACCCCCTAATCTCACGTGACACCGTGAGCCACCTGGCGAGCTCTCTACAAGCTGACAACTCTGACTGACTCTGACTCTACAAGCAAGACATTCCCAGGACTCCTTTCTGTTTCTGATTTGCCGCTTGTGGAACAAATAAAGTTCATTTCGATAATACTGTCACCTGTGCTCCTGTCGAGTTAAACATCTGGAAAAACGTGTTTTTAATTTATTCATCACATGACGATGCTCTATTTCCTTGAGATGGAGCATTCCCTTTGCGCTGTTTATCAGATTGTGGACCACGATCGGTGGGGTGTGGGCCCTGATATTTTGGGAGGGGGGCGTTTTATTTGGGGGCTCTGATATATTGGGGGGGGGGGGCGTGTTATGTGGGGGCCCTGATATATTGTGGGGGGCGTGTTATCTGGGGGCCCTGATATATTGGGGTGGGGGCATGTTATCTAGGGGCCCTGATATATTGGGGTGGGGGCGTGTTATCTGGGGGCCCTGATAAATTGTGGGGGGCGTGTTATCTGGGGGCTCTGATATATTGGGGGGGGGGCGTGTTATCTGGGGGCTCTGATATATTGGGGGGCGTGTTATCTGGGGGCCCTGATATATTGTGGGGGGCGTGTTATCTGGGAGCCCCGATATATTGTGGGGGGGGGCGTGTTATCTGGGGGCCCCAACATATTGTGGGGGGCGTGTTATCTGGGCGCCCCGATATATTGTGGGGGGCGTGTTATCTGGGGGCCCCGATATATTGGGGTGGGAGGGTGTTATCTGGGGGATCTGATATATTGGCGGGGGCATGTTATCTGGGGGCCCTGATATATTGGGGGAAGACGTGTTATCTGGGGGCCCCGATATATTGGGGTGGGGGCATGTTATCTGGGGGCCCTGATATATTGGGGGTGGGGAGGGTGCGTGTTTGGGCCCCGATATATTGGGGGAAGACGTGTTATCTGGGGGCCCCAATATATTGGGGTGGGGGCGTGTTATCTGGGGGCCCCTGTATATTGGGGGTGGGGGCGTGTTATCTGGGGGCCCCAATATATTGGGGTGGGGGCATGTTATCTGGGAGCCCTGTTATATTGTGGGGGGGGGCATGTTATCTGGGGGCCCGATATATAGGGGTGGGGGTGTGTTATCTGGGAGCCCCGATATATTGGGGTGGGGGCGTATTATCTGGGGGCCCCGATATATTGGGGTGGGGTCGTGTTGTCTGGGGGCCCCGATATATTGGGGGTGGGGGTGTGTTATCTGGGGGCCCTGATATATTGGGTTGGGGGTGTGTTATCTGGAGGCCCTGATATATTGGGGGGGGAGGGAGGTGTGTTATCTGGGGGCCCCGATATATTGGGGGGAGGGAGGGGATGTTATCTGGGGGCCCTGATATATTGGGGGAAGGGTGTTATCTGGGGGCCCCGTATAGTTGCAGGGGATACACACCCCAAACACCCCCACTTCCGAAATCACTACAAAATATCAACCTATTTATTTATGTATGTATATTTATATATATTTATCTAGGTATATTCAAATATATTTATGTATGTATATTTATATATATTTATGTATGTATATTTTTTTATATTTATGTATGTATATTTATATATATTTATGTATGTATATTTAAATATATTTATTTATGTATATTTATATATATTTATTTATGTATGTATATTTATATATATTTATTTATGTATGTATATTTATATATATTTATTTATGTATGTATATTTATATATATTTATTTATGTATGTATATTTATATATATTCATTCATTCATTCATACACAACAACAACAACATGCATTTTAAAGGCCATTTTCCCTGCTAGAGCGGGGGTCAGCCTTGCGGTCCCCATGACAATCTTCTCCATTTTGCCCTATTCTCTGCATCTCTCCTTGTTAACCCCCTTGCCCGCATTTCTTCTTCCACCATCTTTAGCCAAGTCTTTCTCGGTCTTCCCCGTCCTCTACTTCCTTCTACATTCATTTCCATCACTCTTCTCAACCAGTCACTTTCATCCTTCCTCAACACATGACCAAACCATCTCAACCTGTTCATCTTCACAGCATCAATCA
>NC_136267.1:6130027-6172527 GCF_964187855.1 Myxine glutinosa | reverse complement strand
TTGTTAGAAATACAGACTTGGCATTTAATATGGAATATTTTTTTTGTGGGGGTGAACTTACTTTTCAAGATCTCTTAGAACCAAAAGTTCATTGGAATTATGTTGAAATTATTCTAGATTTTGTTAATGTGACCTTTAAAAGAAACAAAAACCACATTTGACATTTCGAAGCAAATAAATTGATCCTTGAAAGTGATGTAAACTGATATCGAACTCAATTCATGGACAGTACTGTGTTAAACTTCTGTACGTTTTCCAGAAGTATCTCTTTATTTTGCACATTAGCCAAAAAAAATTAAACAAAAGTTAAATTACGACTGGGATTACGGACAGTAATATTACAGTTCAGTACTTCGTGTAACCCCCACGAGCATTCAGGAGAGCACGTACATGTTGAGGCATGCTGTTCACGAGATTTGCCAAGGTTTGGACAGGAATCGCTTGCCATGCAGTGACAATAGCCTGCTGCAATCCACGCACAGAAGTCGGCTGCTGGTCCAAGTGGTCGATTTGACGCGTTAATTCTGCCCAAAAGTTCTCTATCGGATTCATATCCGGGGACATGGCAGGCCACTCCATATGCTCTACACCACGGTCAGCAAGAAAGTGTTGGATCATGCGAGCACGATGAGGCCGTGCATTGTCATCTTGGAAGACAAAGTTTCCTCGAAAGGCTGCACGAGCAAATGGAAGCAATGTTTCTTCCAGAATGGCCCTGTACTTGAACTGGTTCAGGTTTCCATTCAGAACAACCAGGTCAGTTTTGCCCCCTGCATGAAAAGCAGCCCAAACGGTCACCCCACCACCTCCAGCTTGGACTCTTGGCACTATACAATCTTTGTTGTAGGCTTCATGCACTTGTCTGCGCACTCAGACATAGCCATCTTGACGATAGACCAGAAATCTAGACTCGTCACTGAAGATCACGTGATTCCAGTGTCCTGGCTGCCATTGACAGTGCTCTCTGGCCCACTGTAATCGGCGCTGGTGGTGTTGCCTGGTCAGGCGTGGCTTTCTCAGGGGACGCCTGGCACGATAGCCTGCTTGAACCAGTCGTTGGTTGACTAGCCTTCTGGATGCAGGCACATTTGTCAGTTGCTGCCACTCAGCCCTAAGCCGATTAGCTGACTTGGTATGGCCATTACGGACTAACCGGTGCAGCTGGCGATCATCCTTCCTTGTGGTTCTGCGGGGACGTCCTGGCCTCGGTATTGGAGTAGGGACAACCCTCTGAGCATTTCGTTTCAGGATCTTTGACACCTGACCTTGAGTGATGCCATACTGCCGAGCAATAGCACGCTCTTTCATGCCGTAATTTCGTAAAGCCACCACTCCATGACAAACAGCATTGTTGAGTTGACGGACCATCTCCAGAGGAAGCGGCAATAACTTTTGGAGACGTGCAGCAGTTGTTTTCCACTAATACAGAACGCAACAACCCTTGTATACCCGACTGTGAAGCCAATCGTCAAATGCACATGTCCGTACATTTTGCCACGCCACCTGTGATATAATCCTGTTGTTGACTTCTTGCTGCGACAGACAATCAGCGACATGGTTCTTTCAACAAATAAATCACCAAAGTGTAAAAGAAACTCACCAGATTGATATACTGAGTTAAGAAAGTAAACCCAAGTCAAGAAAAAAAATATATTCCATATTAAATGCCAAGTCTGTAATTGGATTTCAAGCAGGTGATTCTCCTTTACTTTGGAATTGACCTAACCTGTGATGAATTGCAGGTGCCTGCAATACAAAAATCACTCATTCAACCAGTTTGAATGAAGAAAAGGTTGTAGCGATTGGAGCGCATTCATTTTCCCCCCCTCCCCAAGGGGTTTTCTCCCCCGAGGGGGTTTTCCCCGCCATTGCCATCAATGGGTTGCATGTTGAGGTGTATAGCCATATTCAGTTAGCTTTATCGTGCCGTTTGTCCAAAGAAGAAGATTTATCGTGCCGTTTTTCCAAAGATGCTTTGAATAACAAAATTAATGATAATCGCATATTATTAATGTTATGACAAAACAATATTAATACGAGGAATGTTCCGCTTCTCCAAGGCGTTTTTCTTGCAGTGATAACGTGTTTAAATAGCTTATCGTTATAATGGCGTTTCCTTGTGAGCAACGGCTTCTACAGGTAGAAAAAATATTATAAACCACAAACACATATGATTTGCTTTTTAAACAGTCGCTGATGCTCTTTATAACACTAAATGAAGAAATTTGGAGGAATCCCGACATCCGTGTAGTAAGGTTTACTTGCAGAACTGAGCGAAGATCTATGGTACTCTATATAACCCACAAATGTTGGGTTAATAACATGGCCCTTCCTGCAGCGACCGTGGCATTTTTCGTCGCAAACTTTGGAAACTCGCTCCTGCTATTTGATACAAAACTGAAAAGGAGAAGCTCGGGTTGTGCTCCTTTACCAGGCAGTTAGCTAGTGCTTGCCAAGCCAGCCGTTCCTTAACGGTTTTGAATGGAGCGCTTGCTCAAATGCTTAAACCACTTGGCGATCTCTCCACAAGAAACTTGGTAAATGAACACACACCCAATGTTCTTGAGACCCGACCATAGATCGACTGTAATCTATATACCCCAAAGAGGAATGACTCTTCCTGCCCCTCCCGGAGTCTGCGGGTGTACTAGTTATTTAAAGGGAAAGATCCCTATACAGAACCACTCAATCATGCTGTGGCGGACACGATGGCTCGCTGGCGTGACGACATCATTCCGCGCACCAGGATGGTGTCGGCCACGCCCGAGGGGTAGGCGTGGCCTCGGGATATACACGGGGCTCACAGCCCCGAGCACGGCAGTGCTATAGTTTGATCCGTGGAATAAAGACGCTTGTGGTTATATCGTTGTTGCTTCCTTTATTGGCAAAACAAGTCGTGCGCATAGCACCGCACTACATTGGTGACCTCGACTAGTTCAGCCGACGCTGAACTACAGAACGCGCCATGACGTGCAGCAACGCGGTAGCGGTGAAACTTCCTGAGTTTTGGGAAGCTCAGGCGGAGATATGGTTTATGCAGGCTGAAGCCCAGTTTCAGCTTCGTGGCATAACGGCGGACGAGACGCACTATTTCCATGTCATCGCCGCCCTCGGGCCCGGCACAGCCGCCCACGTCGTGTCCGTCCTGCGGAACCCACCGGCCGACCACAGGTATGAGGCGCTCAAGCGTCGCCTCATCACCACGTTCGGCCTCACAGAGGACGAACGGGCCGGCCGTCTCCTGGACCTTCCCGACCTCGGCGACACACGACCATTGGTCCGAATGGACCACATGCTGTCGCTACTGGGGGACAAAGCACCAGATTTTTTATTCTGGGCGCTCTTTTTACGCCAGCTCCCGGCCCAGGTACGCCTCGCATTGGCCGGTTCCAAGATAAAGGAACCCCGTGTGCTGGCCGTCGAGGCCGACAAGTTTTTCCCGGCGTGTGACACGCGGGCGAGCTTCGGTGCGGCCGTCGCGGATCCCGGGGCTGACGCTGATGCTGATGCACCACACCTCGTGGATCTCGAGGCTGATGCACACCGTGTGGCCGCCGCCACGCCCCGCCCACCACCACCGCGAAAACCGCGGCCTCCGCCTTCGCCGCAAACCTGGTGCTATTTCCACGCCAGGTTTGGCCACAAGGCGAGGAGTTGACGCCCGCCGTGCTCGTTCGGCAAGTCGGGAAACTGCCAAGCCGGCGCTCAGTAGCGGCCCTGAGCGTCGGCCATTCCGGCAGCCTTCTTTTTATAACGGACACCTTGTCCGGGCGCCGCTTCCTATGCGACACGGGTGCACAGGTGAGCGTTATCCCTGCCTCTACGTCCGACAAGCGAACCGCGGGCCGGGGCCCCGCGTTGCTTGCAGCCAACGGAACACCCATATGCACGTTCGGGAAGCGCTGCCTCTCCCTGCAGTTCGGAGGGCAATGCTTAAAGTGGTCGTTCGTAACCGCCGGAGTGCCCATGGCATTGCTCGGTGTGGACTTCCTCTGTGCAAATGGGTTGTTGGTAGACGTAAAGAACAGACGCCTTGCCCAGGCTGAAACATTCAGCTCACTTGCTTGCGCGCTGAGCAGCTCGTTGAGCGGCTCACCGAGCGGCTCGCCAAGCGGCTTGCTGAGCGGTTCGGTCCCGGCGAGGTTGGTTTGTATGCTCCCGGCAGCGGACGAGTTCACCCGCCTCCTCGCCAGTTTCCCGGCCCTCACGCGGCCCACCGTCTCGGCGGTGGCCGTAAAGCACGGTGTGGAGCATCACATACCCACCGTCGGGCCACCGGTCTATGCCCGGGCCCGCCGCCTCGAACCGATGAAGCTCGCGGTGGTGAGAGCGGAGTTCGCTACGCTGGAGCGGCTGGGCCTCGTGCGGTGCTCCAAGAGTGCTTGGGCGTCGCCTCTACACATCGTGCCGAAGCCTGGCGGGGAATGGCGGCCGTGCGGGGACTACCGCCTCCTCAACGATGCCACCACCCCCGACCGTTACCTGGTCCCTCACATCCAGGACTTTTCCGCCCGGTTGGCGAAAATGTCCTGCTTTTCTAAGGTGGACCTCATACGCGGCTACCACCAGGTCCCCGTCAGGCCAGAGGACATCCCGAAGACGGCCGTCATTACGCCATTCGGCCTTTTCGAGTTCCTTCGGATGCCCTTCGGTTTGAAGAATGCGGCTCAGGCGTTCCAACGTCTGATGGACAGCGTCTTGCGCGACCTGGATTTCGTCTATGTCTACCTGGACGACATCCTCATCGCAAGCGCATCCCGTGAAGAGCACCTCCGCCATCTCCACACACTCTTCGAACGCCTGGGCCAGCATGGCCTGATCGTGAACCCCACCAAGTGCCAGTTCGGCGTCGCCGAGATCGACTTTTTGGGGCACCGCGTCACCAGGCACGGGGCTATCCCCTTACCAGCAAAGGTGGAGGCGGTCAAGGGGTTTCCGCGCCCCCGCACGATCAGGGGGCTCCAGGAGTTCCTGGGCATGGTAAACTTTTACCACCATTTCCTGCCCCGCATCGCCCAGCTCCTGCGCCCCCTGCACGAGGCCCTCCGGGCGAAGCCGGGCAAAGGTGACGTTGTTTGGACCGAGCAGATGGATGCGGCGTTCGCGGGCGCGAAGCTCGCCCTGGTTAACGCCGCCATGCTCGCGCACCCGGCGCCCGATGCACCGATCGCCCTCACCACCGATGCGTCGGACTATGCAGTGGGCGCGGTGCACGAGCAATGGGTGCGTGGAGCTTGGCAACCGCTGGCGTTTTTCAGCCGGCAGCTTTGCCCGCACGAACGCCGGTACAGTACCTTCGACCGCGAGTTGCTCGGGCTTCACCTGGCGGTCAGGCACTTTCGCCATCTGCTCGAGGGCCGTTCGTTCACGGCCTTCGTCGACCACAAGCCCCTGGTCTTCGCGATGGCCAAGGTCGCCGAGCCGTGGTTGGCCCGGCAGCAGCGTCACCTCTCGGCCATGTCCGAGTACACGACGGACATCCGGCACGTCGCGGGGAAGGACAACCCGGTGGCGGATTGCCTTTCCCGGTCCGTCACCCACGCGGTCCACCTCGGCATCGACTATGCCCGGATGGCGGCGGACCAGACCACCGACCCCAACGTCCAGGCATTGCGGACTGCCGTCATGGGCCTCCGCGTCACCGAGGTGCCGTTCAACGGCGCGGGCACGGCCCTCTTGTGCGACGTCTCCCTCGGGCGGCCTCGCCCCATCGTGCCTGTGGGCTGGCAGCGCCGGGTTTTTGACGCCATCCACGGCCTGTCCCACCCGGGTACGAAGGCATCCCAGAGGCTGGTCGCCGACAAGTTCGTCTGGCATGGCCTCCGGAAGGTCATCCACGATTGGACCAGGACGTGCCTTGCGTGCCAGCGCGCGAAGGTGCACAGCCACACCCAGGCCCCGTTGGCCCCGTTTACGGTGCCCGAACGTCGGTTCGACCACGTTCACGTGGACTTGGTGGGACCTCTGCCCCCCTCGCAGGGTTTCACCCACGTCCTCACCATGGTGGACCGCACCACCCGGTGGCCGGAGGCCGTGCCTTTGGCGGCGACGATGGCGGCGGACGTCGCGCAGGCATTCATTGCCACCTGCGTTGCCCGGTTCGGCGCCGCCTCGGACATCTCGTCCGACCGCGGCCCCCAGTTCACCTCAGAGCTCTGGGGGGCGGTCGCGCGGGGGCTCGGTGTCCAGTTGCACCGTACCACGGCCTATCATCCCCAGGCCAATGGCCTGTGCGAGTGTTTCCACCGCTCCTTAAAGGCCGCGCTCCAGGCCACCCTCCGTGACGGCGGCTGGGTCGACAGGCTCCCCTGGGTCCTGCTGGGCCTCCGGACAGCGCCCAAGGACGACCTGCGCGCATCCGCGGCGGAGTTGGTCTTCGGACAACCGCTGCGGGTGCCGGGCGAGTTCCTCCCCGACTCCACGGCACCATGGTCCGCGGCGCAGCAGCGCTCCGCGCTGCAGGAGACCGCCCAGAGGTTCGCCCCGGTGCCGACGTCGCACCACGGGCACCCGCCAACGCACGTCGCCCCAGAGCTTCGCACGGCGGAGTACGTGTTCGTCCGACACGACGCCCACCAGACACCGCTGCGGCCCCCGTACGACGGGCCCTTCCGCGTGCTGGAGACCGGGGCGAAGCACTTCACCCTGGACATCGGCGGTACTCCTGACCACGTGTCCATGGACCGCCTCAAACCGGCCCACCTCGACGTGGACCACCCCCCGCCAGTGGCTCAGCCCCCGCGTCGGGGCTGCCCCCCGGCGGGCGGACCCCCGGCACTGCCCAACCCCGCCGGCACCCCGCACCCCAGCCCCCCACCCATCCCAGGGGCAGCCGGTGGCATCCCGGCCTCCCAGACGCCGCCAGCCGCCAGAGGGCGCTTCGGCCGGGTCATCCGTTTGCTCCGCAAACTGACCCTTCAGGTGGGCGGGAATTCTGGGGGGGCGCGTGTGGCGGACACGATGGCTCGCTGGCGCGATGACATCATTCCGCGCACCAGGAGGGTGTCGGCCACGCCCGAGGGGTAAGCGTGGCCTCGGGATATACACGGGGCTCACAGCCCCGAGCACGGCAGTGCTATAGTTTGATCCGTGGAATAAAGACGCTTGTGGTTACATCGTTGTTGCTTCCTTTATTGGCAAAACAAGTCGTGCGCATAGCACCGCACTACAATGCCATTGTTGATCAACCAGGTGATTGGAGTGAAGTTCCCGTTACATAATCAGCATTACAATTGAAGAAACGTGTTTGTCAAGCTGCACATTTCAAAAGATGAAAGTGATAAGTTTCTTTTGATGTTCAGTTTATATATAAACATATATATACACATGGATATTCACAAACTTGTGCAGATTTAAATTTTCACTGTATAATTTATAAAAGTATAAATTGGTATAATGGAGGAAACAGACAAATAGATGGTCTAATTGTTTAAATTGTGGGAAAAAGGTAGGAAGATAAAACGATTTGGTTTGTCTTTAGTTACCTTTTGATATATGAGGTCCCAGACTTATTGATTACCACTTGTTCCCTGTATTTAAGGTGATGTCAAACATTGACATGTTCGTAAAGGAAATATGTGTTGGTGGTTGGACGGATGGTCGGGGTCGAGGGTCGCGTACAAAGATAAAAAATGGACAAACAGAAACACAAAGGGGCAAAGACAAGGCAAAATGTAACCGTTGTTATCGTCGTCATCGTCATTCCCTGTGGGTAAAGATTTAAACACAAACTGTAGTTGACAATGTGTGTGGGATAGTTTGTGCAGTTCAGGAATGCTGGTGCATTGGTACACCTGTTTGTGCATGTGGAATGCTCGGTAATTATGTCCGCAAACATGGGACGATTGTGAAATCCTAAAAGGTTCACTGGAAGTCCCACCCAAGCATCATTATCCATTTTATGTGCATCCTCGTTTGATAATTTAAAACTATTTTGAGCTCTTTATTTGTAACCTCTTTTGTACCTCGCTTCGACCTTACATACGGTTGAGCGACCTTACATACTTCGACCTTCCATCCTCTATTTCTGCATAAATATCACGTAAATGTGATCAATCCCTGAGACCCTTTAGACTTCAACACCATTTAGACCGGTTAGACAGCTTGGACGCCTGACCATTTAGAGCTTTATACCACTTGGACCTTTTTTGATTACAAATAAATTACAAATAAATAATATCACCAATATTACAAATAAATTTGTCCAAAAGAAATGTTTGCATTGTGAAGTGAGTCAAGTTCAGTCAGGTCATTATCCTCAGTTAAAACAAGCCCGTGTCCCTGTGGCGACGCATGGTGAGGCGACGTGTAGTGAGGCGAGCGTAGCGAGGAGATCCACGCGAGTCATAGATAAAGAGAACCTGATCAAACAAATATCACACAAAAAATCCACGTTGTCATTTATTTATTGAGCAAAATTATACAACTTTCAATTTCTTTGTCGGAAATGGTGTGTGAACCTCCAGGTGAAACAGCTCAATTAAGGGGGTAATTACAGTCAGGTGTTTCAATCAATGGGATGACAATCAGGAGTGGGTTTGGGTTGCCCTGCCCTATATGAAAAACATAAACTTTGTTCATCACCATCAGAGACTGGTCTTCACCACACAGGTTTGTGTGAACGTGCAATGGACCGATCAAAAGAGATTTCTGAGGATCTCAGAAAAAGAGTTGTTGGTGCTCATCGATCTGGAAAGAGGTTACAGGACCATTTCGAAAGATGTTAGACTCCACCAATCAATTGTCAGGCAGGTAGTGTACAAATGGAGACATTTGAACACCATTGTGACCCCTTCCAGGAGCGGTCGTCCAACGAAAATCACCCCAAGAGCAAGGTGGACAATAATCCAGGAGGTCACAAAGAACCCCAGCGTAACGTCTAAGGATCAGCAGGCCTCTCTTGCATTGGCTAATGTCAGTGTTCATGAGCCAACATCAGGAAAATACTGAATAAGAATGGTGTGCATGGGATTATATCAAGGAACAAGAATGGTGTGGGTGGGATTATATCAAGGAGGAAACCGCTGCTCTCCAAGAGAAACATTTCTGCCCATTTCAAGTTTGCCAGAGACCACCTGGATGATCAAGGAAGCTATTGGAAGAATGTCCTCTGGACACATGAGTCGAAAGTGTAACTTTTTGGCTTAAATGAGGAACTTTATGTTTGATGAAAACCAAACACTGCATTTCAACATAAGAACCTCATCTCAACCATAAAGCATGTTGGTGGGAGTATCATGGCTTGGGGCTGCTCTGTGAAACATGATGGTGGAGGTATCATGGTTTGGGGCTGCTTTGTGAAGCATGGTGGTGGGAGTATCATGGCTTGGGGCTGCTTTGCTGCCTCAGGACCCGGACAGCTTGCCATCATTGACGGAACCATGAATTCTGAATTGTACCAGCAAATTCTACAGGAGAATGTCAGGGCATCAGTCCTTGAGCTGAAGCTTAACAGGAAGTGGGTTGTGCAGCAAGACAACGATCCTAAACACACAAGTAAATCTACAACAGAATTACTGAAACAGAAGAGATCTTGCGTTTTGGAATTGCCAGGTCAAGTCCAAACTTGAACCCAATTGAAATATTGTGGCAGAACCTGAAGTGAGCAGTTCATGTAAGAAAGCTCACAAATATCTGAGTTGTAGCAGTTCTCTAAGGAAGAATAGGCCCAAATTCCGCGTAGTCGATGTGCAGGACTGATCAAGAGTTACAGCAGACGTTTGGATGAAGTTATTGCTGCTCAAGGGATGCCACCAGTTACTGAATATAAAGGTTCACAAACTTTTTTCCGACAAAGATATTGAATGTTGGATCATTTTGCTCACTAAATAAATAAATGACAAAGTGGATTTTTTGTGTGCTATTTGTTCAATCAGGTTGTCTTTATCTATTATTAGAACTTAGACGAACATCTGATCACATTTTAGGTCAAATTTATGCAGACATATAGTAATTATAAAGGGTTCACAAACTTTTTCTCACCAATGTATATGAAGTACCCGCGGGTTCTAAATAAATGTTTTCCACGGATGGCATTTCTCAGTCTTCTGACGCCGTGACAATTGTCACCAACTAGTCACCATCGACAACTGCACTCAGACGGAGTCTGTCGTCACTTTTCCTCCACTCAACCAAAAGCCAAATAAATGGAATCAATTGTGTGGCAAAGGTCGTTACTTCCTGTTATGAGGACCATCAATTGCAATTGAGCACTTGTTTTATAAGACAAAGGAACCTCTCTGATGGAAATGTGAAAAAGGTTAAAGACAAGGACAACAAGACAAACATTTCCATCCCAGAGTATGGATATGTACTTGAGGTTAAACAAGGTTAAATAAAATACAGTTTTAAAGTTACATCTGAGATTATTCCGACTCATTGATAATGAGCAACTTCCCTGTCATTGGACCAAATCATTGCTGGAGTAGATCTAAGGGACAAAAAACGAGCAGGAAGACCTCTTTGAAGACGTTAAGATGAAATATAGTTTGTTAATCATGACGTCATCAGTTGTTTTATTTATTGAGAATAAATCTGCTGTATATGCAGCTATCCTCTGCAAATCTAACAGAGCTTAGGCCCAAATAGACATGCTCTTATTGACGAGAATAAAATAGTGAGGTCCTGATCATAAGGCCAGGTATAGACCCTTTAGGTGGGAGATGGAGGCAGGATTACTGTACATGAAGCCATATTTGATTCAAATGTGTGAGATTCTTCAAACATCATAACGTCGTATTCTCCTCTGGTGCCCCCATAGAGGTGGTAAGAGGCGAAACCGAGACAACGAGTGAGCAGGTATGACCAAAGGAGGTCGGCCTCACTCACATTTTAGAACAGCTGACACCCAGTGGACACAGGTGAACAAGATGGTCAACTGTCTTTGATCCCTCTCAAAAGGCATGGATGGAGGAAGATAATCGTGTAGCGGGACCTTGAGATAGCCCCATACAGCCTTATAAATGGGTAGAGTGATGAATTGGAGGATTTAATCTCAAAAGTGGTTTTGATTTGGAAATTAATGACAATGGTGAGGAGTTTGACTTGTGCATGTTGGGAAACAGCTGCCTGCAGGTGAACAGGAAGTGAGTGTTGAGGTTTTATTAAATGGCTGAATGTAAGGTCTTCATTTACATGATACAAGGCCTAAATAATCCCCTAGTTCCTTCACTGATGAGTTTAATCAAAAGTCAAATGCATGTTGTACTTGGCAAACTTGACACGCTTGCATGTGTATCTGTAATTGTCAATGAGGATGTAAAATTAAGTATATAACTAACACAAGTGGAAAAATATAATTTATAACACTTAATTGTTGCCGTGGCTGAGGTTTTTGTTGTTTGTGTGATTCTTCCGTGTCCCTTTATATATATATATATTTTATTGTTTCGAGAAGTAATGCGAGATTCCCCTTTATGTGCTCCTTACATGTACCTATATATATATATATATATAGTTATTTTACGGCATAGCCTATAGGGCAAAGCCGTCGAGAACAGTGTTTGTATGTACGTATGTATGTCCCCTCAAACGTATACCAATCAGAGCTGAGGATCTGGTCACATGACAGGGTGATGTGATTACGTCTGATGTCATTACGGTAGTGTGGCAGCTGACTCTCCACGCTCCGCCATTTTGATTCCAATTCGTTCATGCCAGAACATGTCATCGAACCTGTCATATATCACAATCGCCATGTTCTACCTTTACATTTTTCATTCAGTGTGAAACAAACAAACAGATTGTTAAAATGACCATCAAATATCGAAAGCTTCGGCGTTACGTCTCTTGCAACAAACGGTACGTATCGGCCTTAGGCTTTATGCCTGTAATGAAATTGTACCTAAGTTGAACCCAGGTGTGATGCTCTCACTAACCACTGAGAGGCGTCTATAAGAACTCGGACGACTGCTGCTCCGGCACACTCCTGTGACATTTAATCTAAGACGTGTAGACTCGGATGGTGCGTATACGTAGATTAATCTCGGCTTGCTTGCATTGATTGATATTACTGAACTTTCTTTATGATTGCATGATCCTGATATATCGCATGATTGTATTTCTACAGGATATTGCCAGAGATCGAATTGTCATTAAACCTACCTACAGGACAATGTTGTGGAACTGATTGATTTCTACAACAATGCCTACCCTTCGGACGGCTTCGGACAAATTAAGCCCAGGTTTCTTAATACAGAAGTGTATCGTTTCAGTAGTATCGTTTTCGTAATAGTAATAATAATAATATAGTAAATATGACCACAACACTTTAATCCCAATGTCCTGAATACAAAGTTGATGGATTGAAGCGGTGTATGGTTCATGAATCAATGATAACCGGTGCACGGTACTAACAACCGCGGAAGTAAGGAATTAGCCTCGGTTTTTGATAGCATGTTATTAACCCAACCCTTGTGGCATATATAGATTACAGTAGATCTTCCCTCAGTTCTGTAAGAAAAAAGTAAAACTTACCTCACGGATGTCAGGATTCCTCCAAATTTCTTTGTTTAATGTTTTAAGCAGCATTAGCGACTGTTTAAAAAGCTAATCATACGTGTTTGTGGTTTATAATATTTTACAAGCCCGGCTACGCCGCTGTTAGACTTTTGGTCTTGTTTTTCATTGCTTCGAGAAGTATTATTAGATTTGCCTTTACGTGCTCCTTCCATGTACCTTTATATAAATATTTGTTTGTTTGTTTTTTTGGGTTTTTTTTTTTTCTTTTCCAGAAGTATTACTAGATTTCCTTTTAGTAAGGGCATTTTATGAGATATTTCACAAATCTGTTAACTAAATTGTTACCAAAAAATTTCTTCACCAATATGTTTGTAAAGGTGTGTAATAACATGTGTTAAAATGTTGAAGTTCAACTCCCGTGGGAAACCCAGAAAAAAAGCTGTTGAATTCGGGTACCGAAAAATTATTTTCGAGAATTTTTATTTTTTTTAATCGGCCCTTAAGTAACTTATGAGGGGTCAAATAAGGGTTTTTCATGATTCTGAGTTGATTGTTAACATTTATATTTTCACTTTTACATTTACACACAAAGTAGCTTTTATTTCACATACATATATAATACTCAAGAGTTATTTCTCATTCACAATGTCAGAAGTTTCAACAGTCATTGTCTATGTCTTCTTCAGACTCAACAACATCATGACTGCAGTTTCTGCATGTAATGCCATTACAGACTCCACAGGCCGAGATGCACGTGACCCCATTCTTCTTGCAGCTGCATCGCCGGTCATATCCCGCTGTCGAAAATGATCAGTCGGTTGAACAACTTTAGTGAGTCAAGGTGAATCTTTTTCTCGTTGACCAAGGGAAATTTTCTTAGTGATGACAGGGCTTTTATCTTTGACTTGACATCCATGGTCGACGTCACTGACTGTCCATCCAGCTTGATCTGCATCTCCATCCCAACTTCAGCTGCTCTCTCAGCATTGACTGCGTCATCTCCAGTGCTTGTGAATCCTGTTGAGAAAGACACGAGCAACTCCTTGTCTCTATCGTTGTCGAATGGCTTGATCTCCTCAAACCATTTTAGGACAAGTTCAACTGCCTCTGCATCTCGCTTCATCTGTGTTTTGGCAAGGTCTCTGTGGACTGGAACATGTTTACTGACGTCCTCCTCCATCCGCCGGTTGACATCAGACAGGTGACTGAGGGTGAGCACCCAGCATTTGTGGCCAGAAAAACTGTTTCTCATTCTTCCTCTGCTCAGTCCACCTTGTGACTTGGCTGCCTTCATTAATGTCTGCTCAATGCAAATGTCACACCATGTGCCGGACCACTCATGACTTGAGTAACGGACAACGTGGTTCCCGTGGGCAGTGAGACGTTCTAAGGTGTCTTTGTAAGCAGGCAAAGTTTCTAGTTCCTTCATGAGTTGACAGTACAGCCGTGCGCCCTTGGCATACTGATGATGGCCTGCAGCGGCAAAGATGTGAAGCATCTTGGTAACAATGCAGGACAGATGCCCATTGTGGTCTGCAAGTCGCTCGGTTTTGATAAAGACCTTGATCACATCTACCATGTGGTGGTACTCCACCCAGAGTGCAGGTGTTCTTCCTCCTTTTGCGAGTCGTTTGAAGGTTTCTTCAAACCTTTGCTCAAACACTGGCACTACTGGGTCTGAGTGTCTGGCTCCCATCTTCCCATCAGCCACCTTCTCCATGAAGGTCTTCATGTCACCACGCTCCTCCTCAGTGAAGGCAAGTTTCATGATGTGTTGATAGATGGCTGCATCGATGAGGAGGTGAACACGGATTGCCTTGTCAAAACATCCTCCATCCATGATGTGGTTGGCTGTCGTACTTCCAGGATAGATCAACTGGATCACATCTAGTAGTCCAGAATCTTCCATGATGTTACCCATTGATCCAAGATAAGACTTCAGCAGGTGAAAACCACCCAACCTTGGAATGACGGGTAGATTTGCCTGCTTTATTATATTCACAGCCTTCAGCCAAATCAGAAGATCAAAGGTCACTATAGCGACCCCAGCGCGCCGTATGCACTCTTTCAGAGTGGTGAAGATGGTGTTGAGGTCATTAGGGTCTCCTTCAATAACTGGGAGGAACTCGATCTGTGTGCTCTGCTTTGCATCATTAGCATGGATTCTCTTCATCCAGCCATTCCAGTTGGAGTGTGGGAACTCAGGATCGTTGGCTTTGATCACCCACCCCGCTGCCCAGAGTGTGTCACCTGGAGTGAGGAGTGGCTGATCATGAGCCAGGGAGGAGGAAAGCTCAGCGAGGGGGAGAAACATGATCGCGTTCGTTCCTATCTGTTTCCTGTTCGTAAATGGAATAATCTTTACTTCAGTTCCTCTCAGGATCTTAGCTTTGTCGAGTGCCTTCAACTTCACCCGGGGGAAAGCTGCTGTTGTCTGTGGATCTGGCAATGGTGGTGCCGGAGAGGTGACTTCGATCCAACCCATTGAGTGAAAGGGAGTGTTTCCGTGAATAGAGACAATGTTTAAATCTATATTGTCTCCAACAAACTGAGTGACTGCATTGTTTGTTTCCCCAACCTCCATAAAGACCACCTGATCATTACTTGACAATCCACTTTCACTGGCTGGCACTTTGGCTGTCATCACTGATTGATCCTCAAGCACAGCATCAACCGCAACCTCATCATTGATCTGTTCATCGGTTTCCTCCACAATGGTGTCAAGAGTGCCAGAAGTATCTGGAACATCATCTCCACTCCTACTATTAAGGAAGCAGTATTTGTAGTTTTGTGTCTCCGTGTAAGACTCAGTGTATCCCAGCCGGTGGAACTTGTTGAGCATCCATTTTGACCCAAATCTATGATCAAGTTGTATGGCAAGCCCCATTTGGTGTGGCAATACTCCAGACCGAGGTCGACAGGCCTTAATAAAATTCTGCCCCCAAGCGGCAACTCTTTCGTCTGTCTTGACAATCGGTCTCAAGAACATCTGAAGGCTTGCAGGAACAAGTGTCAGCTGACTATCGATGTCAGTCATACTGTGTGTGGTGGGGTATGACTTTGGACCTAAATCAATCAAGGCAATATCATTGGATATGAACTTGAGTGCCGTCTTTATGATCTGAGTCTTCTCATCTCCATGGTCAAGATTAGCATGATGCTCTCGCAGAATATTGTCGGTGCCATCTTTGAGACAGAGTACATCTGCCCTTCTTTCCTGTGTTGTGAAATACAAGGTGTCTTCGTATTTCTCTAGAAGTTTTATCTTTAGCCAATGCTTTGAATAAGAAAGGCTCTTCTCTGGTGACTGATCAAACTCCTGCAGCTTTTCATGGACTTGGTCCATGTTCATTACCCCATGCTCTAATTCTGAGTCTAACCATTCGCAGAATTCAATAAAAACTGCCTCTCGCTCCTCATCAATACTCCTCTGTCCTGTCTTCCTTTTTCCTTCCTCATCAGTCTTGGACAAACTGTCACCTCTCGCAAACATGTTTGCATCGCAAATGGTACAGTGTTTCTTCTGCTACCAAGTCGTTGATCCCTTCCAGGCGTCCAGTGACTTCAGTGTCCCAGTCATCCCCGCGACTCCGTGCTGTCTTCAGCAAGCTTGCCTTCAGTGTATCTGCAGTCAAATTATCTGGCACTGTATTTCTTTCTAGCTTGTGCTGGATTATTTTTGTAGAGCTGGGCTGGTTGGTTGCAAAGAATGCATACATCCTTATACAGGAGGTCAACTGACTGTGATCTTCTAGAACTGCAGCCAGCTGATGAACTGAACTCACAAGTAGTGCGTCTTCTCTTCAACTTTGATGACTCTTTCTCTGCCTTTGATGCTTGAGCTGACTTCTTGGTGGTTGCAACAAAGTTGTTGTACAGATCATTTTTACACTTCTGGTGGTACCTCAGTTTTCCTTCCTTTTGAGCCTCCTTCATACGTTCCACAACAGTAACATTTTCGACAGTTTCTGCTTGTTTCAATAAAGTTGAGTATCCCTTTGGAGTTGCCTGTATGAGCCTTTCAGCTGGTGTATCCGAGCGTGCACAGATGAAGCAATTGAGCACAGGTGGAGTAACGTCTTCATCCATATTGCTAGACTCCATGTCCTGCAAAGTAGAAAATGAGATATATTTAGAAATTATTTTTCCACAAAGGAGTGTCTGTGGTGAAATATAAATGTTAACAATCAACTCAGAATCATGAAAAACCCTTATTTGACCCCTCATAAGTTACTTAAGGGCCGATTTAAAAAAATAAAAATTCTCGAAAATAATTTTTCGGTACCTGAATTCAACAGCTTTTTTTCTGGGTTTCCCACGGGAGTTGACCTTCAACATTTTAACACATGTTATTACACACCTTTACAAACATATTGGTGAAGAAATTTTTTGGTAACAATTTAGTTAACAGATTTTCATATGTTTCCCTTACTATTTGATGTGCTCCTCCCTTGTCCTTGTAAAGGGTTCCTGTGTGGTATAATAAATAATAAATGTTAACGCTGGAACCGCTACATCCTGGTACTGCTTTTTCTTCCTCAATCCCAGAAACGCGGGCTTTTAAGAGGCAAGTTTATGATTAAAATACCGATTTTTTTGTTCCAGGTAACTGGATTACTACCTTTCCAACAGTAGCATTTGTATTATTGTACGAAAGCAAAAACTCTTTGTAATAAAGTGATATGGGCGGAGAAACTCGACTCGTATATATAGATTATATGAACAGATCTGGAAGGACAAACGATGTGAACAACGATTTATCATTTTTCTGCTTTTCCCTTTATTTACCGGTGGGTTGAAGTCGCGTAGATAAAGGGTTCCTGACAATGCCGTTCGTTGCCCTGACAACAGTCATCTATTTCGGCACCGATAACACCCGAATAGGAACGAGGCCATCTCGTGTGCACAATGAAGGACAAAATGGAGACGAGAGTTTGTCAAATAACAATTCCTTGACCTCAGGTGGAGAACAACAAAAATATATTATATCCGCGGACTTCACCACATTGACCTTAAACAGGTTTGTCGAGTGCTTGTCGTGCTTGATGCGCTTAGGTAAACTCAAACTGGAGATCAAATAATTCCACCGATGTACATTAACTTGAGGTAACGAATACACTGAAATCGATTGGGTTATTTATTATTGCTTCATGAAATAAGCACAGTTACAGGATGATATACATAAGTATGTATGGGTACGTTCGGGTCCGATCACTTCTGCACATATTGTCCACACCTTTCCCAATCGTAAACATCTCGATCATATCCTCTCCTAATGACCTTCTATCTATCCTTCTGATGTATAAAGTCCTGTCTCCTCCAGCCGTTCCTCATAGCCGAGCCCATCTAGGCTTGGAACCAACCGAGCAGCCCGATGCTGAACCCAGGTAGCTATGCAGGTAGCTATGTCCTTCTTCAGTTGTGGTGACCAAAACTACACAATATTCGAGATAAGACCTCACTCGATTCCGATACAGATATAACACTATCTCTTTTGATTTACAGTTTAACCTCCTTAGAATATAACCTTAAGTCCTGTTAGCTTTACCTGTACCTACCTGGCACTGTGCCGTCTCCTTACCCCCATATCTTTTTGCACCCCCAGATCATTCTCCTGTGTGACATGCTCCAGGAGTGCCACATGCATCATGAAATCTCGATTTTCATTATTCTTACCTGTCCCCAGCACTTTACATTTCTTTATCTTAAACTACATCGACCAATCTTTTACCGAGTATCGAGACTTTCCTCAAACTGATCACCACCCTCTCTGAAGACCTTTGGATCTTCTGCAAGTTTGGAAAACCTACTCTTCACTCCACTGTCCAAATCATTGATATAAATCATGAATAATAATGGACATAGTACCGATCTCTTAGGTATCCTACAACTTACATCGCATACCTGGTGGGGGCCAGGCTAAGCAGTTTACCTTTTGTATTCCACTGAAAGGCCTGATCTGGATCCGGACCTGGACCGAGATCGAATCGTCTTGTTCGTGTCACCCAACCAACTCAACCACCAAGTTTCGTCATGATCCGTCCACAACTTTTTGAGATATCGTGCGATGTATCGTTTTTGTCCCCATCTCTCAATAGTGAAGAATCACTTATAAATTCTCGGATCCGGATCCAGATCTTCACCAAAATCTTCCTCAACAAACAATCTGTTCCCCAATTTTCGTCGAAATCCATCCATAACTTTTTGAGACATCATGTGATATATAATTTAGGCCACACATCAATCAATGGTGAAGAATCACTTAAAAATGATTGGACCCGGATCTTCACCAAAGTCAAATCAATTCGTCTTTGTGTACACACCCAACCGATTCACCAAATTCCGTCCGAATCTGTCCACGACTTTTTGAGATATCCTGTTCACAGACAATCAGGGGTGAAAATATAACCGGACTCCCACCTACTCACACCCACTCGGACTCCCACCTACTCACACCCACTCGGACTCCCACCTACTCACACCCACTCGGACTCCCACCTACTCACACCCACTCGGACTCCCACCTACTCACACCCACTCGGACTCCCACCTACTCACACCCACTCGGACTCCCACCTACTCACACCCACTCGGACTCCCACCTACTCACACCCACTCGGACTCCCACCTACTCACACCCACTCGGACTCCCACCTACTCACACCCACTCGGACTCCCACCTACTCACACCCACTCGGACTCCCACCTACTCACACCCACTCGGACTCCCACCTACTCACACCCACTCGGACTCCCACCTACTCACACCCACTCGGACTCCCACCTACTCACACCCACTCGGACTCCCACCTACTCACACCCACTCGGACTCCCACCTACTCACACCCACTCGGACTCCCACCTACTCACACTCACTCGTTCTCCCACCTACTCACACCCACTCGGACTCCCACCTACTCACACCCACTCGGACTCCCACCTACTCTCACCCACTCGGACTCCCACCTACTCACACCCACTCGGACTCCCACCTACTCACACCCACTCGGACTCCCACCTACTCACACCCACTCGGACTCCCACCAACTCACACCCACTCGGACTCCCACCTACTCACACCCACTCGGACTCCCACCTACTCACACCCACTCGGACTCCCACCTACTCACACCCACTCGGACTCCCACCTACTCACACCCACTCGGACTCCCACCTACTCACACCCACTCGGACTCCCACCTACTCACACCCACTCGGACTCCCACCTACTCACACCCACTCGGACTCCCACCTACTCACACCCACTCGGACTCCCACCTACTCACACCCACTCGGACTCCCACCTACTCACACTCACTCGTTCTCCCACCTACTCACACCCACTCGGACTCCCACCTACTCACACCCACTCGGACTCCCACCTACTCTCACCCACTCGGACTCCCACCTACTCACACCCACTCGGACTCCCACCTACTCACACCCACTCGGACTCCCACCTACTCACACCCACTCGGACTCCCACCTACTCACACCCACTCGGACTCCCACCTACTCACACCCACTCGGACTCCCACCAACTCACACCCACTCGGACTCCCACCTACTCACACCCACTCGGACTCCCACCTACTCACACCCACTCGGACTCCCACCTACTCGCACCCACTCGGACTCCCACCTACTCACACCCACTCGTATTCTCGTATTACTAATTCAGTTTGGTTTCTACACCAATCAATTCACAATCCCTCACCTTCTGAAAGATGTAATGCAGTACATCCATCCAATCAGAAACCGTTATTGCAACTCCAATCAATTTGTTAAGCATGACCTCCCTTTAGTTTGTGACCTCCCTCTAGTTAGTGACCTTCATTTAGTTTGTGACCTTCTTTTACTTTGTGACCTCACTTTAGTTTGTGACCTCCCTTTTGTTTGTGACCTCCCTCTAGTTTGTGACCTCCCTCTAGTTTGTGACCTCCCTTTAGTTTGAGACCTCCCTCTAGTTTGAGACCTCCCTCTAGTTTGAGACCTCCCTCTAGTTTGAGACCTCCCCCTAGTTTGTGACCTCCGTCTAGTTCGTGACTTTCCTTTAGTTTGTGACCTTCTTTAGTTTTAGTTTGTGACCTTCTTCTTTTAGTTTGTGACCTTCTTCTTTCTTCTTTTAGTTTGTGACCCCCCTTTAGTTTGTGACCTCCCTTTAGTTTGTGAACTCCCTTTAGTTTGTGACCTCTCTAGTTTGTAACCTCCCTCTAGTTTATGACCTCCCTCTAGTTTATGACCTCCCCCTAGTTTGTGACCTCCATCTAGTTCATGACTTTCCTTTAGTTTGTGACCTTCTTTAGTTTGTGACCTCCCTTTAGTTTGTGACCTCTGTCTAGTTAGTGACCTTCATTTGGTTTGTGACCTTCTTTTAGTTTGTAACCTCCCTTTAGTTTGTGACCTCCCTCTAGTTTGTGACCTCCCTCTAGTTTGTGACCTCCCTCTAGTTTGTGACTCCCCTTTAGTTTGTGACTCCCCTTTAGTTTGTAACCTCCCTTTAGTTTGTGACCTCCCTTTAGTTTGTGATCTCCCTCTAGTTTGAGACCTCCCTCTAGTTTGAGACCTCCCTCTAGTTTGAGACCTCCCTCTAGTTTGAGACCTCCCCCTAGTTTGTGACCTCCGTCTAGTTCGTGACTTTCCTTTAGTTTGTGACCTTCTTTAGTTTTAGTTTGTGACATTCTTCTTTCTTCTTTTAGTTTGTGACATCCCTTTAGTTTGTGACCTCTCTTTAGTTTGTGACCTCTCTCTAGTTTGTGACCTCCCTCTAGTTTGTGACCTCCCTCTAGTTTATGACCTCCCCCTAGTTTGTGACCTCCATCTAGTTCGTGACTTTCCTTTAGTTTGTGACCTTTTTAGTTTTTGACCCTCCCTTTAGTTTGTGACCTCCCTTTGGTTTGTGACCTCCCTTTAGTTTGTGACTCCCCTTTAATTTGTGACCTCCCTTTAGTTTGTGACCTCCCTCTAGTTTGTGACCTCCCTTTAGTTTGTGACCCCCCTTTAGTTTGTGACTCCCCTTTAGTTCGTGACTTCCCTGGTTCTCAACCGATCCATCATGAAGTTTTCAAAATCTATCCCACAACTGAAACATCAAGTGTATCTTCCCTGTTAACATCAGGGCAGATCAGTGTGACGTTAACAGATAACAGTTGTTGACCTCATTACATCGATATAGACTGGGTATCAAGTTAAATATGAGGTCCGAATACCCAGCAATTTACGAGTATCATTGTTACAACGAGCAACACAACGAAAAGCTTTCCACATGTTTATAGGGAATGCTATTGTCCCATCTATGGTACATACATCTGTACGTGAGGCTGGAATTCCCAAAACATCAAAGGTGAAGTCACGTGTTCATTCAAACATCACCTGTAACGTAGGTAGAGAAGAGAGTGTTCCAAAACGTCCTGGATTCCTCATTCTGTAAGCAGTGTGTTGTTAGCCCTCGCTGGGCACACACGGACCTTTTAGGGGCCGTTTAGGGTGCACGGGACCGCACCCTCCACGTGTTCAAGCCGCAAAGTGTGTGCTCGCAACAAGGTGCTTTGCCATCCCGCAAGGCTACTCAACTGTTATTGCTCGCTCTTGGTGCTCCACAAAATTATTTCTAAATCGATAAAAAAAAGATCTTTATGTGACGTATGGCGTCATATAAACGTCAGAGCAATCATGATTACTGCGTGCGGCCATTAAACGATGCCCCTTGTGCAAATGGGTACACCGGTCCGCACACTGCGTACAGGAAATGCTCGAGCATCTGGAAAATACAAGGTCCAGGTCCGGGAGGGTATCACTCTGGCCTCGTTCGACAAAAATGTACATTGCACTAAAAAATAACATTTTCTAAATACAGACAAAGGACTCTGATGTATTTAGTCCTTTGTCCTTTGTTCTTGAAATGAAGTTCTGTAATGAAAAACTTGTGCTCAAAACTCAACATTTATTTTAATTTTTGTCTCATCATAGAAATCCAGTTGAATGAGAAGCACAAATGGCATATGATTAAACAAATGACGTAACGATCAAAGCAAATTATTTATTTCATATATATCATTAGGCCAATATACAGTAAGTTGATGTGTGACGTCACTGCGATTGTCTGATGAAATATATTTAATCAGACAGAGGATTTGTGGATAACGTCTCTCAGTGATGTTTTCTTGTACACATGTCCACAACCCTCTCAATGTCTAACTCAATATCTTTGTGCACATAGAACGACACCAAATCATTGAATCAGCCATTGTTGTTGTTGTTGTTGTTTGTTCAATCGGGAAATTAAAATGGCAATAACAAACTAAAATACTTATCCAACTTTTGCAACGTTTAGTAACTACCACACCCGGGGGATGCGGTCTGGAGGAAGGGGTTGTATAAATGTTTTTGTAGTTTTTGAAATTTTTGCAAGTTTTGGTTAAGTTTCGTGGTTAACGTAGATTTTTCTGTGCTTTGTTGTTTTTCTTCCTTCCCCAGGAGTTAGAGCCAAGGATTCCACGAATGTATATATTTGCATTGTTGCTTGAGGGGGTAGAACGATAAGGAGAATAGGTAAGTAGCTTCAGCTCACTTCCCACAGCCCTCCTAATTTATCTCATAGGTTAATTAAGTGTGAGTCGGTAAGTGGTAAGATTGGAATGGTAGCGCCTGCAATGAACCTTGCGGGGCTACAGTTCGGGGGGGGGGGGGGGGGGGGGGGAGGGAAGGGGGGTGTGTTATGTTTGTGGGGTAGTGATATGTAGAGTCAGATAGATTTGTATAGGTGTGTATATATATATATATATATATATATGTATATATATATATATAAATATATGTATATATATATGTAAATATATATATATATATATATATATATATAAAAATATATGTATATATATATATATGTGTATATATATATATATATATATATGTATATATATATATATATATATATATATATATATATATATTATATATATATATATATATATATATATATATTGCTGCGGTTTTGAGATTGGTACAGTAAACGTTAATAAAGGTTAAAGGTTTGCCCCCCATAGATAGTCACACGAGCAACATATAGGCCCATTTGTAGTATAGTTATGTCTTAGTACGTGAAAAAAATAGGCCATTTCCCCTCTTAGTACCTGCGTTGTGTAAAGACAGGAGAATAGGCCCTACAAACATTTTGCTCCGACCTCCATTCTACCTTTATGGGCGCAATCCATCCCGCGCCCCATTTAGGCTGTCCACTAGTCAAGTTAACACGAGGCAGGGGCCTCGAAAGGTGAAGGAGGGTTGAGCTCGGCAGCCGTGGGGAGGGTAAGAATGAACCAGCCAATCAGAGCTCGAGCGGCATGGTGTGAGAGGGCGTGGTGAAGAGCGTGTGGTGAGTTCCAGAGGGTTCTAAGGGCATGGCAATAAAACCCTTTGCGCGAAGCCCCCACCTGAGCTATGAGAAGGGAGAGGCGCTGGTGAGTCCAGTCCAGTTATGGGAGGCGCTGGTGAGTCATGGAGTCCAGTTATGGGAGAGGTGCTCGTAAGTTGAGAGGGTTGCGCGCAGACCAGAGTTACGGGAGAGGTGCGCTGAAGTGACTTCTGAGTACGGAGAAAGGGGACGCACTTGATGGGAATCACCCGCGCTGAATGAACTTTGTTACGTGGAATACGTGGGCGCAGACAGGGCGTTGATAACTCACGCGGTTCGGCCAAAGCGAGTGAACGCGGCTGAGTAACCGCCAGCCGTGCGAAGTCCGCCCTCTACCGATCGCCCCGAGATAACACACTTTGTTCGAGCGACATGATACGCGGTCCTGCCTTCGCCTACCTTCATCTTCGTGGGACGTGCCGGGGACATAGTCCATGGGCCAGGATCCCAAATTTCCAGTATCGGTACCACCCGGGGTGACTAATTCTCTTTGGTGTTTTTAACTTGCTTTATGTCTCTAGTTTGCATTTTGATATGATAGCCCTTGCAGACTCACAGCTTTTAGAGTTTATCACTTCTTGTAATGGACATGCCCCATGGATGAAAGGCGTGAACACACACTTTACCACTATCCTTTATTCTCACACCACAATCTTTCTGTTAAGAATCAGTTCAGTCACAGACAAGCATAAAATACCACATAGGGATCCTTTCTTACCAGTATCACGAATGTAGGCAGTCATTCTCGTACATAAAGGCAGATTTTGTAGATGAAGTGGGTTGTTTTCAAACAAATTCGAACTTAACTGAACAAAATATTTATGCAAGTTGAACAAAATATTTGTTTTTGTCAAGTCACACCCTGTGACAAATCAGACTAGGTTTCCTGTTTTAAGCAAGGTCTTTGATTCAGTTGAATCAACATGCATCCATGACACTTTTTCTTTGGCTCTTAACAGTTTCATGTTTCAATTAAATGAAGTACAGTTTCACGTTTCTGTTTGTGCATAATTATGCCACCAAGTTATTCATCATCACCGTCATCCATATCAGAGTCAGTTAAATCCACTTCTGGCTCTTCTTCACTGGCTTTGTTGCTGCACGTTTGTGGTATGTGCTTGGGTGGCTTTGTCTTGCCACGGGTGACAGCAAAGACCAAATCACTGCCAAAAGAAGTGGCAAGACGTTGGACTCTCTTGGAGAGATTTGCACAGTCACACTCTCCAGTCAGCAGGGTATACAGGAATTCCTTGACCAATTCGGGAATGACACTCTGCTCTGTATTGGGTGGCCATGCTTGACTGACGTCTTGCTTCTTGATCTGCTCCCTCAGCTGCATTGCTGCTTTGGTTAAGACATCTCCAGAGCTGGCAGTCCTTGCTTCTTGCAGATCCTTCTTCATGTTGTGGGCTTGTTTGGCAAGATCATCCATGGAAAGGCTGTCTGGATAGAGGAGAATCTTTCCTTTCTCATCAGAGACAAAGTGGAGTGATCCTCCCAGCTCACTTTCCAGCTTACGACGAACATGTTTCTTTGCTGAGTGTTTCATTTGGGTGATGCCATGTGCGTTCATGGATCTCTCTAGCCTACCTGTGAGGTCTGTCATAGGCAGTATTTCAGGATTGGGAAAGAATTCATTCCTGATATACAAGAAGAGTTCCTCGTAGGCTTGTCTCACTGCTTCCTCACACTCTGCATCCTCTTTTTGTTCATTCTCCTCACCTGCACCAGAGCTGGCAGAAGACTCGTCTTTTGTGTAAAGTTTGTAGGATGACTTGTGGTAATGTCCCTCTGCAGCAACAAGGTCTCTGCTCAGTAAGGCAAGAATTCTTGGATCCAGTTTTTTGGTTGCTGCATTGCGAACCCTGGCATCTGCACGTAACTCAACACACTGGATGAGGGGTTCCCTTGTATTGTGTCCTTTTAGGTATCTGCTCGACTTGTTGCAGAAAATGCAGATTTTATCATACACTCTTGATGTACCTGGCGCATCCCTAGCTGATCTTCTTGAACTGACCTCTCCAGGTTCATCTTTGGGATCTTTGGAAAGGAGAGAGTCAAGAGACTTCTTCATGGTGAAAATGCTACGGCATTTGCAATGATACTGCAATTGTGGTATTTGTCCTTCTTCAATGCCTTTGGCTATATCCAGAAGTGGAGCATGCTGTCTGATCTCTGCAGCCCTGAGCAAAGTGTTCCATGAGTCCAGATCTTGTGGTGACACCAGGGAGTCGGAGTCTTCATTAGAGCAATGAATGATACAGTCAGTGCGTGCTCGCTTCCTTGGCAGGGTGGCACCTTCATCTCTACTTGGTGGATCCATCATGTACACCTCAGGACATCAGCACACTACAGTAGACACCTGCAATGTACAAGCAGCAATCCGTGTTCCAGCAATCCAATGCATTCTTTGTTCTGACAGTACCATTGAAAGCAAAACAAAATCTTATCTAAGATCTGCCACATCTTGACCTCACTGGTAAGTTAATCCTAGAAAAGGAAAGGATATTACCATAGTTAACTGATCTTAACTAATCAAACTTAATTAACCTTATTTAGAACTGCAAAAGATAACTTACATAGCCAGATATGTCACCAGTTCCATCAAAGGAGCTGAAAAAAAAAGCTTACATCTATCCGCAATTAACTCTTCCTAGAAAAAAAGCTGAACGTGAGTACACAATTATCCAATAAGAAAGTACAGACAAATAGGAAATGCATTTATTTTGCTCTGATGTTTAATAGTTACAATATAGTAGCATTTCTCACATGGTTTTAGTTCTGTATTGACTGAAATTAGATGTGATCTTTGCATACCGCAAGATTTAAATGAATTACGCAATGCCGCTATTGGGTGAATTTGAAGTTTTTACAAAAAACTGACAAAGCTGCCAGTGTGGAAAGGCAATCACATCTTAATGTACTTATATTGACCCAATAAACATTTTAGTACCACTTAGGTTTGGTCACCCCAGGTGGTACCGATATCTGGCCTAGCCCATGGACTAACAGTGGAGAGTGAGACAGAGCCGATCCTGTACGACCACCGTGGCGCTGGTGAACATCATCCTGCTCATCTGCAATCCCCGTGTGAGTGTGTGTGTGAGACGGGCCCGTTTGTCCTGGGGTATTAAGAGTAAGACTGTTTCAGGATTTCCCTGTGTCTCTTCGTCCTGAGCTGTAAATACGTGAATACCAATGAAACATATTTGTTCTTCCTTTTCTTTCCAATTCGATCGCCTTTGTGATTTCTCCATTGACTAAGCGTGGTACGAATAAGATCGCTCCAATCGGGTCTAGTAATTATAAATAGCGCGGATCATGTGTACGCAAACCGCTCGGCGTATCACCATCACACGTGGTTCGTGCGAGGCTTATTCCCTCGCTTCCAGGGCAGCGCTAGTACTTAGGTAACAGCGAATTTGGTCCTGAAACCCTATTTAGCACTGTCCGGAAGGGACGAAATAGGTCTCGGGTCATGCCAGGCTAGTAAAGACAAGGGGATTAATCCCCCCTTGATAAGGGGAGAAGGCCGGCGGCAGATCCGCAACAATTGGTAGTCAGGAGTGGGGATTTTGAACCTAGGACGAAATTTTTTAGACCAAATTTTGGACACCAATTGTACATATTGGCCGCAACAATTGGTGTCAGGAGTTGGGATAGGACCCGAAGTGCACTTAACGCCCTCCAAATTACAAGCGACCAAAATTTAGTGTAAGACCCAAATTTTAATTCGTGCCATGGCTAGCCAAAGCGGTCGAATGCCGGTGGGGGTAGAAGAGGAGGTATCTGATGAGTTAGAATCGATAACCCAGGACCCCCGGGAAGAATGGGAAGAAGAGGAGAACATTGATGAGGGGCCGGCAGTAGGGGAAGAAAATGGCGGCGCCTCGCACGTGGCGGCGAGAGCCGAGCCCACGATGGCAGCCGGGGCCGCTGTGCAAATCGGGTTTGACCTTAGACTATTCCTGACCCAACTGGATGCAAAAATGGACAAATCAAGAGCAGAAATAAAGGACGGGTTAATTGGGTTGGAAAACAAAGTGGGTGGCCAATTGAAAGAAATGGGGGGCCAATTGAAAGAAATGGGGTACAAATCCACACGGGACATGAAAAAGATGGGTGATCAATTGGAAGAGGTGAAAACCGGGCTGGAAAGTAAAATGGACACCCAAAAGAACGAATTGGGAAAAAAGAGGGTGGCGTCGAAAAAGGAAATAAAAGAGGCAGGGAAGGACATAAGACGCAAGTTGAGCAAAGAGGTCGCAAAGGGACGCGACGAGGTAACGCGATGTGAGGAACGCATGGAAAGGGAGCTTGGGCAGAGCGCAGTCAAGTGACCGAGGGGATAGAAATCGCGACTCGGGGTGTGGAAAAGCCGACGGCCGCCGAATTAGAAGAGAAAATTTTAAGTGCGCCGGCGGTCGTTGAGCTAGAAAAAGAAAAAGAAATTATAGTTCAAATTGGGGCTGAAGAGACGGCAGAGTTTGGAAATGTATCGTGGGAGGAAGAAATGGGATTTGCACAAAGTCTGGATTTGCATCGTGATGTCGTGCTGCCTAACCCCAATGAGAGTTTACAGGTGATGGCGAGAAAGCCGGAGAAGAAGGTCCTTAAGGTGAGCAGGAGTGTGTATGGCGCGAAAGTGTTTGGCGCGAAAAGATTTTTGGCGCGCTTGGGATCCAGACGAAACCCGGGCGCTCGTGGAAGGTCCGTGGTGCGATGTACGTGAGTGAATGGCGCGCGTGTGCGAACGGCACTGGAGCGCGAGTATGTTACAGAGTGCGAGGAAGAATGCACAACGGAGTGTATGTGGGAAGAGTGTGAAACGGAGTGTAAAACAGAGTGTGCGATAGCCGAGAGTGAGGGAGAATGCACACCAGAGCGCGTGATGGGGTGTGTACCAGGAGAGTGCACACCCGTGGTTGTTACTGAGGGTGTAACAAGAGAGTGTGCACGAGGGTGTGCGATGGCCAAGTGTGTAACGGAGTGTGCGAGTGGTATGAGAGCACCAGGATGTGCGCGAGGGTGTGTGATAATGGAGTGTGCGATCGGCGTGAGTGCGCCTGTGTGGTGTGCACCTGAGTGTGCAAGTGAAGAGAATGCACGGGAGAGTGCAGTAATAGAATGCAGGGAATGTATGAGAGGCGCTGGAGCGCCGCGTGGTGCGAGCGAGGAACGGGTTGCGTGTGGTAAGAAGGCGGCCCGAGAATCGACGCAGACCGGGGCAGCGTTTAGGGTGACGTATAGCCGACGCGAGCTCTCGGGGCATGGTGTACTTTGTGTGCAGCGGGGATCGGCGGGGATCATTGCCGCGGCGGCATGCACGATTCGTGCCGGGACCCGCCCTGTATGGTCGGTGCCGCACCTTGGCGGGAAAGGCGATCGGCACGGTTCGAGGGGGGGTAGAAGAGGTCGGAGCTTCGCCCCCTGGCGGGCGCGGTGCTCCGACCGTGGATGGTTGGGCCATCGTGCATGGGACCGAAAGGCCCCGCGCAGGGATGGAGCCTTTAGCCTAGGCCCAACAAAACCTCCTCCCTTGAATCGAAAATGCCGGACGGACCCAACCTACAGGCGACCAACCACCCGCATGCATTGCTCAGCTTTTCGAAGCCGAGCTGTGAAAATGTATTGCCACACAGAGAGGCTCGAGTACAGTGGACGATTAGCCATAGTGTTGGCGAATGGTACCCGGCATAGGGGAGTGGTAGTTTCACCATTCCTCACTTGGGGCACATGAGCAATAGATTATGGGGTGGCAGTGTAAACTAGCCGAGGGCAGGCTAGGATAATTGTTAGGGAATCAGCAGACAATAGGAGACCAAGATTTAAGTAGTGACTTTGGTACAGGTAGAGGGGACCTAGTTAGCTTAGCTGGTTGTTAATGACGAGGGAAGTGCTTAGTGTAAGGGATGATGGGCAAGCACGAGTATTAGAGGGAAAAGTAGTTAGTTAGATGATGCTGTGTGTGTGTGGATGAGCTTGAGCAAATGAGGCATTGGTTGGGGATAACCAGTGGTGGTGTATGAGTGGTGTATTGAGGACAAGTGGGATTGTGTTGAGTGAATTGACTTGCATGGTGTGCAAGTGGGAAAAAGGTATGAGAGCACAAGAGGTGTGCAAAAGAACTTGGTGTGTGTGAGAATATTTGGTGTGGAATGCTTGGTGCGAGATAAAAGGTGTGGAATGCATGGTGCGAAGGAGTGAATGGGGGGAGATGGACCCCTTCACGAACACCCAGGGATGGTAGTTTAAAGTCAGGTAGAAGGTTTAGGTAAATTGTTTGGATATTGACACCTGTGGTGCAGGTAGTGGCAAAGAAGTGCTTAGTTGTGTGCATGAGTCAGTGAATGGCTGGGCGTGTGGGGCTTTGTTGGTGCGTATGGTTATTGGGGCACTCCGCAACTGGTAGTCTGTCGGCCAGGTGAGGCCGCAGGTAGGCTCCAGGAGCCAGTTAGAGTTATGAGTAGTGTTCAGTGGGGCCCGAGGATCCCAGGAGATGACCCGGGTAGCCCAATGCCAGAGAGGGCATCAGGGGGTGAGAGAGCCAGGAGGGGCCTTCCCCAATTTAGGTAGTCGCAAGGAGCAAGGTAGGCTCGGGTGGCGACTTCAGTGGCGGAGGTGCGCAGGTAGGTAGACCTGCTAGTGGAGCCACACGACCCAGCCCCGAAATTGTGCAAAGGCATAGTGTGAAAAATTGGGGAGTGAGACCCAAATTTGAAGGACACCACAGAGTGGTCAATGGGAATTGGTTTTTAGAACCGCATAGGTTAAAGATGCCGATTGGCAGGGCATGACCCCGGGTTAGTTTAAAAGTTAATGTCATTAGAGTAGTTATGATGAGGAATTCCCTTCACGCCATCCGCATTCATTCACCAAGGTGACAAAGCTCCGTACCAGCACCAAGTGAACGATTTGAGTGGGTGAGACGCATCTCGACGTGATTGGACAATGTGTTTATTCCATCTCTTCCTTCTTGGGAGGGATTGGGAAACGAATTTGGTTTAGAGGGGGATATGGGAGACAAGACGTAGAGACAGATTTGTAATTTGTAAATACAGGGAAGGGCAAGGGTCGTGTAAGCTGACATGGGGGGGGGGGGGGTACAAACGGTTAGGGACGAGCTTGCTCAGCTCGCTCTCCCGTGCCCCTCATGTTGCATTACCTTGTGTTCTGATGTACCCTTGCGCCCTTTCCTTTGCCTCTCCTCCCCACCCATGGACCCACTTTGGAGGAGGATTGTGCAGCAACTTTGAACTGTGCGGCTGTACTTTGCTACACCTGTGCAGCATGCCTGCGGCATGTTGCTACACCTGTGCAGATGAACTGCGCGGTGCTTTGTTGCTGTACTCTTAATTATAACCTTGCTGCACATGCACAGACACTTTGCTCCACCACATTACACATGGACCACACGTTTTGTGGCCTTACACTTTGCTGAGCAGTCATTTGCTGCAAACTTGCCTTTCATCTTCGGACCACTGGTTTTGAGTGGCATCAATGTCACGCAGTTGGACCACATAGGGTTGGCCCTGCGGACAAATAAAAACGGACACGGGTTCTTGTACATTTTATTCTTGTGTGCCAGGAAAGAAGAACTAAGGTTTTATTGCACCCAGAAGATGAAGCAAGAAGAAGATGCGGCCCAGCAGCAAATGGTGAACTTTTTGAACTGTGCATTGATGAATGTGTTTATGTGTATTGGTGCATTACTGTGCTTTTTCTCCCCTCCAATCTTCTCTCCACAAAAAGAACAGGTCCTGGGTTATAGGAATGTAAATAATTAGGGTTTGTAATTGTAAATAAGATGCTACCCACCGGCTTTATGTGTAGTTTGAGAATTAATTCCGCAATTCGGTTAGTTGTGGGTGTGAGTCTGTTAGTTAGTTACACAACCCAGTAGGTGGGACATATTTAGTGTTGTAAAACTGTCGCATACACGGGATTAGAGTAAATGTTAGAGGGGAACCACATCTGAGTGTCACACATAATTAAAAGGTAGTCCCAAGTCTTTCTCAAAACCGGTCGTTCACACTTGTGTGGGTTCGACTCGGGGACGAGTCTGACGAGGGAGGGGGCAGTGCTGCGGTTTTGAGATTGGTACATTAAAGGTTAATAAAGGTTAAAGGTTTGCCCCCCATAGATAGTCACACGAGCAACATATAGGCCCATTTGTAGTTTAGTTATGTCTTAGTATGTGTAAGAATAGGCCATTTTCCCTCTTAGTACCTGCGTTGTGTAAAGACAGGAGAATAATTTTGCTCTGACCTCCATTCTACCTCTATGGGCGCAATCCATCCCGCGCCCCATTTGGCTGTCCACTAGTCAAGTTAACACGAGGCAGGGGCCTCAAAAGGTGAAGGAGGGTTGAGCTCGGCAGCAGTGGGGACGGTAAGAATGAACCAGCCAATCAGAGCTCGCGCGACATGGCCTGAGAGGGCATGGTGAAGAGCGTGTGGTGAGTTCCAGAGGGTTCTAAGGGCGTGGCAATAAAACCCTTTGCGCGAAGCCCCCACCTGAGTTATGAGAAGGGAGAGGCGCTGGTGAGTCCAGTCCAGTTATCGGAGAGGCGCTGGTGAGTCGTGGATTCCAGTTATGGGAGAGGCACTCGTGAGTTGAGAGGGTTGTGCGCAGACCAGAGTTACGGGAGAGGTGCGCTGAAGTGACTTCTGAGTACGGAGAAAGGAGACGTGCTTGACGGGAATCACTCGCGCTGAATGAACTTTGTTACGTGGAATATGTGGGTGCAGACAGGGCGTTGATAACTCACGCAGTTCGGCCAAAGTGAATGAACGCGGCTGAGTAACCGCCAGCCGTGCGAAGTCCGCCCTCTACCGATCGCCCCAAGATAACCCACTTTGTTCGAGCGACACGATACGCGGTCCTGCCTTAGCCTACCTTCATCTTCGTGGGACGTGCCGGGGAGAGTGAGACGGCGCCGATCCTGTACGACCACCGCGGCGCTGGTGAACATCATCCTGCTCATCTGCAATCCCGTGTGAGTGTGTGTGTGAGACGGGCCCGTTTGTCCTAGGGTATAAAGAGTAAGACTGTTTAAGGATTTCCCTGTGTCTCTTCGTCCTGAGCTGTAAATACGTGAATACCAATTAAACATATTTGTTCTTCCTTTTCTTTCCAATTCGATCGCCCTTGTGATTTCTCCATTGACTAATCGTGGTACGAATAAGATCGCTCAATCGGGTCTAGTAATTATAAATAGCGCGGATCACATGTACGCAAACCGCTCTGCGTATCACCATCACACGTGGTTCGTGCGAGGCTTATTCCCTCACTTCCAGGGCAGCGCTAGTACTTAGGTAACAGCGAATTTGGTCCTGAAACCATATTTAGCGCTGTCCAGAAGGGACGTAATAGGTCTCGGGTCGCGCCAGGCTAGTAAAGATATATATATATATATATATATATATATATATATATATATATATATATATATATATATATATATATATATATATATTGTCGCGTGATTCCCCTCGTTTAACACCGGGAAATCATGAATGGCAATCGAGCTTACTTTGAGGCATTATTCAATGGCGGATTTGACTATATATATGCGCGGGGAGGAAGGATAGAGGAAGAAGAAGCGTGAGCTTTTACCTGTGGTCCCGAGCAGTCTTCAAACCTGCAGGAAATTAAACTCACGAACACGGATTTCGAATGTACAAGAATAACACGGCTTTATTGCCGGACCCCAAGAACAATGGACGCGCCGGTAAATAAATGTCTGAAGTTGGGATCCCACACAACTCACTTCAAAAACAGCACAGGGGAAGAATTAATCAAAGAAACCGTTGTGTTCTGTCATGGGGACTTAGCTCTTTCAGGCTGCAGTCAGGAATCGTCAGGCTTGAGCACTGTCGTCCAACACAGCTCCGGTTGGCACGAGCAGGCCTTGCCGCACCCCTGTTCACCAGGCCTTGATGCGCCCTTGTTCGCGCTCCACTAGGCCAATGTACACCGCTGCGCAGCAAGCCTTGTTTGCAGGCTCGGTTCCGTACACGAACGCAGGCAAGGAGGACCGTCAGCGCTCCACCGTCTGTCGTCGCCCAAAAAGCAAAAGGTCCAAATGGGAAGAGGCCCAACGCAAGGAAAGAACAGAAGAGGATGAGTGCATCCGGCCACAAAGGGATCGAAAAACCGAGAGGAAGAAGGGGACATCGATGCTGGCGCAGCCAAAATGCGACCGTTCGATATGGTGTCCAGAATCAGAAGCAGAAGAAAACGAGAGAAGCGGGTACAAAAACGAGAAGAAGCGAGAGGGAAAATGTCGGTCACGACCATCTGCTATTGCATCCAGAACAACAAGAGGGGAAATGTCGGCTCGCGGTTCATGGTGTCGCTCGTCCTCCGACGTCACCGGCCCTTCCTATTGGCCGAGCGCTTCGTGCTCCTCCCCTATGCCATCGGTCCGTGGTCAATCAGCTCGTCTCTTCCTACTCTGCCAATCGGCAGCCTGCTTCTTACTCGCCCCCCCTCCCCCCCCAGTCAATCACGAGTCCTTCTGGGCGTGGCTGTTGCCTGCCTGTTCGATGTGTCATTGCCATGCTGGCAGAATGCGCGGCCACTTCCGGTCTGTTCTCCTGGTAAGTCTTTTTGTGAGAGGGAAGTTTATATTAATGTGTGCGCTAATGGTGGGATTCCTAACCAATGTGTGTATATGCGTTGCCATATGGGACAATGGGTAGATCACAGAGGGAATGACGTACAAGGAAATTTTATCCTTATGCCTTACAACTACTTAACATGCCCCGCCCCTTTGTGACGGGGACAAAGACACAAGCTTAATCCGACATTCGGGCTGGACAGAACTTATTACAGGTTAGGTTCCCTATCACGACAGTCGAAGCACCTACCTATGCAGATCTACCTGGATCTATATATGCCCTACCCCAACATTCATAACAATATATATATATATATATACATATACATATACACATACGTATGTAGGAGAAATTATAAGCAAAATAATTATTCTACAGTGTTTTCTGATCAGGAGAGAGAGTAGGCGAATTATCACCTGCATTCTGACCTAAATTATTTTATCAGGATAGAAAATAGTGCACTGTTGGGCTTGTAGAAGGAATGTCAAACTATCTCCTGCTCACTAGCCAGACCAGAGGTGGATTGATTGGTGCAGTTTTAACATTTCAATTCTCTCGTCTAAATGGTGAATTAATCTGTACAATGTTACATAATATGATTCATTGGCCACTACACCGCTACAGTACCACTACTTGTAACCGCTACCACCACGGTTGTAACCGCTACAGTACCATGAAATATATTGTGCTTTGGGACATGGTATTGAAATCAAGTCTTTCCAATGTTGAATTCATCTATATGATACTACATACATGACGAATTATAATTTAGGAAAACTTGGAACATGTTAAACATGTGTATTTATCAATGTTTTACTTGAGTAAGGAAAATACATTGGCACCAGAATGTCTGACATTACGAATGGTATCTGGTAATCTGCATGTCCTGTTGATCTAATCTGCATTTCAGACAATACCAACTATTTGCAAAGGTTTGCATGCTCTCTGTTACTCCTCCAAAGGTCAAATTGACCATTGTTAACTTTTGAAAGTTAATGAACTTGAATTGCAACTTTCACTCTGATTATTGTTTTACAATCTGCATATCTTTCCTTGCAAACATGTGGTGAAACAGACTAACATTGTATCAAGCAACTTGCTGCCCTCAGGTTCAGGCAGCTATGCAAGTATCCCTCCCCCTGTTTGAGGATATGAAGGTATATAAGGACTGATTCTTGAGACTGTCAGCGGAGCGAGCTATGATGCCGGGCAGGCATCAGGTTCGTCTCTCCTATCATCCATGTGCACAGGATGGTCGTTTGGCTATGTTAAATAGACTTTTTCAATAAAACGATTCAATGCACATTTGAGCCGGTGATATTTGGGGATAAGACTCCTGATTTCTCTCCACACGTGTGTGTGTATATATATATATATATATACACAGTCGTGGCCAAAACTGTTGGCACCCTTGCACTTTTTTCAAATAATGTACCATTTCTTCCAGAAAATTGTGAAATTAAAAAAAAATTTGGTATCCACATTTGTATTTCTTGGGTTTGTCGTGGAACAAAACAAAAAAATCTGAAAATTTAAAAAAATAATCTTAGCTTATTCCACATAGAAATCCTAAAATGGTGTGGATAATATTCATGGAACCTTTTAGAAGTTGTTGGAAATAATGAGATTTCAAGCAGGTGATTCTCCTTTACTATGGAAATGAACTCACCTGTGGTGAGTTGCAGGTGCCTGCAATACAAAAATCACTCATTCCACCAGTTTGAATCGAGAAAAGGAGTCATTCTGCGGCTTTGTGTCACTGTGTGTAACGCAATGAGCATGGAGAAAAGAAAGAAAACCAGAATGTGTATCTATCTGATACAGTCACGTAAAAAAGTAAGTACACCCCATGTAAAGTTTTGACTTTTTCAACATATTCCAACATACAGCTATTTGATCTTCATTTCAACAATATTGATAGATAAAGGTGATATAATATAACAAATATCATGAAACATTTACATTTTGTAGTCCATTGTATAATTTAAACAAACATCAATGCAAATTTCGCATGTGGAAAAAGTAAGTACACCCCGACATTTATCACTACTTCAAATACCTAAAATTAGAATCAGGTGCACCAGCTCAGGTGCAAATGATTAGAACATCATTAGAGAGGATCTTGGAGGAACCTGTCTAATTTAAACTTCAGACATTTAGTTTGGTTTGCTCTTTGTTGTTGAAGTGTGCGTCGTCACCATGCCTAGATCAAAAGAGCTCTCTGAGGCCTTCAGAAAGGTTATAGATGCCTACGCGTCTGGGAAGGGATTTAAAAAGGTCTCCAAACAATTTGAAATCAATCATTCGACTGTCCGGAAGATCATCGACAAGTGGAGAAGATTCCAAACAACTGCCAACTTGTTCAGGCCAGGCCGCCCCAGCAAGTTCAGCCCGAGAGCAGACCGCAAGATGCTGAAAGAAGTCTCTAAGAATCCCAGACTGTCATCACGGGATCTCCAGGTAGCTCTTGCCACTGTTGATGTCAAAGTGCACGAGTCTACCATTAAAAAGAGGCTGCACAAATTTGATCTACATGGGAGATGTGCCAGGAGGAAACCTTTGCTGTCCAGAAAGAACATCAGGGCAAGACTAAAGTTTGCCAATGAACACCTCGGCAAAGACCAGCACTTCTGGAACAATGTGCTTTGGACAGATGAGTCAAAGGTAGAGCTATTTGGCCACAGTACCAGAAGACATGTTTGGCGAAAACCAAAGACAGCATTTAACCACAAGAACCTGATACCAACTGTAAAGCATGGTGGTGGAAATGTTATGGTTTGGGGCAGCTTTGCTGCATCAGGGTCTGGGCAGTTCACCATCATAGAATCCACTATGAATTCTTTATTGTACCAGAGGGTGCTTGAGGATAATGTGAGGCCATCTGTCGGAAAGTTGAAGCTCAACCGAAGGTGGACCTTGCAACATGACAATGAACCTAAGCATACCAGTAAATCCACCAAGGAATGGCTGAAAAGAAAGAAATGGAGGGTTCTGGAATGGCCAAGTCAAAGCCTGGATCTAAATCCCATCGAGATGTTGTGGGGGGATTTGAAACGAGCTGTGCATGCAATTGTGCATGCTGTGCAAGAATTTTTTGTTGAATAAATTATTGCAGTCAATTTCTCATTGTTTTTTGTTCAATTAGATCACCTTTATCTATAGATACTGTTTAAATGAAGATCAAATATTGATATGTCCATGTATGTTAAAAAGATGAAAAAAACATTTCATGGGGTGTACTTACTTTTTCCACATGCGAAATTTGCATTTATATTTATTTAAATTATACAATGGACTACAAAATGTAAATGTTTCATGATATTTGTTATATTATATCACCTTTATCTATCAATATTGTTGAAATGAAGATCAAATAGCTGTATGTTGAAATATGTTGAAAAAGGCAAAACTTTACATGGGGTGTACTTACTTTTTCACGTGACTGTATACAATTTCACATGAAGCACTGGTGGTTTAGTTATTGTATTAGCCAATTGATTAAAAAAATATTTTATGATCATTATTTGTTGATTTTAATTATGCAATTAATCAATCAATTATTGTACACCTCTCCCTCCCAATACAGTCTCTATGAGCTGCACGGCGGTATCGCCAGGCTCCAAAGGCGCCCTGAAAATGCTGTGCTGGAGGATATTTATTTATATTTGGCATGGGGGCGGTGTACTTTGAATGTATCTGTACCTGTATCTAATATGTTTATGTGTATCTATATAATATGTATGTGTTTATACTTAATACGTATTATGCTCATATCTAATACTAGCAGGAGTACCCGGCTTTGCCCGTTCTAATCCTGTTGACATTTTGAAGAAAATAAAAAAATAAAAAAATTATATTCCCCTACTTAAACACAATAAGGAAAATTTTGATTTCATATTATATGACACGCCCTCCACCCCCCATTGACACACACTCCTTGGGGATAATGTAATGTTACCTATCATTTCGCTACAAAGGCTCAGGCACTGTAAAGCGATTATAGAAAAATCCAAAACAAAACGAACTTTTTTTTTTTCAGTTATAAATTCTTTTTTTGCCTAAACACTCCCTGTTACTCACTGATGAACCTCTGAAAGTTTGATGATTAATCTGTTCGGCCATCACCGAGAAAAATGGCGACACATACACAAAAAAAGAAAAACGGCTCTCTTATAGTATAGATATATGTGTGTACATCGAACATGTTTGTTTGTATATCTAATTTATGTACATGTGTGTATATCTAATATGTATGTGTGTACATATGTATGTGTGTATATCTAATATGTCTATGTGTCTATATCTAATATGTATGTGTGTATATCTCATATATGTATGTGGATGAGTGCTGCCCTCGGTAAGTTGGATGTGACAAAGTTCTTCCATGAAAATATAACTGAGGTAGCTCTATGTTTAAGTAGAGTTGTGAGTTAGCTCTTTACAAGTGCTATCAATGCTGAGATTTACTCGTCTGTATGTCTATGTAGACTCATGGCCAAAAATATTGGCACCCTTGCACTTTTTTCAAATAACTTACAATTTTCCCTAAAAATAAGTTCAAATTCACAAAAAATACTTGGTCTCCACAATTCTTTATTTCACTGTTAATATTACAGAACCTTTGTTTTTGATTCATAACGTAATATATCCTTTTAAATCATAAAACTAGAGGTTCCAGGG
Source organism: Myxine glutinosa (assembly GCF_964187855.1). NCBI lineage: Eukaryota > Metazoa > Chordata > Myxini > Myxiniformes > Myxinidae > Myxine > Myxine glutinosa. The sequence continues at coordinate 6,133,350 of NC_136267.1, read as the reverse complement.
AACCTGAACTCAACTGGTCCATATCAATATGGTTAGAACATGCATAATAGAACCACAAACTATATCGTTTATATGTGCTAAAGAGGTACAGTAACGTTGAAGGTATCTCATGTTTAAACAGGAAACTAAAAAAAATTGAGTTTTAAGTGAGGCATGAAAAAAAAAAAAAATTAAAATGCCATATATAGCAAAAGGTACCAATTTATCTTCATGTTCGTGCACATGCAAAGATTTGTTACAAAATGTGCAATAACTGTCCTAGAATAGAGCCCCACCTAATAAAATGCACTGAGTCCAACTTGTCTCCATGGAAAGCAGAAAAATAAATTTTCTTTAAAATCTCTAAGTGGCAAAAGGCACCAGGTCGGCACCTAACTAAGATGTGTACAAAGTTAGGTTAAGATATATTGAACGGTTTTGAGTTCTACTCCGGAAACGAAATGTATAACAAAATGCACTATGTCCAACTTGCTTCCATGGAAACCAGAAAAATGAAAATTTTCAAATATCTTTAAGTGGCAAAAGGCACAGGTTTCATCAAATTTGATCAGTATTTGTGACTTTTAGAGCTTGGACGTCGTCCAAACGGATGTTTATGGGTCAAGTCGTGTCATAGGTCACGACGAGGTCATTTTTCGGACATCGACAAAACCCGTAATATATGTGTTGAGGTTTGTTACATACTGTCTACACACCAAGTTTCAGCCTTCTAGCTACATTAGGAAGTACCAGATTGCCAAAAATTGATTTTTCAATATGGCCGCCCTGCCGCGCCCATTTTTGGTCCAGCGTTTTGTCTTGAACCATTCCTGGGTGCTTTTTGAAGTGTGTTTGGGGTCATTGTTCTGCTGCAAGACCCATGACCTTCGACGGAGACCCAGCTTTCTGACAGTAGGTTGAACATTGCACTCCAAAATGACAGGGTCATCTCCTTATTTCATGATGCCATGCACACATTCAAGGTACCCAGTGCCAGAGGCAGCACAGCAACCCCAAAACATCATTGAACCTCCTCCATGTTTGACTGGGGAAGGTGTTCTTTTCTTTGAAGGGGTCATTTTGTTTTCTGTAAACATAGAGATGATGTGCTTTACCAAAAAGCTCTAAATTGGTCTCATCTGTCCACAGCACATTCTCCCAGAAGGATTATGGCTTGTTCAGGTGTTTTGGCAAACTCCAGTCGGGCTTTCTCATGTCTCTCTCCCAGCAGTGGGGTCCTCCTCGGTCTCCTATCATAGAACCCCATTTCATTGAGTTGGCGATGGGTGGTGTGAGTTGAAACTGTTGTACCTTGTGTCTGAAGGTCAGCTTGAATCTGTTTGGCAGTTGATTGAGGTGCTTTTTCCACCATTTGAACAATCCTTCGCTGCAATCTTCGATCAAGTTTCCTCTTGCGGCCACGTCCAGGGAAGTTGGCTACAGTGCCATGGGCCTTAAACTTTCTGATAACATTGCGTACGGTGGACACAGGAACATCAAGTTCTCTGGAGATGGACTTGTAGCCTTGAGATTGTCCATGCTTGGCTACAATCTTGTGTCTGACCTCCTTAGACAATTTTCTGCGTTTCTTTCTTTTCTCCATGCTCATTGCGGTACACACAGTGACACAAAATAACAAAATCACTCATTTTCTCCATTGAAACTGGTTGAATGAATGATTTTTATATTGCCGGCACCTGCAACTCAACTCACCACAGGTGAGTTCAATTCCAAAGTAAAGGAGAACCACCTGCTTGAAATGTAATAATTTCTAACAACTTCTAAAAGGTGCCAATAATATTGTCCGGGCCATTTTAGGATTTCTCCGTGGAATAAGCTGAGATTTAGTAATTTTTTCAGCTTTTTTTTTTGTATTGTTCCACTGAAAACCAAAGGAAATACATTTGTGGATTCCAAAATATTTTCTTAATTTCAACAATTTTCTGGAAGAAATGGTGAATTATTTGAAAAAAAGTGCAAGGGTGGCAATATTTTTAGCCACGACTGTATATATATATATATATATATATATATATATATAATATATATATATATATATATATATATATATATATATATATATATATACATCAAAAGCTGGAGTATTGCTCTGTATTATGGACGCTATGTCCACTGCTAATTCTATATAAGGAGGACTTGGTGAGTTGTTTTTTAAAAGATCACTTCTTGCTCCACCCACCCCAGGTAAGAATTATACATTGAGGTGATTTTAAATAATTACCACCTTCTTGTTTCAAAATGTCCCTCACCAAGGTGGTTTTAATGAATACTTTGTCCTTAGGTTGTTTTTTTTGGTAAGTAGGTGGGTTGTTCAGAACTCATAAGAATGGGATCCATAATAATCTAAGACATGTTACTTAAGGCAAGTATCATTGGTTGTATTTAATAATTACTTTCTTTGTTAGCTAGTTGTTCGAATCATGCACTGAGTTGTATACTGTATAATGGATTGTACCGAGTGATAGTTAAGAATCACTCTGTTGCTGAGATTGTATTTTTACCACTTCTACTTGTTTGGTTAGTTCAAGGTATTACTCACTGTAGTACGTTTCGTGATTACTATCAGAATACCGAGTTGCAATTTTAAATATCACACCATGAGGTGTTTGTAATTGTACGATTATTTCTTCAGGGAGGAGGTGCTCATGGTTACTATTGCCCAGTTAGCATTACTGCTGGTAAGTACCAAACGACGGGGGTAGAGACACAGGAGTAGCACATGATACGCGATGGACAGCAGGCCCGGCACACGACGCTGCTTTATTCCTCGTACAGTACATGTACACTATACCATGTATAGCCGCCATTTTTGCTTTCCTCGGGCAGCGTCTGGCCCCAAAGTACCGCCCGAGCCGGTCGCGCCACTGGGTGAGGTCAAGGGTTCCGCAGGTCAGCCTTCCGTGCCATAAGTGCGTCCAATCGAACAGAAAACGTGTCCCCTGCATGACCCCGGTGCATGCTCCGGCGCGTTCTCTATCATCCCGACAGCTCTGCAGAGACGGCGATAAGGGCGGCGAGGGACCTTTCTCCCCACCCGGCCTCGCAATGACACCCTAATGGCCGACAAAGGAGCACCGGCCAAACGGTGGACTTTCTCCACAGATATTTGTCGAGGTCCGCTCAGGCCGTGCACGTCGCAGAGTCCCGTCGGAACCGACGGGGACCAAACGGCCACGCCTTGCTGTTGCCATGAGAAAAGGACAAAGAGTGGCCAACGGATGACCCCTGTCCCTTGTCTAGGCCAGTCTGGCGATAGGAACGTCAAGCCGGGGGTGGCACGAACATTATAAATATGTACAACACGTACACGGTTAGACGTACGT
>NC_136267.1:6121197-6129827 GCF_964187855.1 Myxine glutinosa | reverse complement strand
AATTATAAATAGCGCGGATCACATGTACGCAAACCGCTCTGCGTATCACCATCACACGTGGTTCGTGCGAGGCTTATTCCCTCACTTCCAGGGCAGCGCTAGTACTTAGGTAACAGCGAATTTGGTCCTGAAACCATATTTAGCGCTGTCCAGAAGGGACGTAATAGGTCTCGGGTCGCGCCAGGCTAGTAAAGAGATATATATATATATATAGATATATATATATAGATATAGATATATATATATATATATATATATATATATATATATATATATATTGTCGCGTGATTCCCCTCGTTTAACACCGGGAAATCATGAATGGCAATCGAGCTTACTTTGAGGCATTATTCAATGGCGGATTTGACTATATATATGCGCGGGGAGGAAGGATAGAGGAAGAAGAAGCGTGAGCTTTTACCTGTGGTCCCGAGCAGTCTTCAAACCTGCAGGAAATTAAACTCACGAACACGGATTTCGAATGTACAAGAATAACACGGCTTTATTGCCGGACCCCAAGAACAATGGACGCGCCGGTAAATAAATGTCTGAAGTTGGGATCCCACACAACTCACTTCAAAAACAGCACAGGGGAAGAATTAATCAAAGAAACCGTTGTGTTCTGTCATGGGGACTTAGCTCTTTCAGGCTGCAGTCAGGAATCGTCAGGCTTGAGCACTGTCGTCCAACACAGCTCCGGTTGGCACGAGCAGGCCTTGCCGCACCCCTGTTCACCAGGCCTTGATGCGCCCTTGTTCGTGCTCCACTAGGCCAATGTACACCGCTGCGCAGCAAGCCTTGTTTGCAGGCTCGGTTCCATACACGAACGCAGGCAAGGAGGACCGTCAGCGCTCCACCGTCTGTCATCGCCCAAAAAGCAAAAGGTCCAAATGGGAAGAGGCCCAACGCAAGGAAAGAACAGAAGAGGATGAGTGCATCCGGCCACAAAGGGATCGAAAAACCGAGAGGAAGAAGGGGACATCGATGCTGGCGCAGCCAAAATGCGACCGTTCGATATGGTGTCCAGAATCAGAAGCAGAAGAAAACGAGAGAAGCGGGTACAAAAACGAGAAGAAGCGAGAGGGAAAATGTCGGTCACGACCATCTGCTATTGCATCCAGAACAACAAGAGGGGAAATGTCGGCTCGCGGTTCATGGTGTCGCTCGTCCTCCGACGTCACCGGCCCTTCCTATTGGCCGAGCGCTTCGTGCTCCTCCCCTATGCCATCGGTCCGTGGTCAATCAGCTCGTCTCTTCCTACTCTGCCAATCGGCAGCCTGCTTCTTACTCGCCCCCCCTCGCCCCCCAGTCAATCACGAGTCCTTCTGGGCGTGGCTGTTGCCTGCCTGTTCGATGTGTCATTGCCATGCTGGCAGAATGCGCGGCCACTTCCGGTCTGTTCTCCTGGTAAGTCTTTTTGTGAGAGGGAAGTTTATATTAATGTGTGCGCTAATGGTGGGATTCCTAACCAATGTGTGTATATGCGTTGCCATATGGGACAATGGGTAGATCACAGAGGGAATGACGTACAAGGAAATTTTATCCTTATGCCTTACAACTACTTAACATGCCCCGCCCCTTTGTGACGGGGACAAAGACACAAGCTTAATCCGACATTCGGGCTGGACAGAACTTATTACAGGTTAGGTTCCCTATCACGACAGTCGAAGCACCTACCTATGCAGATCTACCTGGATCTATATATGCCCTACCCCAACATTCATAACAATATATATATATATATACATATACATATACACATACGTATGTAGGAGAAATTATAAGCAAAATAATTATTCTACAGTGTTTTCTGATCAGGAGAGAGAGTAGGCGAATTATCACCTGCATTCTGACCTAAATTATTTTATCAGGATAGAAAATAGTGCACTGTTGGGCTTGTAGAAGGAATGTCAAACTATCTCCTGCTCACTAGCCAGACCAGAGGTGGATTGATTGGTGCAGTTTTAACATTTCAATTCTCTCGTCTAAATGGTGAATTAATCTGTACAATGTTACATAATATGATTCATTGGCCACTACACCGCTACAGTACCACTACTTGTAACCGCTACCACCACGGTTGTAACCGCTACAGTACCATGAAATATATTGTGCTTTGGGACATGGTATTGAAATCAAGTCTTTCCAATGTTGAATTCATCTATATGATACTACATACATGACGAATTATAATTTAGGAAAACTTGGAACATGTTAAACATGTGTATTTATCAATGTTTTACTTGAGTAAGGAAAATACATTGGCACCAGAATGTCTGACATTACGAATGGTATCTGGTAATCTGCATGTCCTGTTGATCTAATCTGCATTTCAGACAATACCAACTATTTGCAAAGGTTTGCATGCTCTCTGTTACTCCTCCAAAGGTCAAATTGACCATTGTTAACTTTTGAAAGTTAATGAACTTGAAATGCAACTTTCACTCTGATTATTGTTTTACAATCTGCATATCTTTCCTTGCAAACATGTGGTGAAACAGACCAACATTGTATCAAGCAACTTGCTGCTCTCAGGTTCAGGCAGCTATGCAAGTATCCCTCCCCCTGTTTGAGGATATGAAGGTATATAAGGACTGATTCTTGAGACTGTCAGCGGAGCGAGCTATGATGCCGGGCAGGCATCAGGTTCGTCTCTCCTATCATCCATGTGCACAGGATGGTCGTTTGGCTATGTTAAATAGACGTTTTTAATAAAACGATTCAATGCACATTTGAGCCGGTGATATTTGGGGATAAGACTCCTGATTTCCCTCCACACGTGTGTGTGTATATATATATATATACACAGTCGTGGCCAAAACTGTTGGCACCCTTGCACTTTTTTCAAATAATGTACCATTTCTTCCAGAAAATTGTGAAATTAAAAACAATTTTGGTATCCACATTTGTATTTCTTGGGTTTGTCGTGGAACAAAACAAAAAAATCTGAAAATTTAAAAAAATAATCTTAGCTTATTCCACATAGAAATCCTAAAATGGTGTGGATAATATTCATGGAACCTTTTAGAAGTTGTTGGAAATAATGAGATTTCAAGCAGGTGATTCTCCTTTACTATGGAAATGAACTCACCTGTGGTGAGTTGCAGGTGCCTGCAATACAAAAATCACTCATTCCACCAGTTTGAATCGAGAAAAGGAGTCATTCTGCGGCTTTGTGTCACTGTGTGTAACGCAATGAGCATGGAGAAAAGAAAGAAAACCAGAATGTGTATCTATCTGATACAGTCACGTAAAAAAGTAAGTACACCCCATGTAAAGTTTTGACTTTTTCAACATATTCCAACATACAGCTATTTGATCTTCATTTCAACAATATTGATAGATAAAGGTGATATAATATAACAAATATCATGAAACATTTACATTTTGTAGTCCATTGTATAATTTAAACAAACATCAATGCAAATTTCGCATGTGGAAAAAGTAAGTACACCCCGACATTTATCACTACTTCAAATACCTAAAATTAGAATCAGGTGCACCAGCTCAGGTGCAAATGATTAGAACATCATTAGAGAGGATCTTGGAGGAACCTGTCTAATTTAAACTTCAGACATTTAGTTTGGTTTGCTCTTTGTTGTTGAAGTGTGCGTTGTCACCATGCCTAGATCAAAAGAGCTCTCTGAGGCCTTCAGAAAGGTTATAGATGCCTACGCGTCTGGGAAGGGATTTTAAAAGGTCTCCAAACAATTTGAAATCAATCATTCGACTGTCCGGAAGATCATCGACAAGTGGAGAAGATTCCAAACAACTGCCAACTTGTTCAGGCCAGGCCGCCCCAGCAAGTTCAGCCCGAGAGCAGACCGCAAGATGCTGAAAGAAGTCTCTAAGAATCCCAGACTGTCATCACGGGATCTCCAGGTAGCTCTTGCCACTGTTGATGTCAAAGTGCACAAGTCTACCATTAGAAAGAGGCTGCACAAATTTGATCTACATGGGAGGTGTGCCAGGAGGAAACCTTTGCTGTCCAGAAAGAACATCAGGGCAAGACTAAAGTTTGCCAATGAACACCTCGGCAAAGACCAGCACTTCTGGAACAATGTGCTCTGGACAGATGAGTCAAAGGTAGAGCTATTTGGCCACAGTACCAGAAGACATGTTTGGCAAAAACCAAAGACAGCATTTGACCACAAGAACTTGATACCAACTGTAAAGCATGGTGGTGGAAATATTATGGTTTGGGGCAGCTTTGCTGCATCAGGGCCTGGGCAGCTCACCATCATATAATCCACTATGAATTCTTCATTGTACCAGAGGGTGCTTGAGGATAATGTGAGGCCATCTGTCGGAAAGTTGAAGCTCAACCGAAGGTGCACCTTGCAACATGACAATGAACCTAAGCATACCAGTAAATCCACCAAGGAATGGCTGAAAAGAAAGAAATGGAGGGTTCAGGAATGGCCAAGTCAAAGCCCAGATCTAAATCCCATCGAGATGTTGTGGGGGAGATTTGAAACGAGCTGTGCATGCAATTGTGCATGCTGTGCAAGAATTTTTTGTTGAATAAATTATTGCAGTCAATTTCTCATTGTTTTTTTTCAATTAGATCACCTTTATCTATAGATACTGTTTAAATGAAGATCAAATATTGATGTGTCCACATATGTTAAAAAGATGAAAAAAACTTTACATGGGGTGTACTTACTTTTTCCACATGCGAAATATGCATTTATGTTTATTTAAATTATACAATGGACTACAAAATGTAAATGTTTCACGATATTTGTTATATTATATCACCTTTATCTATCAATATTGTTGAAATGAAGATCAAATAGCTGGATGTTGAAATATGTTGAAAAAGGCAAAACTTTACATGGGGTGTACTTACTTTTTCACGTGACTGTATACAATTTCACATGAAGCACTGGTGGTTTAGTTATTTTATTAGCCAATTGATTTAAAAAATATTTTATGATCATTATTTGTTGATTTTAATTATGCAATTAATCAATCAATTATTGTACACCTCTCCCTCCCAATACAGTCTCTATGAGCTGCACGGCGGTATCGCCAGGCTCCAAAGGCGCCCTGAAAATGCTGTGCTGGAGGATATTTATTTATATTTGGCATGGGGGCGGTGTACTTTGAATGTATCTGTACCTGTATCTAATATGTTTATGTGTATCTATATAATATGTATGTGTTTATACTTAATACGTATTATGCTCATATCTAATACTAGCAGGAGTACCCGGCTTTGCCCGTTCTAATCCTGTTGACATTTTGAAGAAAAGAAAAAAATAAAAAAATTATATTCCCCTACTTAAACACAATAAGGAAAATTTTGATTTCATATTATATTACACGCCCTCCACCCCCCATTGACACACACTCCTTGGGGATAATGTAATGTTACCTATCATTTCGCTACAAAGGCTCAGGCACTGTAAAGCGATTATAGCAAAATCCAAAACAAAACGAACTTTTTTTTTTTCAGTTATAAATTCTTTTTTTGCCTAAACACTCCCTGTTACTCACTGATGAACCTCTGAAAGTTTGATGATGATTATCTGTTCGGCCATCACCGAGAAAAATGGCGACACATACACAAAAAAAGAAAAACGGCTCTCTTATAGTATAGATATATGTGTGTACATCGAACATGTTTGTTTGTATATCTAATTTATGTACATGTGTGTATATCTAATATGTATGTGTGTATATCTCATATGTATGTGGATGAGTGCTGCCCTCGGTAAGTTGGATGTGACAAAGTTCTTCCATGAAAATATAACTGAGGTAGCTCTATGTTTAAGTAGAGTTGTGAGTTAGCTCTTTACAAGTGCTATCAATGCTGAGATTTACTCGTCTGTATGTCTATGTAGACTCATGGCCAAAAATATTGGCACCCTTGCACTTTTTTCAAATAACTTACAATTTTCCCTAAAAATAAGTTCAAATTCACAAAAAATACTTGGTCTCCACAATTCTTTATTTCACTGTTAATATTACACGACCTTTGTTTTTGATTCATAACGTAATATATCCTTTTAAATCATAAAACTAGAGGTTCCAGGGAACCTGAACTCAACTGGTCCATGTCAATATGGTTAGAACATGCATAATAGAACCACAAACTATATAGTTTATATGTGCTAAAGAGGTACAGTAACGTTGAAGGTATCTCATGTTTAAACAGGAAACTAAAAAAAATTGAGTTTTAAGTGAGGCATGAAAAAAAAAAAAAATTAAAATGCCATATATAGCAAAAGGTACCAATTTATCTTCATGTTCGTGCACATGCAAAGATTTGTTACAAAATGTGCAATAACTGTCCTAGAATAGAGCCCCACCTAATAAAATGCACTGAGTCCAACTTGTCTCCATGGAAAGCAGAAAAATAAATTTTCTTTAAAATCTCGAAGTGGCAAAAGGCACCAGGTCAGCACCTAACTAAGATGTGTACAAAGTTAGGTTAAGATATATTGAACGGTTTTAAGTTCTACTCCGGAAACGAAATGTATAACAAAATGCATTATGTCCAACTTGCTTCCATGGAAACCAGAAAAATGAAAATTTTCAAATATCTTTAAGTGGCAAAAGGCACAGGTTTCATCAAATTTGATCAGTATTTGTGACTTTTAGAGCTTGGACGTCGTCCAAACGGATGTTTATGGGTCAAGTCGTGTCATAGGTCACGACGAGGTCATTTTTCGGACATCGACAAAACCCGTAATATATGTGTTGAGGTTTGTTACATACTGTCTACACACCAAGTTTCAGCCTTCTAGCTACATTAGGAAGTACCAGATTGCCAAAAATTGATTTTTCAATATGGCCGCCCTGCCGCGCCCATTTTTGGTCCAGCGTTTTGTCTTGAATCATTCCTGGGTGCTTTTTGAAGTGTGTTTGGGATCATTGTTCTGCTGCAAGACCCATGACCTTCGACGGAGACCCAGCTTTCTGACAGTAGGTTGAACATTGCACTCCAAAATGACAGGGTCATCTCCTTATTTCATGATGCCATGCACACATTCAAGGTACCCAGTGCCAGAGGCAGCACAGCAACCCCAAAACATCATTGAACCTCCTCCATGTTTGACTGGGGAAGGTGTTCTTTTCTTTGAAGGGGTCATTTTGTTTTCTGTAAACATAGAGATGATGTGCTTTACCAAAAAGCTCTAAATTGGTCTCATCTGTCCACAGCACATTCTCCCAGAAGGATTATGGCTTGTTCAGGTGTTTTGGCAAACTCCAGTCGGGCTTTCTCATGTCTCTCTCCCAGCAGTGGGGTCCTCCTCGGTCTCCTACCATAGAACCCCATTTCATTGAGTTGGCGATGGGTGGTGTGAGTTGAAACTGTCGTACCTTGTGTCTGAAGGTCAGCTTGAATCTGTTTGGCAGTTGATTGAGGTGCTTTTTCCACCATTTGAACAATCCTTCGCTGCAATCTTCGATCAAGTTTCCTCTTGCGACCACGTCCAGGGAAGTTGGCTACAGTGCCATGGGCCTTAAACTTTCTGATAACATTGCGTACGGTGGACACAGGAACATCAAGTTCTCTGGAGATGGACTTGTAGCCTTGAGATTGTCCATGCTTGGCTACAATCTTGTGTCTGACCTCCTTAGACAATTTTCTGCGTTTCTTTCTTTTCTCCATGCTCATTGCGGTACACACAGTGACACAAAATAACAAAATCACTCATTTTCTCCATTGAAACTGGTTGAATGAATGATTTTTATATTGCCGGCACCTGCAACTCAACTCACCACAGGTGAGTTCAATTCCAAAGTAAAGGAGAACCACCTGCTTGAAATGTAATAATTTCTAACAACTTCTAAAAGGTGCCAATAATATTGTCCGGGCCATTTTAGGATTTCTCCGTGGAATAAGCTGAGATTTAGTAATTTTTTCAGCTTTTTTTTTTGTATTGTTCCACTGAAAACCAAAGGAAATACATTTGTGGATTCCAAAATATTTTCTTAATTTCAACAATTTTCTGGAAGAAATGGTGAATTATTTGAAAAAAAGTGCAAGGGTGGCAATATTTTTAGCCACGACTGTATATATATATATATACATCAAAAGCTGGAGTATTGCTCTGTATTATGGACGCTATGTCCACTGCTAATTCTATATAAGGAGGACTTGGTGAGTTGTTTTTTAAAAGATCACTTCTTGCTCCACCCACCCCAGGTAAGAATTATACATTGAGGTGATTTTAAATAATTACCACCTTCTTGTTTCAAAATGTCCCTCACCAAGGTGGTTTTAATGAATACTTTGTCCTTAGGTTGTTTTTTTTGGTAAGTAGGTGGGTTGTTCAGAACTCATAAGAATGGGATCCATAATAATCTAAGACATGTTACTTAAGGCAAGTATCATTGGTTGTATTTAATAATTACTTTCTTTGTTAGCTAGTTGTTCGAATCATGCACTGAGTTGTATACTGTATAATGGATTGTACCGAGTGATAGTTAAGAATCACTCTGTTGCTGAGATTGTATTTTTACCACTTCTACTTGTTTGGTTAGTTCAAGGTATTACTCACTGTAGTACGTTTCGTGATTACTATCAGAATACCGAGTTGCAATTTTAAATATCACACCATGAGGTGTTTGTAATTGTACGATTATTTCTTCAGGGAGGAGGTGCTCATGGTTACTAT
>NC_136267.1:6061197-6116197 GCF_964187855.1 Myxine glutinosa | reverse complement strand
GACGGGTCCATCGGCGAAGGGACCCCGAGGCTCTTCCGGGCCCCGGTCGAGGCTCCGACATTGCAGGCGCTCGCAGCTGTATCCGGGTCCGTCGCGGAACTCGAGGCCGTTGTCGAACACGGTCCGCTGGGGCGGGAACCCGGACGGAGCGCCTTGTTGGGCCCCATAATATTCGGGGCTCTGCTCGGGGATGTAGCTGTTCTGCGAATACTCTTCGCACGGAGGAAACTTGGGATCCACGTAGTTCGAGTTCATCAAGAAGGAACTCATGGCCATAAATTTCACAAGCAGGAAAATAGTAATTTTTCTCGCGTTTGTCGTTTTCTGCTAGCAAAGCCCTCCTCTACACGGGCAAAAGTGCAAAGTTGACTGGTCACGTGGCTCCAGAGGACCAATGGCGCGGCGCGATCCGGCTCGAGACGAGGCGGCAAAGGATGACAAATGTTCCCGAAGTGCACGTGCAACATCAGTACGAACGTGCTGGATTCGAATGTGCGACGGCGTCCGACGCGACAACGACGGCCTGTGACGTGCGTCTTCCGTGCTGGGAAGAATGATAAATCGTGCTGGGCAAGCACGGACCAGGTATAGTACCGAACGACAGGGACTTTGGGACAATTTCAAACATGTACGTAGATATGTGTGTACGTAATATGTAAATGTATAGACACAAAGTTACGTTCAAATCATAAATAGGAAACGTCAGCACATTAAAAAAAAATCATAATTAGGGATTTAAACAAATATTTCACAACAACCCCGATAAATGCAACAACTTCACTTTGAGTCGTTAGCTTCTTGATGTAGTTTTAAACACTTCAAATGTATTTGTACATTTTGCAACAACATCTGAAGCTTGGTCTCCAAATGTGCGTGAAGGAGTTAATTAAAGGGTTAAAGTTGGTGTTATGATTGAGGATAAAGTTCCTACATCGTGCTTGTGATACAATGATCGATACCATAGTATTGTACACAGTATTGTATGTACAGTGTTATCAGTGCGACAATATGCGCTTTGTCCGTGTTGTTATTGTCCTTCATTCCGTGGTGACGTTAGTGCGTATGTGCTTCTATGTACGAAACACGTCCGCACTTTGCTCTATACTTGCTACAGCCTCCGTGGAATGTCCTTGGAGGTTTATACAGACAAACATGGTCGATGACATGTGGCCGCCGATAAACACCTCCATAGAGCCGAACTTGTGCACACGCATCATAAATACACAAATTCGAGTCCACAGGGTACGTATAGACAGCCATGTACGCGGCGGACAACAATGCCGCTTTGTTATGTACACTGCTTTGTTACACATTGTCTAATTATCAACTGTCAAACGGACACTTTAACTACCCGAGCGTCCCCTGCATTGTTCACGACGTGACGGTTCTCAGGGTCAGGACTCGGTCCGCGAGTCGAGGCGAACTCGTCATTTTTACGCACAATGGCGGAATCACCGGATGGGGCGACGATGATTCGCCAACGATGGAACCGGGAAACGTCGTGTTAATGACTTTCAAGTTTTAATTTGTAATAATGGTGTTGTGTCTTCTTCTGGTCTTTCGTCGCACACTTTGAACATGACCCGATTTCGGGGATGAACGGTCTCTGCCGGGCAGAACAAGACGGACACCAGAACCCTGTACGTACACACGTACACACACACACACACACAGATATACACACACACACATAAACACACACACATACACATAAACACACATACACAAAAACACACACACATAAACACACATATACACACACACACATACACATAAACACACACACACACACACATAAACACACAAATACACATACACACATAAACACACATACACACACATACACACATATATACACACACATATATACACACACATACACACATAAACATACACATAAACACACATACACATACACATAAACACACACACATACACATAAACACACACACATACACATACACATAAACACAAACAAACACATAAACACATACACATAAACACACAAACACACATAAACACACATACACATAAACACACATACACATACACACACATAAACACACATACACACACATATAAACACACATAAACACACATACACATAAACACACATACACATACACACACATAAACACACATACACACACATATAAACACACACAAACACATATACACACACATATACACACAAACACACATAAACACACATATAAACACACATATAAACACACACAAACACATAAACACACATACACACACACACACAAACACACATAAACACACATATAAACACATATAAACACACATACACATAAACACACATACACATACACACACAAACACACATAAACACACACATACACACACATATAAACACACATATAAACACACATACACATAAACACACATACACATAAACACACATAAACACACATAAACATAAACACACATACACATACACATATAAACACACATACACACACATATAAACACACACAAACACATATACACACACATACACACACAAACACACATATAAACACACATATAAACACACACACACACACACACACAAACACACATAAACACATACACACACCATATGCTATATGACCGCGTTTGTGGCCGAGCTCGACCCCGATGTTCAGGAACCAACATCAATGGCGCGATAAATGCGAAGCAGAAGCACATTTAAAATGACGAAGTCCATGAGAGTTCACAGGTAAGTGTTTCATTCCCTCACCTCGATACGTATCATCATTCCGTGTTCCAGGCTCTGTTCTTGTGATACCAACAACGACCCTACAAAAATAGTAACACTCAAGATGGGGTAAACGAGGGATATTACATAACTGTACCTGGAACATCCTTACTGCCAATCCATACGTTCACACGTACAGTACAGATTTCCCTGCTCATTAATGTCAATCCATATATGTTCACCCGTACAGTAGAGATTTCCCCACTCAATACTGCTAATCCATACGTTCACGTGTACAGTACCGGTACAGATTTCCCGCTCATTACTGCCAATCCATACGTTCACACGTACAGTACAGATTTCCCTGCTCATTAATGTCAATCCATATACGTTCACCCGTACAATAGAGATTTCCCCACTCAATACTGCTAATCCATACGTTCACGTGTACAGTACCGGTACAGATTTCCCGCTCATTACTGCCAATCCATACGTTCACACGTACATTGCAGATTTCCCTGCTCATTAATGCCAATCCATATATGTTCACCCGTACAGTAGAGATTTCCCCACTCAATACTGCTAATCCATACGTTCACGTGTACAGTACCGGTACAGATTTCCCGCTCATTACTGCCAATCCATACGTTCACACGTACATTGCAGATTTCCCTGCTCATTAATGCCAATCCATATACGTTCACCCGTACAGTAGAGATTTCCCCACTCAATACTGCTAATCCATACGTTCACGTGTACAGTACCGGTACAGATTTCCCGCTCATTACTGCCAATCCATACGTTCACACGTACAGTACAGATTTCCCTGCTCATTAATGTCAATCCATATATGTTCACCCGTACAGTAGAGATTTCCCCACTCAATACTGCTAATCCATACGTTCACGTGTACAGTACCGGTACAGATTTCCCGCTCATTACTGCCAATCCATACGTTCACACGTACATTGCAGATTTCCCTGCTCATTAATGCCAATCCATATACGTTCACCCGTACAGTAGAGATTTCCCCACTCAATGCTGCTAATCCATACGTTCACGTGTACAGTACCGGTACAGATTTTCCCACTCAATACTGCTAATCCATACATTCACACGTACAGTACAGATTTTCCCCACTCATTACTGCCAATCCATACGTTCACATGTACAGTGCAGATTTTCCCACTCAATACTGCTAATCCATACATTCACACGTACAGTACAGATTTTCCCCACTCATTACTGCTAATCCATACGTTCACACGCACAGTACAGATTTTTCCCACTCATTACTGCTAATCCATACGTTCACATGTACAGTGCAGATTTTCCCGCTCATTACTGCTAATTCACACTTTACACATACAGTACAGATTTCCCCACTCATTACTGCTAATCCATTCGTTCACACGTACAGTACACATTTTCCCCACTCATTACTGATAATCCATACATTCACATGTACAGTACAGACTTTTCCCACTCATTACTGCTAATCCATACGTTCACACGCACAGTACAGATTTTTCCCACTCATTACTGCTAATCCATACGTTCACACGCACAGTACAGATTTCCCCACTCATTACTGCTAATCCATTCGTTCACACGTATAGTGCAGATTTTTCCCACTCATTGCTGATGATGAGTGGGAAACGTTCACTCGTACAGCATAGATTTTCCCACTCATTACTGCCAATCCATACGTTCACATGTACAGTGCAGATTTTCCCGCTCATTACTGCTAATCCATACGTTCACATGTACAGTGCAGATTTTCCCGCTCATTACTGCTAATCCATACGTTCACACGCACAGTACAGATTTTTCCCACTCATTACTGCCAATCCATACGTTCACATGTACAGTGCAGATTTTCCCGCTCATTACTGCTAATTCACACTTTACACATGCAGTACAGATTTCCCCACTCATTACTGCTAATCCATTCGTTCACACGTACAGTACACATTTTCCCCACTCATTACTGATAATCCATACATTCACATGTACAGTACAGACTTTTCCCACTCATTACTGCTAATCCATACGTTCACACGCACAGTACAGATTTTTCCCACTCATTACTGCTAATCCATACGTTCACATGTACAGTGCAGATCTTCCCGCTCATTACTGCTAATTCACACTTTTCACAAACAGTACAGATTTCCCCACTCATTACTGCTAATCCATTCGTTCACACGTATAGTGCAGATTTTTCCCACTCATTGCTGATGATGAGTGGGAAACGTTCACTCGTACAGCATAGATTTCCCCACTCATTACTGATAATCCATACATTCACATGTACAGTACATACTTTTCCCACTCATTACTGCCAATCCATACGTTCACACGTACAGTACAGATTTCCCAAATCATTTCTGCCAATCCATACGTTCACGTGTACAGTACAGATTTTCCCACTCAATACTGCTAATCCATACGTTCACTCGTGCAGTACAGATTTTCCCACTCATTACTGCTAATCGATACGTTCACGCGTACAATACAGATTTCCCAGCTCATTACTGATAATCCATACTTCACTCATACAGTATAGATTTCCCACTCAATACTGCCAATCCATACGTTCACTCGAACAGTAAGATTTCCCCGCTCATTACTGCTAATCCATACGTTCACTCGTGCAGTACAGATTTTCCCACTCATTACTGCTAATCGATACGTTCACACGTACAGTACAGATTTCCCAGCTCATTACTGCTAATCCATACGTTCACTCGAACAGTAAGATTTCCCCGCTCATTACTGCTAATCCATACGTTCACTCGTGCAGTACAGATTTTCCCACTCATTACTGCTAATCGATACGTTCACGCGTACAATACAGATTTCCCAGCTCATTACTGCTAATCCATACATTCACACGTACAGCACAGATTTTCCCACTAATCACTGCCAATCCATACGTTCACTCGAACAGTAAGATTTCCCCGCTCATTACTGCCAATCCATACGTTCACTCGTACAGTTCAGATTTCCCCGCTCATTACTGCTAATCCATACGTTCACACGTACAGTACACATTTTCCCCACTCATTACTGATAATCCATACTTCACTCATACAGTATAGATTTCCCACTCAATACTGCCAATCCATACGTTCACTCGTACAGTTCAGATTTCCCCGCTCATTACTGCTAATACATACATTCATACATACAGTACAGATTTTCCCACTCATCACTGCTAATCCATACGTTCACACGTACAGTACACATTTTCCCCACTCATTACTGATAATCCATACGTTCACTCGTACAGTATAGATTTCCCACTCAATACTGCCAATCCATACGTTCACTTGTACAGTACAGATTTCCCCGCTCATTACTGCTAATACATACATTCACACGTACAGTACACATTTTCCCCACTCATTACTGATAATCCATACGTTCACTTGTACAGTATAGATTTTCCCACTCAATACTGCCAATCCATACGTTCACTTGTACAGTACAGATTTTCCCCGCTCAATACTGCCAATCCATACATTCCCTCGTACAGTACAGATTTTCCCGCTCCTTTTGTGTACTTTGACATTAAAAATAAATATTCGTACGTTCTAATTATTGTTTGAAGGTAATACGATTAATTTGAATACACTGTAGGCCGACCGAATAATGACGTTATAAAGACCCCGATGTCGGTGAGACAGAGGGGACAAGTCCCCATCACTTCCAACGTTGGAATGAGAGGCGAGATGGGGGACGTGACACAGAATGAGGTCTCATCATTTTAATGGTTGATAATTTGATCGTTACCTGAACCGCCACCGAAGGTGCATGGAGGTTGTTGTGGTTTCACCGATCGGCCTGTTTGTGAACACGATATCTCAAAATTATGGACGATCCGGACGAAATTTGGTGGACAGGTTTAATTTGTGACAAGGACGAAATGATGTAGAGATTTTGGTGAAGATTCGAATGTGGATTCAGAGTTGTTCATTATTTGTGACGAATTTTATTTGTGAATTTAATTGAATTGTGTTAATTGAATTTAATTGAATTAAATGAATCATTATTTGTGAATTTAATTTGTGACGAGGATGAAATGATGTAGAGATTTTGGTGAAGATTCGAAAGTGGATTCGGATGAAATTTGGTGGACAGGATTAATTTGTGACAAGGACGAAATGATGTAGAGATTTTGGTGAAGATTCAAATGTGGATTCAGAGTTGTTCATTATTTGTGACGAATTTTATTTGTGAATTTAATTGAATTGTGTTAATTGAATTTAATTGAATTAAATGAATCATTATTTGTGAATTTAATTTGTGACGAGGATGAAATGATGTAGAGATTTTGATGAAGATTCGAAAGTGGATTCGGATGAAATTTGGTGGACAGGTTCAATTTGTGACAAGAATGAAATGATGTAGAGATTTTGGTGAAGATTCGAATGTGGATTCGGATGAAATTTGGTGGGCAGGTCGAATTTGTGACAAGAATGAAATGATGTAGAGATTTTGGTGAAGATTCGAATGTGGATTCGGATGAAATTTGGTGGACAGGATTAATTTGTGACAAGGACGAAATGATGTAGAGATTTTGGTGAAGATTCGAATGTGGATTCGGATGAAATTTGGTGGACAGGATTAATTTGTGACAAGGACGAAATGATGTAGAGATTTTGGTGAAGATTCGAAAGTGGATTCGGATGAAATTTGGTGGACAGGTTCAATTTGTGACAAGGACGAAATGATGTAGAGATTTTGGTGAAGATTCGAAAGTGGATTCGGATGAAATTTGGTGGACAGGTTCAATTTGTGACAAGGACGAAATGATGTAGAGATTTTGGTGAAGATTCGAAAGTGGATTCGGATGAAATTTGGTGGGCAGGTCGAATTTGTGACAAGAATGAAATGATGTAGAGATTTTGGTGAAGATTCGAATGTGGATTCGGATGAAATTTGGTGGACAGGATTAATTTGTGACAAGGACGAAATGATGATGAGATTTTGGTGAAGATTCGAAAGTGGATTCGGATGAAATTTGGTGGGCAGGTCGAATTTGTGACAAGGACGAAATGATGTAGAGATTTTGGTGAAGATTCGAAAGTGGATTCGGATGAAATTTGGTGGACAGGTTCAATTTGTGACAAGGACGAAATGATGATGAGATTTTGGTGAAGATTCGAATGTGGATTCGGATGAAATTTGGTGGACAGGTTCAATTTGTGACAAGGACGAAATGATGATGAGATTTTGGTGAAGATTCGAATGTGGATTCGGATGAAATTTGGTGGACAGGATTAATTTGTGACAAGGACGAAATGATGTAGAGATTTTGGTGAAGATTCGAAAGTGGATTCGGATGAAATTTGGTGGGCAGGTCGAATTTGTGACAAGAATGAAATGATGTAGAGATTTTGGTGAAGATTCGAATGTGGATTCGGATGAAATTTGGTGGACAGGTTCAATTTGTGACAAGGACGAAATGATGATGAGATTTTGGTGAAGATTCGAATGTGGATTCGGATGAAATTTGGTGGACAGGATTAATTTGTGACAAGGACGAAATGATGTAGAGATTTTGGTGAAGATTCGAATGTGGATTCGGATGAAATTTGGTGGACAGGATTAATTTGTGACAAGGACGAAATGATGTAGAGATTTTGGTGAAGATTCGAAAGTGGATTCGGATGAAATTTGGTGGACAGGTTCAATTTGTGACAAGGACGAAATGATGTAGAGATTTTGGTGAAGATTCGAATGTGGATTCGGATGAAATTTGGTGGACAGGATTAATTTGTGACAAGGACGAAATGATGTAGAGATTTTGGTGAAGATTCGAATGTGGATTCGGATGAAATTTGGTGGACAGGATTAATTTGTGACAAGGACGAAATGATGTAGAGATTTTGGTGAAGATTCGAATGTGGATTCGGATGAAATTTGGTGGACAGGATTAATTTGTGACAAGGACGAAATGATGTAGAGATTTTGGTGAAGATTCGAAAGTGGATTCGGATGAAATTTGGTGGACAGGTTCAATTTGTGACAAGGACGAAATGATGATGAGATTTTGGTGAAGATTCGAATGTGGATTCGGATGAAATTTGGTGGACAGGATTAATTTGTGACAAGGACGAAATGATGTAGAGATTTTGGTGAAGATTCGAATGTGGATTCGGATGAAATTTGGTGGACAGGTTCAATTTGTGACGAGGACGAAATGATGTCGAGATTTTGAAGAAGATTCGAATGTGGATTCAGATGAAATTTGGTGGACAGGTTTGATTTGTGACAAGAATGAAATGATGTTGAGATTTTGATGAAGATTCGAATGTGGATTCAGATGAAATTTGGTGGACAGGTTTGATTTGTGATGAGGATGAAATGATGTTGAGATTTTGATGAAGATTCGAATGTGGATTCGGATGTGGATTCGGATGAAATTTGGTGGACAGGATTAATTTGTGACAAGGACGAAATGATGTAGAGATTTTGGTGAAGATTCGAAAGTGGATTCGGATGAAATTTGGTGGACAGGTTCAATTTGTGACAAGGACGAAATGATGATGAGATTTTGGTGAAGATTCGAATGTGGATTCGGATGAAATTTGGTGGACAGGATTAATTTGTGACAAGGACGAAATGATGTAGAGATTTTGGTGAAGATTCGAATGTGGATTCGGATGAAATTTGGTGGACAGGTTCAATTTGTGACGAGGACGAAATGATGTCGAGATTTTGAAGAAGATTCGAATGTGGATTCAGATGAAATTTGGTGGACAGGTTTGATTTGTGACAAGAATGAAATGATGTTGAGATTTTGATGAAGATTCGAATGTGGATTCAGATGAAATTTGGTGGACAGGTTTGATTTGTGATGAGGATGAAATGATGTTGAGATTTTGATGAAGATTCGAATGTGGATTCGGATGAAATTTGGTGGACAGGTTTAATTTGTGACAAGGACGAAATGATGATGAGATTTTGGTGAAGATTCGAATGTGGATTCGGATGAAATTTGGTGGACAGGTTTAAATTTGTGACAAGGACGAAATGATGTAGAGATTTTGGTGAAGATTCGAATGTGGATTCGGATGAAATTTGGTGGACATGTTGAATTTGTGACAAGGACGAAATGATGAGATTTTGGTGAAGATTCGAATGTGGATTCGGATGAAATTTGGTGGACAGGTTGAACTTGTCACGAGGACGAAATGATGTTGAGATTTTGGTGAAGATTCGAATGTGGATTCGGATGAAATTTGGTGGACAGGTTGAACTTGTCACGAGGACGAAATGATGTTGAGATTTTGGTGAAGACCTGAATGTCGATACAGACGAAATTTCGTGGCGAAGTTGAAATTGTGACAAGGACGAAATGATAATGAGATGAGATTTTGGTGAAGATCCGAATGTGGATTCATCCGAAATTTGGTGGATAGGTTGAACTTGTGACGAGGACAAAATGATGATGAGATTTTGGTGAAGATTCGAATGTGGATTCGGACGAGATTTGGTGGACAAGTTGAATTTGTGACCAGGATGAAATGAGGTTGAGATTTTGGTGAAGATCCGAATGTGGATTCGGACGAAATTTGGTGGACAAGTTGAATTTGTAACAAGAATGAAATGATGATGAGATTTTGGTGAAGATTCGAATGTCGATGCAGACGAAATTTTGTGGACAGGTTGAATTTGTGACAAGGATGAAATGATGCGATTTTCGTGAAGATTCGAATGTGGATTCGGATGAAATTTTGTGGACATGTCGAATTTGTGACAAGGACGAAATGATGATGAGATTTTGGTGAAGATTCGAATGTGGATTCGGATGAAATTTGGTGGGCAGGTCGAATTTGTGACAAGGATGAAATGATGTGGAGATTTTGAGGAAGATTCGAATGTAGATTCGGAAGAATGGTGTGTTCGGGAGAACCCTTTTGTTCATATGTGTTCTGTACCGTCCTCCAAACAGTGATGACTCCATTTACATTTCGCTGTCTGACAACATGGACCAACTTCTATCAACTCATCCAAACTCTCTTCCTCATATGTGGCGACTTCAACTGTCATCATGCCAGCTGGCTGGGTGTGGGTTCCTCTCTCACCCGCCATGGCACCTTAGCAAAGGACTTCTGCGACTCATTGGGACTGACACAATCTGTCAATTTCCCGACCCGGATCTCAGTCAATGGAGTATCTTCTCTTCTAGACTTGGTTATGACTAACTTCCGTGCAAATGTCTGCTGCTCTTCTTCTGCTATAATCGGTTCTTCTGATCATGTGCTTGTTAAAGTGGACATCTCTCTGGTCAGTCTCAGAGAGCCTCCTCAGCGCCGACGAGTCTGGCATTTCACTCAGGCTGACTGGTACGGGCTGCAAGCAGCCATCAATCATCTGGACTGGTCTCCCATCTCTACTGCCTCATACATCAATTCTTCCTGGGAATTCTTCCAAAGTAAACTGCTCTCTCTCATGCACAGATTTATCCCATCTCGTCTTCAGTTGTCTTACCCTTCCTCCCATCCATGGTACACTGAATCTTGTTGTGAGGCAGTTGCCCTGAAACAACTTGCCTTCGCCTCTTGAAAGCCAAATCCAACTGAAGGTAATCTCAGCTCCTTCCACCAAGTTCGGAACAAGTGTGTGTCTACCCTCAGGAGTGCCAGGAAGCACTATCTCTCCTCACTCAAGAATGAACTCTCAAACATGTCTCCTTCCTCCAAATCCTGGTGGCATCTGGTCAAATCCGTTTCTGATGTTTGTTCCCCCTCCATCCCCTCCCTTACCTCAAATGGCTACACAGTTGACACCGCACGTGACAAAGCAGAATGCCTCACCTCTGTGTTTGCCTCACAATCTTGTGTCCCAAACCCATCTCTCTCTGTTCCCACCTTTCCCAGTCGAACCCAACTGCTCCTGGACTCTGTGTCCTTCTCTCCTGACAAGGTGGAGAAGTTTTTATCAAACCTCGACTCTGATTCTGCAACTGGACCAGACGGCATCAGCCCACGGGTCCTAAAATCCTGCTCTGCCGCTCTATCTCACCCTCTCTCTGTTCTTTTCACCCTCTCTTTTGCTCAAGGTCATCTGCCAGCATCTTGGAAATCAGCAAACATTACCGCTTTACAAAAAAAAGGTGCAAAAACACTTGCAACTACAGACCAATCAGCCTGCTCCCAATTATCAGCAAAGCCATGGAATTCATGATTGCTTCGGATATCAAATCCTTCCTGTTCTCCAATGGCTTGATCTCTGATCATCAATTTGGATTCAGACCGGGTCATTCTACTCTGTACATGTTGCTTCTGCTGTCTCAACAATGGATGGATGTCCTCAATGCCAAACAGGAAATTAGAGCGGTCTCCCTCGACATAACACGTGCCTTCGATACGGTCTGGCACCCAGCTCTGCTCACCAAACTATCCTCCTATGGTATCCATGGAAATCTTCATGCATGGCTTGCGGACCTCCTCTCTGGTCGTAGTCAACGTGTGGCCCTGATAGTCCAGGAGCCAGTTTTCAAGAGAGGCCTAGAAAATGAGTTTCGTGCAACACCCACGACACAGTTGGTTTGTCATTTCAGGGTGCTTGGGATACATCTGTAGAACAAATCCAGCCCTGATGTACAGTGAAATTGTGGCAGCAACAATAAATGGCAGCCACTTTTCTATTAAGGGGTAGCGTAAAGCTCGAAATTGACGATTTTTTTTTGTATTTTGTTTTTTCAGCTCTTCCAATAGGGATTCTTCAACATTATAATTAAAAGGATAGTGGGAAGTATGAGGGGATTTTCGTTATGCTGTTCAAGTGTGATTTAAAAAAAATTATTATTATTATACCTTGTATTATACCCAGAACACACAAAATCGCTGAAATATGTAGTTTTTGCTTTTCGACTGTAATTATGCAATATCATCTTTATGTTGTTCAAATGCGGTTATGGTTGTAATATGATATATCTTGATGATCTTTTCAAGAAACAAAATTGGACAATCCTTAAGTAAAGTCAGAAAAATATAGATTTCGTTTCCCCTTAAATCATCAAC
Source organism: Myxine glutinosa (assembly GCF_964187855.1). Taxonomy (NCBI): domain Eukaryota; kingdom Metazoa; phylum Chordata; class Myxini; order Myxiniformes; family Myxinidae; genus Myxine; species Myxine glutinosa. The sequence continues at coordinate 6,103,453 of NC_136267.1, read as the reverse complement.
CCCACTCCTGTTATGACCAAAAGTCCACAAGTAATCTCAGCAAAAATATCTCACCAGGTCAAATCTGGCTGCGTATCATAACCATAGTCATTCACTGAACATTACAATGTTAACATATAACTGTTATTTGTTGTATTATTAAAATAAACACATATTTTGCTACTGAATCATCCTCTAAGTGGTATAAAATCACGAAAATGTCATCATTAATCTTCCTCATCATCATCTTCTGAGTCGCTTGTGGTAGGTTCTGTGTTTGGGTTTTTGCATTGTTCACCTCCCATGCAAGTGCAGGCTTCTGTGCATGGCATGTTATTGTTCTTGCAGGCACACACGTGGCTGCGTTGACATGCAGACATTTTACACTTGCACGCGGTCAGCTCAACTAGTCCAACTGGAGCAGGGTCTTTGGTCATGAGGGTGGGCTGGAGAGTTCCATCTTCGATGTTCCATCCATTACCATCTGGCTTTGGTAGTGCTTGGTTGGGGAGCAATGACTTCTTCCAGATGAATGATTGATAGTTAGCTCGATAAATGTGTTGCCTAATACTGTCAGATGTTGGTGGTAGGCATTCACTCTTCTGCCTTTTCTGGCTATGACAGCTATGACATGACAGCTATGACATGCGAAATATAAAACTATTTTATAACATACACATATACAGACTTGGCATTTAATATGGAATTTTTTTTTTTCTTGACTTGGGTTTAATTTCTTAGCTCAGTATATCAATCTGGTGAGTTTCTTTTACACTTTGGTGATTTATTTGTTAAAAGAACCATGTCACTAATTGTCTGTCACAGCAAGAAGTCAACAACAGGATTATATCACAGGTGGCGTGGCAAAATGTACGGACAGGTGCATTTGATGATTGGCTTCACAGTCGGGTATACAAGGGTTGTTGCGTTCTGTATTCGTGGAAAACAACTGCTGCACGTCTCCAAAAGTTATTGCCGCTTCCTCTGGAGATGGTCTGTCAACTCGACAATGCTGTTTGTCATGGAGTGGTGGCTTTACGACATTATGGCATGAAAGAGCATGTTATTCCTCAGCAGTATGGCATCACTCAAGGTCAGGTGTCAAAGATCCTGAAACGAAATGCTCAGAGGGGTGTCCCTACTCCAATACCGAAGCCAGGACGTCCCCGCAGAACCACAAGGAGGGATGATCGCCAGCTGCACCGGTTAGTCCGCAATGGCCATACCAAGTCAGCTAATCGGCTTAGGGCTGAGTGGCAGCAACTGACAAATGTGCCTGTATCCAGAAGGCTAGTCAACCAACGACTGGTTCAAGCAGGCTATCGTGCCAGGCGTCCCCTGAGAAAGCCACGCCTGACCAGACAACACCGCCAGTGCCGATTGCAGTGGGCCAGAGAGCACTGTCAATGGCAGCCAGGACACTGGAATGACGGGATCTTCAGTGACGAGTCTATATTTCTGTTCTATCGTCAAGATGACCGTGTCTGAGTGCGCAGACAAGTGCATGAAGCCTACAACAAAGATTGTATAGTGCCAAGAGTCCAAGCTGGAGGTGGTGGGGTGACCGTTTGGGCTCCTTTTCATGCAGGGGGCAAAACTGACCTGGTTGTTCTGAATGGAAACCTGAACCAGTTCAAGTACAGGGCCATTCTGGAAGAAACATTGCTTCCATTTGCTCGTGCAGCCTTTCGAGGAAACTTTGTCTTCCAAGATGACAATGCACGGCTTCATTGTGCTCGCATGATCCAACACTTTCTTGCTGACCGTGGTGTAGAGCATATGGAGTGGCCTGCCATGTCCCCGGATATAAATCCGATAGAGAACTTTTGGGCAGAATTAACGCGTCAAATCGACCACTTGGACCAGTAGCCGACCTCTGTGCGTGAATTGCAGCAGGCTATTGTCACTGCATGGCAAGCGATTCCTGTCCAAACCTTGGCACATCTCGTGAACAGCATGCCTCAATGTGTACGTGCTCTCCTGAATGCTCGTGGGGGTTACACGAAGTACTGAACTGTAATTTTACTGTCCATAATCCCAGTCGTAATTTAACTTTTGTATTTGTTAAAAAAAATTTTGGCTAATGTGCAAAATAAAGAGATACTTCTGGAAAACGTACAGAAGTTTAACACAGTACTGTCCGTGAATTGAGTTCGATATGAGTTTACATCACTTTCAAGGATCAATTTATTTGTTTCGAAATGTCAAACGTGGTTTTTGTTTCTTTTAAAGGTCACATTAACAAAATCTAGAATAATTTCAACATAATTCCAATGAACTTTTGGTTCTAAGACATCTTGAAATGTAAGTTCACCCCCACAAAAAAAATACTCCATATTAAATGCCAAGTCTGTAGATGTCTCATACTCATGAATGAAACTTTCACAACAAAATTGGATGTATCTTGCCTGTAGGGGCTAAGAGAAAAAATAAATAAATGAAATCCTTCAAAATCTCAGATTTACACCTCGGACACCACCCCCCTCATAGAAAAGTGGCTGCCATTTATTGTTGCTGCCACAATTCAACTGTACATCAGGGCTGGATTTGTTCTATAGATGTTCCCCAATCACCTGGAAGTGACAAACCAACTGTGTAGTGGGTGTTGCACGAAACCATTTTGAGCAGATTCTGGCTCCTGGACTATGAATGGATTTCTCTCATCTCCCCTTCCTGTTCTGGCTGGAGTTCCCCAAGGTAGTGTTCTGGTCCCTGTGCTATTTCTGCTCTTCACCAATGATCTCTCCGACTCTCTGGAAAACCCTCTCTATCACTTTGCTGATGACTCCACTCTCTGCTGCTCCATTCCTCATCCCTCAGATCGGCAGTCTGCAGCCTCCTCACTATCTGCAGACCTGGACAAAATCACAGACTGGTCAAACAAGTGGAACATGTCTTTCAATCCTGACAAATCTCACACTCTTACTATGTCTCTCCAAAAAGACCGACTGGAAAACCCTCCCATCTACTTTCTCAATAATCCTCTTCAAGTTCTGTCAATCAAGGTTTGGGTCTCACTGTCTGCCATGATCTTTCTTGGGAAAACCACATTTCCAAGCTGGCCTCCAAAGCCAGTCGCCGACTGGGCATCCTCCATCGTGCGAAGTCCTTCCTTGGTACACCTGAGCTCCTCACCACATACTGTACAAGGCTTTCATCCGCAGCTCAATGGAATACTGTTACCCCCTCTGAGCCGGTGCTCGTGCCTCACACCTAGCTCGGCTTCACGCTGTTGAAACCAAAGCTTTCAGAATCATTGGACTCTCCTGCAATGAAGCTAACACCGAGGGCCTTTCACTCACTCACCGCAGGCAGGTTGGTGGTCTTTCTGTCTTCTACGACTCCTCTCCGGCCTTGCTCAAGATCTGCCAGCAACCCTCTTATGGTTAAAATGCCAAAATCTAGGCTCTCTGCTCACCTTCACTCTTTCATTCCTCTTTTCTCCCACCTCTGGAACAAACTCCCCCACTCCCTTCAATCCCACTCCTCCCTCCAGGTCTTTAAAACAGCTGTTTCCCATCCTCTCATCTTCCCCCATCCAAAACCTTGATCTTTTCTAACCCCGCGAATTCACCCCAGATACACTTTTTTGAAATTTCAACTTCTTTCCTGTAAGTCCTTGCAGTGTCCATATGTTTTATACCTCTCCCACCTCCCCCCAAGCCTTCTCCCTCCCACATTTCTCTCGATGTCCTTGCTCTCAAATGTTGTTTGTGTCCTTCCCTCTCTCCCCATCTTGTCTACCGCTCCCCTTATTTTGTGTTTTATGTGTCGGTTTGACTTTTTGTGGGATTAATGTTCACTTTTTCACGAACCTCGATCTTGTATACAAAAAATACAAAAAAAACCATTTGTGACAAGGACGAAATGATGTAGAGATTTTGGTGAATATCCGAATCGGTCCCCTTGTGTTTTATACTTCTCCCACCCCCCCCCACCCCCCCTTCCCACGCCTCCTGCCCCCAAGCCCTCTCCCTCCCACACTTCTCCCTGCTCTCAAATGTTGTGGTTGTGTGCTTCCCTTTCTCTCCCCATCTCGTCTTCCGCTCCCTCTTTTTGTATATTTTGTTTGTCTGGTTGAGTTGTTTGTGAAAGAAATCTTTCTTAGCTCTTTCTCTCTTTAGCTCTTTCACGTTAGGTCTTTCACGAGCCTCGATTCAGTATACAAAAAAAAAGAAAAAAGAAAAAAAAAGTCTATACAGACGAAATTTTGTGGACAGTTTGAATTTGTGACAAGGACGAAATGATGAGATTTTGGTGAAGATTCGAATGTGGATTCGGACGGAATTTGGTGGACAGGTTGAATCTGTGACAAGGACGAAATGATGAGATTTTGGTGAAGCTCCGAATGTCGATCCGGACGAAATTTGGTGGACAAGTTGAATTTGTGACATGGACGAAATGATGATGAGATTTTGGTGAAGATTCGAATGTGGATTCGGATAAAATTTGGTGGACAGGTTGAATTTGTGACATGGACGAAATGATGATGAGATTTTGGTGAAGATTCGAATGTGGATTCGGATGAAATTTGGTGGACAAGTTGAATTGTGACAAGGACGAAATGATGAGATTTTGGTGAAGATTCGAATGTGGATTCAGATGAAATTTGGTGGACAAGTTGAATATGTGACAAGGATGAAATGATGAGATTTTGGTGAAGATCCGAATGTCGATCCGGAGACGAAAATTAAAAAAAATTGCAAAGTGATTTTTCACCATTGAGTGAAAGGGCCCAAAACGGTAGATATCACGATATTTCAAAAAGTTGTGACTGACTTATGACAAAAGTATGTGGTTGAGTTGGTTCGGCGACAAGAACCAGCCGTTAGATTTTGGTTCAGGTCCGAATCCATATCCGCCATATCAGTGGTTTCCAAAACGTGAACTGTTCAGCCTGGCCGAGGTATGCTCTCCACCGAGTGGCGTTCTAGTTGTTATTGCAATTATTATTACTTGGGAGATACCCGTGCTATGCACGGGTGGGAGGCCAGAAGCAAACAGGCAATGCAGATACGGCGAATGCTAAAGCATGAAACCAATAAATTCCACATTCCTGTAGCATCTTCAGTCACACGTCAGACATGGACAGCAAGTTCGTGAAGGACTTCCATGAAAAACGTACCCGTTGGGCTGATCCGAGGATCTCACCAAACCGTCCGATCGGTAGTAGCGACGGGCGGTGTGTACAAAAGGCAGGGACTTAATCAACGTGAGCTGATGACTCATGCTTACTGGGAATTCCTCGTTCGTGGGACACTGTCTCAAGCCCCAGTCCCCATCACGGATGGGGCTCAGCGGTTTACCCGATCCTGACGGCGAAGGGCTAGGTACACGCTGGCCTGTCCAGAGTAGCGTGCGTGCGGCCCCGGACATCGAAGGGCATTAAACGTTCATTAAGCATTAAACGTTCATTAAACATTAAACGCTCATTAAAGGATTACGAAACGAAAAACATTACGAAATTACGTTCACACCGTCACGTCAAACACTACCGTGAACACATACATCATCACAATGAGAACATCGTCACAATGAACGTTATGCGAACGTGAATGCTATGCGGGAGTCCAAACCTGAGAATGCTGGAGACCAAAGCTGAAATTGGGAAAACTAAATAGCCTATTTTACTCCTGGAGATTCCAGGATCACCCACCCAAAATATATTTGCGATCGGTTCAGCAGTTTTTACGGTACCTTCAAACAGACGGATGGACATTTGGTGAATTATAGTAAGATCATCAGAATGAGAACATCGTCACAATGAACGTTATGCGAACGCGAATGTTATGCGGGAGTCCAAACCTGAGAATGCTGGAGACCAAAGCTGAAATTGGGAAAACTAAATATTGGGAAAACATCACCTATCTTTGAGGTTTTGCGCATGCGCAAGATTGGAGGTCACGTTTTTCGAAGCTGTTCCATGCGCTCACACTTTCGAAGCTAAGTAATTTTTTCACATTTGTGTTTTTGTCGAGACTGTATCTATCTTTCGGTGTGTGTACCTATAGCGTGTCTTTAGGAAAATTTTCGGTGTTAATTTTTCATACATGTATACACAATCGTCGGTTAATTCGTGTCGCGTATTCTGAGGCCTAGTACTAGTAGGCTTAGGCTACCGTCTCCGACCTTGTGGTTTTGTTTTCTCTTGTGGTTTTCTCTCACCTTGGAGCATCTTCTCTTCTGGACTTGGTTATGACTAACTTCCCTGAAAATGTCTGCTGCTCTTATTCTGCTCCAATCGGCTCTTCTGATCATGTGCTTGTTAAAGTGGACATCTCTCTGACCATTCTCAGAGAGCCTCCTCAGCGTCCTCGAGTCTGGCATTTCACTCAGGCCAACTGGCACGGTCTTCAAGCAGCCATCAATCATCTAGACTGGTCTCCCATCTCTACCGCCTCTGACATCAACTCATCCTGGGAATTCTTCCAAAGTAAATTGCTCTCTCTCATGCACAGATTTATCCCATCTCGTCTTCAGTTGTCATACCCTTCCTCCCGTCCATGGTACACGGATTCTTGTGGTGAGGCTATTGCCCAGAAACAACTTGCTTTCGTCTCCTGGAAAGCAAATCCAACGGAAGGAAATCTCATTTCCTTTCACAAAGCCCGAAACAAGTGTGTGTCCACCCTCAGGAGAGCCAGGAAACAATATCTCTCCGTTCTCAGGACCGAACTCTCTTATCTGTCTCCCTCTTCCAAATCCTGGTGGCGTCTGGTCAAATCTGTTTCTGGTGTTTGTTCCCCCTCCATCCCCTCCCTCACCTCAAATGGCCACACGGCTGACTCCGCACGTGAAAAAGCTGAATGCCTCAACTCTGTGTTTGCCTCTAAATCTTGTGTCCCAAACCCATCCCTCTCTGTACCCACTGTACCCAGTCGTACCCAGCTGCTCCTGGACTCTGTGTCCTTTCCTCCTGACAAGATGGAAAAGTTTCTGTCAACGCTCGACTCGGATTCTGTAACTGGACCTGACGGCATCAGCCCACGGGTCCTAAAATCCTGTTCTTCCGCTCTTTCACTCCCTCTCTCTGTTCTCTTCACCCTCTCTTTTGCTCAAGGTCATCTTCCATCTGCTTGGAAATCTGCCAACATCACCGCTTTGCACAAAAAAGGTGCAAAAACAGATCCCAGCAACTACAGACCAATCAGCCTTCTCCCAATTATCAGCAAAGTCATGGAATCCATCATTGCTTCAGATATGAAATCTTTCCTCTTCTCCAATGGCTTGATCTCTGACCATCAATTTGGTTTCAGATCTGGACACTCTACTCTGGACATGTTGCTTCTGCTTTCTTAACAATGGATGGAGGTCCTCAATACCAAACAGGAAATTAGAGCAGTCTCCCTTGACAGATCACGTGCCTTCGATACGGTCTGGCACCCCGCTCTGCTCACCAAACTCTCCTCTTTTGGTATCCATGGCAATCTCAATGCATGGCTGGCGGACTTCCTCTCTAGTCATAGTCAACGTGTGGCCCTGAATGGGTTTCTCTCATCTCCTCTTCCTGTTCAGGCTGGAGTTCCACAAGGCAGTGTTCTGGGCCCTGTGCTTTTTCTGGTCTTCATCAATGATCTCTCTGACTCTCTTGAAAATCCTCTCCATCTCTTTGCTGATGACTCTACTCTCTGTCGCTCCATTCTTCATCCCTCAGATCGGCAGTCTGCAGCCTCCTCACTCTCTGCAGACCTGGACAAAATCACAGACTGGGCAAACAAGTGGAACATGTCTTTCAATCGTGACAAATCTCACACTCTTACGATGTTTCTCCGAAAAGACCGACTGGACAACCCTCCCATCCACTTTCTCAATAATCCTCTCCAAGAAGTTCTGTCACTCAAGCTTTTGGGTCTCACTATCTGCCATGATCTTTCCTGGGAAACCACATTTCAAATCTGGCCTCCAAAGCCAGTCGCCGACTGGGCATCCTCTGTCGTGCGAAGGCCTTCCTTGGCACACCTGAGCTCCTCACCACATACAAGGCTTTCATCCGCAGCTCAATGGAATACTGCTCTCCCCTCTGGGCTGGTGCTCCTGCCTCACACCTAGCTCATCTTCATGCTGTTGAAACCAAAGCATTCAGAATCATTGGAATCTCCCGCGATGAAGCTAGCTCCAAGGGCCTCTCACTCACTCACCACAGGCAGGTTGGTGGTCTTTCCGTCTTCTACCGACTCCTCTCTGGCCTTGCCCCCCCAGCTCTCTCTGGGCTCTGTCCCGCAAATATTCCTACAGGTCGCACAAGATCTGCCTGCAACCCTCTTATGGTCAAACTGCCAAAATCAAGACTCTCTGCTCACCTTCACTCCGTCATTCCTCTTTTCTCCCGCCTCTGGAACAAACTCCCTCACTCTCTTCAATCCCACTCCACCCTCCAGGTCTTTAAAACAGCTGTTCACCACCATCTCTTATCTTCCCCCATCCAAAACCTTGATCTTTTCTACCCCCGCTAATATCACCCAAATCCCACTTTTTTGAAATACCAACTTCTGTCCTGGAAGTCCTTGGTGTCCTTGTGTTTTATACTTCTCCCTCCCCCCCCCCCCCCTCCTTCCCACGCCTCCTCCCCCCAAGCCCTCTCCCTTCCACACATCTCCCTGCTCTCAAATGTTGTGTTTGTGTGCTTCCCCTTCTCTCCCCATCTTGTCTTCCGCTCCCTCTTTTTATATATTTTGTTTGTCTGGTCGATTTGTTTGTGAAGTAAATGTTAGCTCTTTCACGAGCCTCGATTCAGTATACAAAAAAAAGGGAAAAAAAAAAAAAGCGGTTCGTCGAATGCACTGCAATTACTTTCGTTCTCTGTTTCGTCCCAGTCGTTCACCCCATACTTCCTTGTTTAATATCTCAACTTAAAAAAAAAAAAACCAAAAAAATATTTCCTTCTCAGTTCTTATTCGTTTATTTGTTGTTCTTATTTGTTCGTTCGTTCTTCGTTCACGTTGTTCGTGATCACGCGATCACGTGGTTAGAAATGTTTAATGTTTCCCCTGAAGAACTGTATTCTGTCATATATTATAACACCTTTTCCTTCTTCTCCTATAAAAGGATGCTTTCGTCTTGCTCACCAAATCTATTCATTCCAAAAAAAAATACCATCTCTTACAGTTCCTCTTTTCTACATTCCCGAAACTCTCCAGCCCTCACCCCTCCTTCAGCGTCCTCAAACGTATTTTTGACTCGAAGGTCACAAGAAACTCATTTTGCAACAAATGTTCGTTTCCCATTAATCGTACACTTTCGAAAATCCAATCTCACCCCTCCCCTCCAAATCTTCCCCATCACCCCTTCCCTCCAAAACTTCCCCATCCCCCCTCCCCTCCAAAACTTCCCCATCACCCCTCCCCTCCAAATCTACCCCCTTACCCCTCCCCTCCAAATCTTCCCCATCACCCATCTCTTTCAAATTTCCCCCTTGCCCCTCCCCTCCAAATCTTCCCCATCAACCATCCCATTCAAATCTTCCCCCTTGCCCCTCCCCCTCCAAATCTTCGCCATCACCCCTCCCCTCCAAAACTTCCCCATCACCCCTCCCCTACAAATCTACCCCCTTGCCCCTCCCCTCCAAATCTTCCCCATCACCCATCTCTTTCAAATCTTCCCCCTTGCCCCTCCCCTCCAAATCTTCCCCATCATCCATCCCTTTCAAATCTCCACCCTTGCCCCTACCCTCCCCTCCCTCCTAAATTCCCCCCACACCCCTCCCCTCCGAGACTCGACCTCGCTCCTCCCCTCCTAGACTCCCCTCTCACACCTCCTCCTCAAAGCATCCTCCCTGCTTCTTCCCCCTTCCAACTTTCACCTTCATCTCCCCCAACCTTCTGCCTCGCTCTTCCCCCTCCTCAAATAACACCTCACTGTGCCTCACCCAATCTCCATCAAACCTTTTGTCCACCCCATTCTTCCCTTTCTCCAAGCGATTCTGAAATCTCTGAAATCTCTGACACACCTTCAACAGCTCTCCCTACCTCTTCCTCCTCTTCCCCATCTTACCCTACCCCTCCCCCCCCGTTCTGTATCCGATGCTCCCCCTTCCTCTTCATTAACGGTATGGACCTCAAACATCCGGGGCCTTCGCTCAAACTTGACTGATCTCTCCATACAGGTTGCTTCTGACAAACCAGATGTGATCTGGTTAACAGAAACTTTCTTCCTTTATGATGTCTCTGATTCCTTGGTATCTCTCCCAGGTTACTCCCTCCTCCGGTTTGATAGACCTGAGCCTCGTCCTGGAGGTGGGGTTGTTATCTTTATAAAAAACTCTCTTCCTCACTCGCCCTCCACTGCCCTTTCTCCACCTCACCCCCAGGAATACCTTTGGCTATGGCTTCCCCTTCGCTCCCACCTTTTGTTCATATGTGTGTTGTACCGTCCACCAAACAGTGATGACTCCATCTACATCTCGCTGTCTGATAATATTGACCAACTTCTATCTACCCATCCCAACTCTCTCTTCCTCATATGTGGTGATTTCAATGGTCACCATGCCAGTTGGCTGGGTGTGGGTACCTCTCTCACCAGCCATGGCTCTTCAGCAAAGGACTTCTGCGACTCACTGGGACTGACACAATCTGTCAATTTCCCGACCCGGATCTCAGTCAACAGAGCATCTTCTCTTCTGGACTTGGTTATGACTAACTTACCTGAAAATGTCTGCTGCTCTTCTTCTGCTCCAATCGGCTCATCTGATCATGTGCTTGTTAAAGTGGACATCTCTCTGACCATTCTCACAGAGCCTCCTCAGCGTCGACGAGTCTGGCATTTCACTCAGGCCAACTGGCATGGTCTTCAAGCAGCCATCAATCATCTGGACTGGTCTCTCATCTCTACCGCCTCTGACATCAACTCATCCTGGGAATTCTTCCAAAGTAAATTGCTCTCTCTCATGCACAGATTTATCCCATCTCGTCTTCAGTTGTCATACCCTTCCTCTCGTCCATGGTACTTGTGGTGAGGCTGTTGCCCAGAAACTACTTGCTTTCGTCTCCTGGAAAGCAAATCCAACGGAAGGAAATCTCATTTCCTCTCACAAAGCCCGAAACAAGTGTGTGTCCACCCTCAAGAGAGCCAGGAAACAATAACTCTCCATTCTCAAGACCGAACTCTCTTATCTGTCTCCCTCTTCCAAATCCTGGTGGCGTCTGGTCAAATCTGTTTCTGGTGTTTGTTCCCCCTCCATCCCCTCCCTCACCTCAAATGGCTACACGGCTGACTCCGCACGTGAAAAAGCTGAATGCCTCAACACTGGGTTTGCCTCTAAATCTTGTGTCCCAAACCCATCCCTCTCTGTACCCACCGTACCCAGTCGTACCCAGCTGCTCCTGGACTCTGTGTCCTTTCCTCCTGACAAGGTGGAAAAGTTTCTGTCAACCCTCGACTCTGATTCTGCAACTGGTCCTGACGGCATCAGCCCACGGGTCCTAAAATCATGTTCTTCCGCTCTTTCACTCCCTCTCTCTGTTCTCTTCACCCTCTCTTTTGCTCAAGGTCATCTGCCATCTGCTTGGAAATCAGCCAACATCACCGCTTTGCACAAAAAAGGTGCAAAAACAGATCCTAGCAACTACAGACCAATCAGCCTTCTCCCAATTATCAGCAAAGTCATGGAATCCATCATTGCTTCAGATATGAAATCTTTCCTCTTCTCCAATGGCTTGATCTCTGACCATCAATTTGGTTTCAGACCTGGTCACTCTACTCTGAACATGGTGCTTCTGCTCTCTCAACAATGGATGGAGGTCCTCAACGCCAAACAGGAAATTAGAGCTGTCTCCCTTGACATTTCACGTGCCTTCGATAGGGTCTCGCACCCCGCTCTGCTCACCAAACTCTCCTCCTTTGGTATCCATGGAAATCTCCACACATGGCTGGCGGACTTCCTCTCTAGTCGTAGTCAACGTGTGGCCCTGAATGGGTTTCTCTCATCTCCTCTTCCTGTTCAGGCTGGAGTTCCCCATGGCAGTGTTCTGGGCCCTGTGCTTTTTCTGGTCTTCATCAATGATCTCTCTGACTCTCTTGAAAATCCTCTCTATCTCTTTGCTGACGACTCTACTCTTTGTCGCTCCATTCCTCATCCCTCAGATCGGCATTCTGCAGCCTCCTCACTCTCTGCAGACCTGGACAAAATCACAGACTGGGCAAACAAGTGGAACATGTCTTTCAATCCTGACAAATCTCACACTCTTACGATGTCTCTCCGAAAAGACCGACTGGACAACCTTCCCATCCACTTTCTGAATAATCTTCTCCAAGAAGTTCTGTCACTCAAGCTTTTGGGTCTCACTATCTGCCATGATCTTTCCTGGGAAAACCACATTTCAATTCTGGCCTCCAAAGCCAGTCGCCGAATGGGCATCCTCTGTCGTGCGAAGTCCTTCCTTGGTACACCTGAGCTCCTCACCACATACAAGGCTTTCATCCGCAGCTCTATGGAATACTGCTCTCCCCTCTGGTCTGGTGCTCCTGCCTCACACCTAGCTCGTCTTCACGCTGTTGAAACCAAAGCGTTCAGAATCATTGGAATCTCCCGCGATGAAGCTAACTCCAAGGGCCTTTCACTCACTCACCGCAGGCAGGTTGGTGGTCTTTCCGTCTTCTGCTGACTCCTCTCTGGCCTTGCCCCCCCCCCAGCCCTCTCTGGGCTCTGTCCCCCAAATATTCCTACAGGTCGCACAAGATCTGCCTGCAACCCTCTTATGGTTAAACTGCCAAAATCAAGACTTTCTTCTCACCTTCACTCCTTCATTCCTCTTTTCTCCCACCTCTGGAACAAACTCCCTCACTCCCTTCAATCCCACTCCACCCTCCAGGTCTTTAAAACAGCTGTTCACCACCATCTCTTATCTTCCCCCATCCAAAACCTTGATCTTTTCTACCCCCGCTAATTTCACCCCAAATCCTACACTTTTTTGAAATACCAACTTCTGTCCTGGAAGTCCTTGGTCTCCTTGTGTTTTATACCTCTCCCCCCCCCCCCTTCCCACGCCTCCTCCCCCCAAGCCCTCTCCCTCCCACACTTCTCCCTGCTCTCAAATGTTGTGTTTGTGTGCTTCCCCTTCTCTCCCCATCTTGTCTTCCGCTCCCTCTTTTTATATATTTTGTTTGTCTGGTTGATTTGTTTGTGAAATAAATGTTAGCTCTTTCACTAGCCTCGATTCAGTATACAGAAAAAACAAACAACAAAAAAAAAACCCTATTTTACTCCCAGGGGTCCCAGGATTACCCACCCAAAATATCTTTGCGATCGGTTCAGCAGTTTTTACGGTACCTTCGAACAGACAGACGGACATTTGGTGAATTATAGTAAGATTATTATTATCGTGAATTGGTATCGAAAATGATCTTGCTCTTGCACGAGGCTTGTGCGGTCTCGACCGCGCATGCGCACACCGTGCTATACATACTCTTCCCAACGCCATGAGTCCTCGACGAATGCTCTGCACTTTGACAATCACCCGTGTGGCTGTGTGCATGCACCTCGTCACATGACAGGGACAGAATGATGGATATTCGGCGTTTTCAGTTTCGTCCCTAAAGAAAATGAGTGAGGACTTGGTGATATGCTAAACTAGGTAAAGTTTGTTTTCATTAAGTAAAGGCTGTCTCACTGCAATGACATCACAATGTCGAATCCCAAGCGTGCAGGAAAATATAAAGTACCTTAAGTGTTATATATACAGTCACGTGAAAAAGTAAGTACACCCCAAGTAAAGTTTTGACTTTTTCAACATATTTCAACATACAGCTATTTGATCTTCATTTCAACAATATTGATAGATAAAGGGGATATAATACAACAAATATCATGAAACATTTACATTTTGTAGTCCATTGTATAATTTAAATAAACATAAATGCAAATTTCGCATGTGGAAAAAGTTAATACACCCCATGAAATGTTTAAAAAAATCTTTTTAACATATGTGGACATATCAATATTTGATCTTCATTTAAACAGTATCTATAGATAAAGGTGATCTAATAAACAATGAAAAATTGACTTTGCAATAATTTATTCAACAAAAAATTCTTGCACAGCATGCACAATATTGCATGCACAGCTCGTTTCAAATCTCCCCACAACATCTCGATGGGATTTAGATCCGGACTTTGACTTGGCCATTCCAGAACCCTCCATTTTTTTCTTTTCAGCCATTCCTTGGTGGATTTACTGGTATGTTTAGGGTCATTATCAGGTTGCAAAGTCCACCTTCGGTTGAGCTTCAACTTTCCGACAGATGGCCTCACATTATCCTCAAGCACCTTCTGGTACAATGAAGAATTAATAGTGGATTCTATGATGGTGAGCTGCCCAGGCCCTGATGCAGCAAAGCTGCCCCAAACCATAATATTTCCACCACCATGCTTTACAGTTGGTATCAGGTTCTTGTGGTCAAATGCTGTCTTTGGTTTTCGCCAAACATGTCTTCTGGTACTGTGGCCAAATAGCTCTACCTTTGACTCATCTGTCCGGAGCACATTGTTCCAGAAGTGCTGCTCTTTGCCGAGGTGTTCGTTGGCAAACTTTAGTCTTGCCCTGATGTTCTTTCTGGACAGCAAAGGTTTCCTCCTGGCACACCTCCCATGTAGATCAAATTTGTGCAGCCTCTTTCTAATGGTGGACTCGTGCACTTTAACATCAACAGTGGCAAGAGCTACCTGTCGGTCCCGTGATGACAGTCTGGGGTTCTTAGAGACTTCTTTCAGCATCTTGCGGTCTGCTCTCAGCTGAACTTGCTGGGGCGGCCTGGCCTGAACAAGTTGGCAGTTGTTTGGAATCTTCTCCACTTGTAGATGATCTTCCGGACAGTCGAATGATTGATTTCAAATTGTTTGGAGATCTTTTTAAATCCCTTCCCAGACTTGTAGGCATCTATAACCTTCTTTCTGAAGGCATCAGAGAGCTCTTTTGATCTCGGCATGGTGACGCCACACACTTCAACAATAAAGAGCAAACCAAACGAAATGTCTCAGGTTTAAATAAGACAGGTTCCTCCAAGATCCTCTCTAACGATGTTCTAATCATTTGCACCTGAGCTGGTGCACCTGATTCTAATTTTAGGTGTTTGAAGTAGTGATAAATGTAGGGGTGTACTTACTTTTTCCACATGCAAAATTTGCATTTATGTTTATTTAAATTATACAATGGACTACAAAATGTAAATGTTTCATGATATTTGTTATATTATATCACCTTTATCTATCAATATTGTTGAAATGAAGATCAAATAGCTGGATGTTGAAATATGTTGAAAAAGTCAAAACTTTACATGGGGTGTACTTACTTTTTCACGTGACTGTATACACTGTATACATCTTGAGTATCATTGACTTTATATTTACTTTGAAAACTGTTGTGCCCCCATTAACCCCAATCTACACAGAATGACGCACGTGATGTCCGATCCTGTCCTTCATCACCTATTTCTGACTTTCATCAACTTGTTTGTAAACAAGTCGATTACAAACAGGAAGTCGGAGTAACTATACCTGCTCAAAAGCACGTCACAATGAACAGGTGATGAGTTTTCGTGTTGATTTTAAGGAGAGGTCGATGCTTAACCATACCACGATACGTGTAAACACCATACTGTAGGTGATTGATTGTTCATGATTTGATGTTTAAAAAGGTCTGAAGCACGAGCCCGTCGATGTGACGTTCGTGGTTCTAGGAATGTAACTGCCCCTTGTACTGTGCACGATTTGAGTGTTGAATGTCAATTGCAATAAAGATACCATCTCCACCTTGACACTGCAATCCTGAGTGAATTTCCTGCGAGTAGGTGTGTAGTGCCATGTAGGTGTAGTGTGCAGCGGGTTACATGGGAGAGATATGAAGAGAATCAAACGGTGAACTCCACGGGATATGCCACAGGGTACTCTACGGTGTACATGGTGCCCTCTACAGCATAATATACGGAATAATCAAATGGTGCCCTCCACAGCATAATCTACAGCATAATCAAATGGTGCACTCAATGGAGTAATCAAGGGCATAATGAAACAGTGCACTCCACAGCATAATCTACAGCATAATCAAATGGTGCACTCAATGGAGTAATCAAGGGCATAAAGAAACAGTGCACTCTACAGCATAATCTAGAGGAAATAATCAAATGGTGCACTCCACAGCATAATCTACGGCATAATCAAATGGTACACTCAATGGAGTAATCAAGGGCATAATCAAATGGTGCACTCCACAGCATAATCTAAAGGAAATAATCAAATGGTGCACTCCACACCATAATCTACGGCATAATCAAATGGTACACTCAATGGAGTAATCAAGGGCATAATGAAATAGTGCACTCCACAGCATAATCTAAAGGAAATAATCAAATGGTGCACTCCACAGCGTAATCTACGGCATAATCAAATGGTACACTCAATGGAGTAATCTACGGCATAATGAAATAGTGCACTCCACAGCATAATCTACGGCATAATCAAATGGTACACTCAATGGAGTAATCAAGGGCATAATGAAACAGTGCACTCCACACCATAATCTACGGCATAATAAAATGGTACACTCAATGGAGTAATCAAGGGCATAATGAAATAGTGCACTCTACAGCATAATCTAAAGGAAATAATCAAATGGTGCACTCCACAGCATAATCTACAGCATAATCAAATGGTACACTCAATGGAGTAATCAAGGGCATAATGAAACAGTGCACTCCACAGCATAATCTAAAGGAAATAATCAAATGGTGCACTCCATGGAGTAATATATGGCATAATCAAATGGTGCACTACATGGAGTAATCTACGGCATAATGAAACAGTGCACTCCACAGCATAATCTACGGCATAATCAAATGGTACACTCAATGGAGTAATCAAGGGCAAAATGAAACAGTGCACTCTACTGCATAATCTAAAGGAAATAATCAAATGGTGCACTCCACAGCATAATCTACAGCATAATCAAATGGTACACTCAATGGAGTAATCAAGGGCATAATGAAACAGTGCACTCCACAGCATAATCTAAAGGAAATAATCAAATGGTGCACTCCACAGCATAATCTACAGCATAATCAAATGGTACACTCCATGGAGTAATCTACGGCATAATGAAACAGTGCACTCCACAGCATAATCTAAAGGAAATAATTAAATGGTGCACTCGACACCATAAAATACGGCATTGTGGTGCTGTGCACACACGACTCGATTGCCAGAGAGGTAGGCCACAACGCGTGGATACAAACAAGAGTCTTTATTACAAGTTCGCATATCAGCACACGGCAGGCTCGACCTAAGAGCCCGCATATATGTCCCGAGGCCACGCCTTGCCCCCGGGCGTGGCCGATCGGCCGAAACATGGGGCATGTATTTCAGTTCCCCGCCTGGACGCTCGCACCACCCACTGGTGCGCGGAATTATTGACCCTTGTGCCCGCCACACGCGCTCCCCCAGAATTCCCGCGCACCTGAAGGGTGAGCTTGCGGGGAAGCCGGACGACCCGGCCGAAACGCCCCCTGGCGATGCGTGCAGGGCTGGGGGGTAGCGGGACGGCAGGGCTGGGGGGTGCCGGGGTCTGACCGCTGGGGGGCGGCCTCGACGCGGAGGCAGAGCTGCTTGCGGGGGGTGGTCCAGATCGAGGTGGGGCGGCTTGAGGCGGTCCACGGAGCTACGATCCGGGGCACCGTCGATGTCCACGGTGAAATGTTTCTCCTCGGTCTCCAGCACGTGGAAGGGCCCGTCATACGGGGGCCGTAGCGGTGCCCGGTGGGCATCGTGCCGGACAAAAACGTACTCCGTCGTGCGAAGCTCCGGGGCGACGTGGGAGGACGGGCAACCGTGGTGTGCCGTCGGCACTGGGGCGAACCTCCGGGCGGTCTACTGCAGGGTGGAGCGCTGTTGAGCCGCGGACCAAGGAGCCGTGGAGTCGGGGATAAATTCGCCCGGTACCCGCAGCGGTTGTCCGAAGACCAGCTCCGCCGAGGACGCGCGCAGGTCGTCCTTGGGCGCCGTTCTGAGGCCCAGCAGGATTCAGGGGAGCCTGTCGGCCCAGCTGCCATCACGGAGGCTGGCCCGGAGCGCGGCCTTCATCGAGCGATGAAAGCGCTCGCACAGGCCGTTGGCCTGGGGGTGGTAGGCCATGGTGCAGTGCAGTTTGATGCCGAGCCCTTGCGCCACCGCGCCCCATAGCTCCGAGGTGAACTGGGGGCCGCGGTCGGACGAGATGTCCGAGAGGGCACTGAACCGGGCAACCCAAGTGGCGATGAAGGCTTGCGCCACATCAGCCGCAGACGTCGCTGTTGTGGAGAAACAATCAGGTCCGCACAACTTTAGTCCAACTGGTGGTTTAATTCCATTTAGATCATGACATCATCCTGTAATGCAGGAAATACAATAAGTATATGATGTGGCATCACATGGGACCATTCATAACATTCAATGCAAGCAAGTTGGATATTCTATGCTGGCGTACCGTTAGCGAGTCTACCAGATGTAACGTGTCACAGGAGAAGTCTCGGAGCACCGTCCGCAGCAGCGGGTCTTATAGTCACGCCCCTAGCGGTGTCAACGAGCAGCGAGCATCACCCCCGGGTTCAGTACGAATACGATTTCACTACATTCTCCCCCCCCGTCAGAATTATACGGCGGTGCGGCTAGAAGCGAGCGAGCGTCAGCACGAACAGGGTACGGAACGTCAGTCGACCCAACCGTAACGGGCCGGGCGGCGAATTTCTCTGCCAGCACGCGTCCGAAATTCCCCGGGTACGGCATCACGCATCCCTGTGTCCCCGGCGTCGGAGGCACCATCAGGGTCGGGTGACGAAGGGGGTAACTCCAAGTCGTCGGGCCCAGGTAGACCCGGCGAGGGGAGAGTCGGTAGACTTTCGGCGATGGGAGCGTCGGGAGAGGCCATAGTCTCATAGATGGGTTCGGTCGGTCCGTCTGATTCCCTACTCAGGTCGGCGACCCCGCAAGGGGCAAGGTGACGGACGGAGACAGTAGTCTCACGGCCATCAGTCGTCATCACACGAGCATGCTCAGGATTAGCCTGGAGAATCTGCACTTTGTCCACTAGGGGGTCGTACTTGCTCGCGCGAACCGCCCGTTTAAGGTAGGCCGGCCCGGGCCCAGCAAGCCAACTGGGCAAAGACCGTATAAAACCCCGTGCTCCTGGGGTGGTGGAAAAGTCGCTCGTGGGGAGTTTGGTTGGTTGCCGTACACAGGAGAGCCCTGATCGAGTTCAACGCCGCAGGTAGTGACCAAGCCCATTTATCGAGGCCCCGGCCGAGGGTCCAGAGGTTGAGCATGACGGCCCTCCAGATAATCCCGTTGAAGCGTTCGATCTGCCCATTAGCCTGGGGTCTGTACGGCGTGGTGTAACTAGAAGCAATGTTATTTTGGAGCAGATAGCCGCGCACCTCCTGAGACAAGAAGACCGCACCCCGGTCGGTATGGACATAGGCCGGGTACCCGAACATTGAGAACAAGTTCTGTAAGCATCGCATCACCGTGGCAGCAGTCATGTCCGCGCACGTATAAGCAAAGGGGAATCGCGAGTACTCATCGACGATAGTGAGCAGATAGCGAGAGCCGCTCGACACCGGCAATGGGCCCTTGAAATCCATCGCCAAGCGTTCCCACGGTCGCGTAGCCTTAACCAGAGTCCCCATGGGAGGGTTATAGAAACGCGGTTTGATTTCCGCGCAGATAGCGCAGTCGCGACAGATACGGCGGATATCGTCAATCGAGTATGGGAGATTGCCACGCCGCACAAAATGAGCGAAACGCGTTACCCGGGATGGCCCGCAGTGGCATGCAGCACCCGTAGGCCCTCCAAAGAGGTGATACCCGCGCATGTAGCCGGTCGTGATAAGGCATCGGTGGCCCGGTTATCCTTCCCCGGGCGATATTTGATGGTGTAACAGAAGTCGGCGAGTTCGATACGCCAGCGAGTGATTTTCTCATTCTTAATGCGCTGGGCGTGTAAGGTGTCGTACATGAACGCAACGCTTTGCTGGTCCGTGATGATTTGGAAGCACCGCCCGAGTAAGTACGGGCGCCATCGCCGAATAGACTCGACGATCGCATACGCTTCCTTTTCGACGGACGAGTGTCTCCGCTCAGCGGTGGTAAGAGTCCGTGAAAAGAAAGCCACGGGACGCCCCCCTTGGGAGAGGGTCGCCGCGATGGCCTGATCCGAGGCATCACTTTCGAGGACGAAAGAGCCGCTCTCGTCAATTGTCGCCACAGCGGCTCGGGCGATGTCGGCCTTAAGGCCTTCAAAGGCCGCCAATGCGGCCGGACTCAGTGGGAAGGTGTCGCAGGCCACGAGGGGGCGAAGTTTCGCGGAGAAACTTTGCACCCATTTGGAGTAATGGGCGAATAGCCCGAGGTCGCGCTTCAGGGACGCCCGATCACAGGGAGGGGCCATGTCGAGCAAAGGTCGCAGACGCTCCTTATCCGGAGTGACAGAGCCATGGGTCACGGTGTACCCCAGAAGATCTATCGTGCGTAGGGAGTATTGGCACTTATCCTCGTTCATAGTTAAGTGATACCTCTATGCGACCTCAAGGAAGCGCTTCAGATTAGCATCATGGTGCCCTTGGTCATATCCACAAACCGTAAGATTATCGAGGTAGACGAAAACATCGGTTAAGTGCTCCCGCGCAATGAGGTCATCCATGGCCCTCTGGAAACAAGAGACCCCGTTCGTTACCCCAAAAGGCAATCGCGTAAATTGGTACAACCGCTGCCCCGACTCAAAAGCGGTATAGATACGATCCGCCCTAGAGATAGGGATCTGGTGGTACGCACTACGGAGATCGAGAGTGCTATAGACTGAATACTGGGACACCTGTTGCACCAGCGCGTCCATCCCCGGAAGGGGGTAGGCATCCAGCTGTGTAAAGCGGTTAATCGTTTGGGAATAGTCGATTACCATGCGTCTGCGGTGGGCCTCGCTGCGCACCACCAAGACCTGGGCGTGCCACGGCGACCTGCTAGGTTCTATGATGCCGTCTTTCAAGAGCTGAGCCGTTTCGTCCGCAATGAATTGCATGTCTGCGCGAGAGTAGCGCCGTGATTTCACCACGACAGGGGTGCAGTCGGAGGTTAGATTGGGGAACAGCGAAAGCGGCTGGATGTCCATTTGCGCTAGGGCGCATACCGCAAGCGCGTCGTCCGCCCCCACAACAAGCGTGTCAGGCCCACCAAACTCCATTACCAGACGTCCATGCAGCTTAAGAAAATCGTGTCCTAACAGAATATCAGCACATGAAGCGGGTAAAACCATAAGGTGTACATCAGGAAAAACCCGTCCCTTTAGCACGAGTTTCAATCGGCATTCCCCCTTCGTACTGAGTCGAAGCCCCTGGGAAGCCATGAAGATCCATCTCGTAGACCTCCAGATCCGCCATCCATGCCTGAGCACAAGTCGCTGGTCGATAAAACTATCTGTAGACCCTGTATCCACCAAGGCCCGAACACAATGGCCTTCGACCATGAGGGGAATAAGGGCTTGAGCCAGGCCAGACGAGGCTGCTGGGAGTGGGACTGAACCCCCCGAATGGGTCGGACAAGCCTCGCGGGTGGATC
This sequence comes from Myxine glutinosa, assembly GCF_964187855.1. Classification (NCBI taxonomy): domain Eukaryota; kingdom Metazoa; phylum Chordata; class Myxini; order Myxiniformes; family Myxinidae; genus Myxine; species Myxine glutinosa. The sequence continues at coordinate 6,081,907 of NC_136267.1, read as the reverse complement.
CTATGGCAGCAGCAGTTTTGCGGTCGTGGCCGGAGTATGCGTTGTCCATGGGGAATCCATTAATGCCATCAGAGGGCTTTCCCAAGCATTCCGGTGTTTCGCGATTCAAAATCTGACAATTCTGACGGGAAAAGGCCTCCGTAGTATTTGAAAACGCCTTTTGACACTTTTGGCAGGAAAAGGCCTCCGTAGTATTCGAAATCGCCTTTTCCGGGGTGAGGGCCACCGTTAGCTCATGGACGACACGAGGAGAACGTTCCGCTGGGGCTTGGCGAGGCTTCAAAGCCCCTTGCGTGGCCCGGAGTTTGGTCAAGGACACGTACTTCGTGCCCGATTGAGGATGAGACTGTGGTGGCTGTCCGGTGACGCCCGCCAAGGACGTCTGAGCGCCCAGGGGCCCGCAGAGAGGGGCCCTCCCCTTCGAAGATGGGTAAGGCGCCGGGTTTCGGGCTCGGCTCGCAGGCTCCGCAATGAGCCCATTCAAGGTCGCCGCGACCGCGACCGCGCGATTCAATGAGCCGCGAGCCGCGTGCCGTTTTCCTGCACACTTTCGCGTAATGTCCCTTTTGCGAGCACAAATGGCATATAGCGTCTCGTGCCGGACACACGGGCCGGGCATGGCGTGGCCCCCCACAGAAAAAGCATGCGGCCCCGCGTAAGGCCTTGGGTCTGGTCGTAGCGGCAGCCGTCAGGACTGGGTCTTCCTCCGGAGCATCCCGGAGTTCCGCGAGCAGGTCCGCGTCCTCGGCGGTAGCACTCTCCGGCCGGGCGTGTAGTGTAGTGCCCGCCAAGAGGCGCGTGCGATCATAGGTGTTCGATTGCATCCGCGCTTCAGTGTATACTTTCCCTTGCTTGAGTGCCGTAGCGAAGGTCAGGTCGGTCTTCTCTAAGAGCTTGAGCCTTAGTTCCTGGGAGGAGACCCCTGCAATGAAGGCATCTAAAAGAAGATCATCCTGAGCCTGCGCGGGAGTCCGTGGCTCCTTGATGCTGTCCAGCAAGAGCTGCCGGAGCTCCTGGGCATAGTGGTCCATCGCCCCGTTGGGTTGCTGACGTCGCGTTAGCAGCAAATATCGTGCATACACCGGGCTTTTTTCCTTTATGTACAGCCGTTTGAGCTCCGCGATCGAGAGGTCATACGTCGCGAATTGAGCGATGGAATTGTACACCTTGTAGTCGATTTTTGAATGAAGCGTTGCTAGCTTCGCGGCAGCCGTCGGCGCGGTCTCAGGCTCCTCGAAATGATTCTCCAATGTTCTGAGCCAGTGCTTCAGTTGCAAGCCACCATCCGGGGCTTGCGGGTCGGCGCAGAATACGGCAACCGCCAGCGTCTTGTTGCCAGCCATGTCGGTAGATATAAATGGAATTAAGTGTTGTGGAGAACCAAACAGGTCCGCACAACTTTAGTCCAACTGGTGGTTTAATTCCATTTAGATCATGACATCATCCTGTAATGCAGGAAATACAATAAGTATACGATGTGGCATCACATGGGACCATTCATAACATTCAATGCAAGCAAGCTGGATATTCTATGCTGGCGTACCGTTAGCGAGTCTACCAGATGTAACGTGTCACAGGAGAAGTCTCGGAGCACCGTCCGCAGCAGCGGGTCTTATAGTCACGCCCCTAGCGGTGTCAACGAGCAGCGAGCATCACCCCCGGGTTCAGTACGAATACGATTTCACTACAGTCGCCGCCAATGGCACGGCCTCCGGCCACCGTGTGGTGCGGTCCACCATGGTGAGGAGGTGGGTGAACCCCAGCGAGGGGGGCAGAGGTCCCACCAAGTCGACGTGGACGTGGTCGAACCGACACTCGTGCACCGTAAACAGGGCCAATGGGGCCTGGGTGTGGCGGTGGACCTTTGCGCGCTGGCACGTGAGGCACATCCTGGCCCAGTCACGGACGTCCTTCCTGAGGCCATGCCAGACGAACTTCGCCGCGACAAGCTTCTGGGAGGCCTTCGTGCCCGGGTGGGACAGGCCGTGGATGGCGTCGAAAACCGGGCGCTGCCAGCCAGCGGGCACGATGGGGCGAGGCCGGCCGAGGGAGACGTCGCACAGGAGGGCCGCGCCGTGACGTCCAATGGCACCTCGGTGACGCGGAGGCCCGTGACGGCGGTCCGCAAGGCCTGGACGCCGGGGTCGGTGGTCTGGTCCTCCGCCATCCGGGCATAGTCAATCCCGAGGTGGACCGCGTGCGCGACGGACCGGGAAAGGCAATCCGCCACCGGGTTGTCTTTACCCGCGACGTGACGGATGTCCGTCGTCTACTCGGACACGGCAGAGAGGTGACGTTGCTGCCGGGCCGACCATGGCTCGGCGACCTTGGCCATCGCGAACACAAGGGGCTTGTGATCAACGAAAGCCGTGAACGGGTGGCCCTCGAGCAGATGGCGGAAGTGTCGGACCGCCAGGTGGAGCCCGAGCAGCTCGCGGTCGAAGGTGCTGTAGCGGCGTTCGTGCGGGCGAAGCTGCCGGCTAAAAAACGCCAGGGGCTGCCAAGCACCACGCACCCATTGCTCATGCACCGCGCCCACCGCGTAGTCCGACGCGTTGGTGGTGAGGGCGATCGGTGCATCGGGCGCCGGGTGCGCCAGCATGGTGGCATTGGCCAAGGCCAGCTTTGCGCCCGCAAACGCCGCGGCCATCGGCTCCGACCAGGCGATGTCACCTTTGCCCGGCTTCCCCCGGAGGGCCTTGTGCAGGGGGCAGAGGAGCTGGGCGACGCGGGGCACGAAGCGGTGGTAAAAATTGACCATGCCCAGGAATTCCTGGAGCCCCTTGATCGTGCGGGGGCACGGAAAACTCTTGACGGCCTCCACCTTGGCCGGTAAAGGGACGGCCCCGTGCCTGGTGATGCGGTGCCCCAAGAAGTCGATGGCGGCGACGCTGAAGCGGCACTTTGCGGGGTTGATGATCAGGCCATGCTGGCCCAGGCGTTCGAAAAGCGTGCGGAGGTGGAGCAGGTGCTCCTCCCGGGATGCGCTCGTGACTAGGATGTCGTCTAGGTAGACATAGATGAAAGGTAAGTCGCGCAAGACGCTGTCCATGAGCCGCTGGAACGCCTGGACCGCATTCTTCAACCCAAAAGGCATCCGCAGGAACTCAAAGAGGCCGAAAGGGGTGATGACGGCCGTCTTTGGGACATCGTCTGGTTGTACGGGGACCTGGTGGTAGCCCCGGATGAGGTTCACCTTGGAGATCACGGTCATGTTTGCCAACCGGGCGGAAAAGTCTTGGATATGCGGGACCGGGTAGCGGTCGGGGGTGGTGGCATCATTGAGCCGGCGGTAGTCACCGCACGGCCGCTATCCGCCGCCGGGCTTCGGCACAATGTGCAGAGGAGAGGCCCAAGCGCTGTTGGAGCGCCCTACGATACCCAGCCGTTCCAGCGTGGCGAACTCCGCTTTCGCCACGGCGAACTTCATGGGGTCGAGGCGGCGTGCCCGGGCGTAGACCGGTGGCCCAACCATGGGGATATGGTGCTCCACCCCGTGTTTGACGGCCACCGCTGAAAAAGTGGGCCGCGTGAGGGCCGGGAAACTGGCGAGGAGGTGGGTAAACTCGTCCGCTGCCGGAAGCGTACAGACTAACCTCGCCGGGACGGAACCTTTCAGCAAGCTGCTTGGCAAGCCGCTCGGTGAGCCACTCAGCGAGCTGCTCAATGAGCCACTCAGCGAACAAGCGAGCGAGGTGAAGGTTTCGGCCTGGACGAGACGTCTGCGCTTAACGTCGACCAACAGCCCATGCGCACATAGGAAGTCCACGCCGAGCAGGGCCATTGGCATGCTGGCGGTGATGAACGACCATTGGAAGCGCTGCCCTCCAAACCACAGTGAGAGGCAACGCTTCCCGAATGTGCGGATGGGTGTACCGTTGGCGGCAAGCAAAGTGGGGCCCCGGCCCGCGGCTTGCTTGTCGGACGCGGAGGCAGGGAGGACGCTTACCTGTGCTCCCGTGTCGCAAAGAAAACGGCACCCGGACGAGGTGTCCGTGATGAACAGGAGGCTGCCGGAATGGCCGACGCTCATGGCCGCAAGTGAGCGCCGGCCCGGTCCTTTCCCGACCCATCAAAAGAACACGGCAGGTGGCACGTTTTAGCCATGCGGCCGAACCTGGCATGGTAGTAGCACCAGGTTTGCGGCGGTGGCCCCCGCGGCGGCCGTGCCGGCGGCTGTGGTGGTGGCGGTAGTGGGCGGGGCATAGCAGCGGCCACGAGGGAAGCAGGACGTGCTGTAGCCTCCGTGCCGGGATCCACTACGGCAGCACCGTACACCGACCGCGTGTTGCAGGCCGCGAAATACTTGTCGGCCTCTCCAGCCAGGACGCGGGGTTCCATTATTTTGGAACCGGCCAGCGCGAGGCGCACCTGTACAGGTAGCTGGCGTAGGAAAAGTGCTCGGAATAAGAAATCCGGGTGCTGGTCTCCAAGCAGGGACAGCATGAAATCCATCCGGACGGATGGTCGTGTGTCGCCGAGGGCGGGAAGGTCCAGGAGGCGGTCGGCACAATCGACCTCTGTGAGCCCGAACGTGGCGAGGAGGAGACGTTTGAGTGCCTCGTACTTGTGGTCACCCGGCGGGCGCCGAAGGATGGACACGACGCGGGCGGCAGTGCCGGGCCCGAGGGCGACGACCACGTGGTAGTACCTGGTCTCGTCCGCCGTGATGCCCGGAGTTGGAATTGAGCTTTGGCCTGCACAAACCAAACGTCGGCTTGCGCTTCCCAAAACTCCGGGAGTTTGATTGCGACGGCGTTGGTAGCCATGGCGCGTTCGGGAGTCAGCAACGGCTGAACCAATCAGGGTCACCAGTGTGGTGCTGTGCACACACGACTCGATTGCCAGAGAGGTAGGCCACAACGTGTGGATACAAACAAGAGTCTTTATTACAAGCTCACATATCAGCACTCGGCGGGCTCGACCTTAGAGCCAGCATATATGTCCCGAGGCCACGCCTTGCCCCCGGGCATGGCCAATCGGCCGAAAGGCGGGGCATGTATTTCAGTTCCCCGCCTGGACGCTCGCGCCACCCACTGGTGCGCGGAATTATTTACCCTTGTGCCCGCCACAGCATAATCAAATGGTGCACTCTACAGCATAATCTACGGCATAATCAAATGGTGCACTCCACAGCATAATCTATGGCATAATCAAATGGTGCACTCTATGGAGTAATCTATGGCATTATGAAACGGTGCCCTCTACAGCATAATCTACAGCATAATCAAAGGGTGCACTCCATGGAGTAATCTACGGCATAATGAAACGGGGCACTCTATGGAGTAATCTACGACATAATGAAACAGTGCACTCTACATCATAACCTATGGCTTAATCAAATGTTGAACACGACAGCATAATCTAAAGGAAATAAGCAAATGGTGCACTCCACAGCATAATATACGGCATAAAAAAATGGTGCACTCTACAGCATAATCTACGGCATAATCAAATGGTGCACTCTTTGGAGTAATCTACGGCATTATGAAATGGGGCACTCTGTGGAGTAATCTATGGCATAATCAAATGGTGTACTCTATGGAGTAATCTACGGCATTATGAAACGGTGCCCTCTACAGCATAATCTACAGCATAATCAAAGGGTGCATTCCATGGAGTAATCTACGGCATAATGAAACGGGGCACTCTATGGAGTAATCTACAACATAATGAAGCAGTACACTCTACATCATAACCTATGGCTTAATCAAATGTTGAACAATACAGCATAATCTAAAGGAAATAAGCAAATGGTGCACTCCACAGCATAATATACGGCATAATCAAATGGTGCACTCTACAGCAAAATCTACGGCATAATCAAATGGTGCACTCCACAGCATAATCTATGGCATAATAAAAATGGTGCACTCTATGGAGTAATCTACGGCATAATCAAATGGTGCACTCTCCAGCATAATATACGGCATAATCAAATGGTGCACTCTGTGGAGTAATCTACGGCATAATCAAATGGTGCACTCTCCAGCATAATCTATGGCATAATCAAATAGTGCACTCCACAGCAAAATCTAAAGGAAATAATCAAATGGTGCACTCTACAGCATAATATACGGCATAATCAAATGGTGCACTCAACAGCATAATCTACGGCATAACCAAATGGTGCACTCAACAGCATAATCTAAAGGAAATAAGCAAATGGTGCACTCCACAGCATAATATACGGCATAATCAAATGGTGCACGCTACAGCATAATCTATGGCATAATCAAATGGTGCACTCTATGGAGTAATCTACGGCATAATCACCCAGTGCACTCTACAGCATAATCTAAAGGAAATAATCAAATGGTGCACTCTACAGCATAATATACGGCATAATCAAATGGTGCACTCGACAGCATAATCTACGGCATAAACAAATGGTGTGCTCAACAGCATAATCAAATGGTGCACCCTTTGGAGTAATATATGGCATAATCAAATGGTGCACTCTATGGAGTAATCTACGGCATAATGAAACAGTGCACTCTACAGCGTAATCTACGGCATAATCAAACAGTCCACACTACAGCATAATCAAATGGTGCACCCTTTGGAGTAATCTACAGCATAAACAAATGGTGCACTCTACGGAGTAATCTACGACATAATCAAATTGTGCACTCTATGGCGTAATGTATGACATAATCAAATGGTGCACTCGACAGCATAATATATGACATATTCAAATAGTGCACTCTACGGCATAATCAAAGTCTGCACTCTATAGCATAATCAAATGGTGCACTCTACGACAAAATCAAACAGTGCCCTCCACGGAATAATATATGACATAATCAAACAGTGCACCCGACGTCATAATCTATGACATAATCAAACAGTGCCCTCTATGACATAATCAAACAGTGCACTCTACTTAATGATCAAACAGTGCCCTTTACAGCGTAATCTATGACAATCAAATGGCGCAATCAACAGTGTAATCTACAACATAATCAAATGGTGCACTCTGCAGCGTAAATCAAACAGTGCACTCTGCAGTGTAATCTATGGCATAATCAAATGGTGAACTCTACAGCATAATCAAACAGTGCCCTCTATGGCATAATCAAATGGTTCACTCCACAAAATGATCAAACGGTGCCCTCTACAGCGTAATCTGTGTCATCATCAAATGGTTCACTGTACAGCGTAATCTACAGCATAAACAAATGGTGCACTCTACGGAGTAATCTATGACATAATCAAATTGTGCACTCTACGGCGTAATCTATGACATAATCAAATGGTGCACTCGACAGCATAATATATGACATATTCAAATGGTGCACTCTACGGCATAATCAAAAGGCTGCACTCTATCGCATAATGACATGGTGCACTCTACGACAAAATCAAACAGTGCCCTCCATGGAATAATATATGACATAATCAAACAGTGCACCCGACGTCATAATCTATGACATAATCAAACAGTGCCCTCTATGGCATAATCAAACAGTGCACTCTACTTAATGATCAAACAGTGCCCTCTACAGCGTAATCTATGACAATCAAATGGTGCAATCAACAGTGTAATCTACAACATAATCAAATGGTGCACTCTGCAGCGTAAATCAAACAGTGCACTCTGCAGTGTAATCTACGGCATAATCAAATGGTGAACTCTACGGCATAATCAAACAGTGCCCTCAATGGCATAATCAAATGGTTCACTCCACAAAATGATCAAACCGTGCCCTCTACAGCGTAATCTGTGTCATCATCAAATGGTGCACTCTACAGCGTAATCTATGACGTAATCAAATGGTGCACTCTATGGCGTAATCTATGACATAATCAAACTGTGCATGCTACGGCGTAATCTAAGACATAATCAAATGGTGCACACCATGGCGTAATATTTGACATCATCAAGCAGTGCACTATACAGCATAATCTACGGCATAATCAAATGGTGAACACTACGACATAATCAAACAGTGCCCTCTATGGCATAATGAAACGGTTCACTCCACGAAATGATCGAACGGTGCCCTCCACAGCGTCGTCTATGACATAATCACATGGTGCACTCCACAGCGTATTCTATGGCATAATCAAATGGTTCACTCCATGAAATGATCAAACGGTGCCCTCCACAGCGTAATCTATGACATAATAAAACAGTGCACTCCACAGCGTAATCTATGGCATAATCAAGCGGTGAACTCTACGGCATAATCAAACAGTGCCCTGTATGGTATAATCAAATGGTTCACTCCACGAAATGATCAAACGGTGCCATCTACAGCATAGTCTATGACATAATAAAATGGTGCACTCGATGGCGTAATCTACGACATAATCAAATGGTGCACACCATGGCGTAATCTTATGACATAATCAAATGGTGCACTCCACGGCATAATCAAACTATGCACTCCATGGCATTATCAAACGGTGCACTCTACGGCGTAATCTACTACATGATCAAACAGTGCCCTCTATGGCATAATCTATGACATAATCAAACAGTGCACCCGACAGCATAATCTATGACATAATCAAACAGTGCCCTCTACAACATAATCAAACAGTGCACTCTATGGCATAAGCAATGTCATCAAACGGTTCACTCTACAAAATGATTAAACAGTTCCCTCTACAGCGTAATCTATGACAATCAAATGGTGCACTCTGCAGCGTGATCTATGGCATAATCAAACGGTGCACTCTACGGCATAATCAAATGGTTCACTCCACGAAATGATCAAACAGTGCCCTCTGCAGCGTAATATATGGCATAATCAAACGGTGCACTCTACGGCATAAACAAATAGTTCACTTAACAAAATGATCAAACCATGCCCTCAACAGCGTAATCCATGGCATAATCAAATGGTGCACTCTACGGCATAATTGAACAGTGCCCTCTATGGCATAATCAAATGGTTCACTCCACAAAATGATCAAACAGTGCCCTCTGCAGCGTAATACATGGCATAATCAAACGGTGCACTCTATGACGTAATCAAGCAGTGCACTCCACGGCATAATCAAACGGCGATGCTACGGAATGATCAAACAGTACACTCTAGGGGATAATCAAACGGTTCACTCTACAGCATAATCTACAGCATAATCAAACAGTGCACTATACAGCGTAATCTACTGCATAATCAAACGGTTCACTCTACAGCGAATCTACGGCATAATCAAACAGTGCACTATACAGCGTAATCTACTGCATAATAAAACGGTTCACTCTACAGCGTAATTCACTGCATAATCAAATGGTGCACTCTACAGAGTTATCTATGGCACAATCAAATGGTGCACTCTACGGAGTAATCAACGGCATAATCAAACAGTGCACTCTACAGCGTAATCTACTGCATATTGAAACGGTTCACTCTACAGCGTAATCTACGGCATAATCAAACAGTGCACTATACAGCGTAATCTACTGCATAATCAAATGGTGCACTCTATGGAGTAATCAACGTCATAATCAAACGGTGCACTCTACAGAGTAATATATGGCATAATCAAATGGTGCACTCTATGGAGTAATCAACGTCATAATCAAACAGTGCACTCTACAGCGTAATCTACTGCATAATGAAACGGTTCACTCTACAGCTTAATCTACGGCATAATCAAACAGTGCACTATACAGCGTAATCTACTGCATAATCAAACGGTTCAATCGACAGCGTAATTCACTGCATAATCAAATGGTGCACTCTACAGAGTAATCTATGGCATAATCAAATGGTGCACTCTACGGAGTAATATACTTCATAATCTACCAGTGCACTCTACAGAGTGTTCTACGGCATAATCAAATGGTGCACTCCATGGAGTAATATACGGCATAATCTAACAGTGCACTCTACAGCGTAATCTACTGCATGAACAAACGGTTCACTCTACAGTGCAATCTACTGCATAATGAAACGGTTCACTCTACAGAGTAATCTACGGCATAATCAAATGGTGCACTCTATGGAGTAATATACGGCATAATCTAACAGTGCACTCCACAGCGTAATCTACGGCATAATCAAATGGTGCACTCTATGTAGTAATATACTTCATAATCTAACAGTGCACTCCACAGCGTAATCTATGGCATAATCAAATGGTGCACTCTATGGAGTAATATACGGCATAATATAACAGTGCACTCTACAGTGTAATCTACTGCATAATCAAATGGTGCACTCTGCAGCGTAATCTATGGCATAATCAAATGGTGCACTCTATGGAGTAATATACGGCATAATATAACAGTGCACTCTACAGTGTAATCTACTGCATAATCAAATGGTGCACTCTGCAGCGTAATCTACGGCATAATCAAACCGTGCACTTCACAGCGTAATCTACGGCATAATCAAACCGTGCACTTCACAGCGTAATCTACGGCATAATCAAACGGTGCACACTACAGAGTAATCTATTGCATAATCAAACGGTGCACTCTACAGAGAAATCTACGTCATAATCAAATGGTACACTCTGCAGAGTAATCGATGGCATAATCAAACGGTGCACTCTACAGAAAAGTCTACAGGCTACGGCATAATCAAACGGTATACTCTATGGTGTAATAAAACAGTGTACTCTCCGGAATAATAAAACAGCGTACTCTATGGTGTAATAAAACGGTGTTCTCGATAGTGCACTCCACAGTGTAATAAAACGGTGTACTCTATGGTGTACCCTACAGTGTAATTAAATGGTGTACTATATGGTGTACTAAAATGGTGTACTCTATGGTGTTAAAAAAACTGTTTACTCTACGGTGTAATAAAACGGTTTTCTCTACGGTATCATAAAACGGTGTACTCTATTGTGTACTCAACAGTGTAATAAAAGGGTTTACTCGACGGTGTAATAAAACGGTGTACTCTACGTTATAAAAAAAAACGGTGTACTCTATTGTGTACTCTACAGTGTAATAAAACGGGTTACTCTACGGTGTAATAAAACGGTGTACCCTACGGTCTAATAAAACTGTGTACTCTATGGTGTAATAAAACGGTGTACTCTACGGTGTAATAAAACGGTGTACTCTACGGTGTAATAAAACAGTGTACTCTACGGTCTAATAAAACGGTATACTCTACAGTGTAATAAAACGGTGTACTCTACGGTCTAATAAAACGGTGTACTCTACGGTGTAATAAAACGGTGTACTCTACAGTGTAATAAAACGGTGTACTCTACGGTCTAATAAAACGGTGTACTCTACGGTCTAATAAAACGGCGTACTCTACGGTCTAATAAAACGGTGTACTCTACGGTGTAATAAAACGGTGTACTCTAGTGTAATAAAACGGTGTACTCTACGGTCTAATAAAACGGTGTACTCTACGGTCTAATAAAACGGTGTACTCTACGGTGTAATAAAACGGTTTACTCTACGTTATAAAAAAAAAACGGTGTACTCTATTGTGTACTCTACGGTGTAATAAAACGGTGTACTCTACAGTGTAATAAAACGGTGTACTCGACGGTGTAATAAAACGGTGTAATGAAACGGTATACTCGACGGTGTTATCCAACGCTATCATCAAACATTTGTCTAACCATAAGCACTCGATGAGTGCATGGTGGAGTGCGATCGGGGAACAGTCACAGTGAGTGTACCCAAGACACCACGACCTGATGAATACGAGTGTACCATGTACATCGTATACAATGAGTGAGTTATCTCTCACATAGCAAGTTCCTTTAGGACACCAAGAGTGCGTTCAAGACACGTTGATGTGTTCTTCCATTGAGTGCTTCAGGACAGAGTGCGATCAAGGCGGAGTGCACATTACAAGGCGGGATGAGTGCTCTCAGGGAAACCTACAGCGTCCAGCCTGCTTCACACGTCACTTACCATGCACAGTTCGCCTGCACGGAGCGTCCATAGCTTAGGCAATAGCGACATGGCGCGACGTACCGCGGCAATGTACCTTCAGCACCGATCAGCAACACGGCGACCGCGTGTACCTTTCGCCTGTTCATCAACACCACGAGGTGACACCCAACGCACCATCAATGTAGGGGATAAAGATCATCATAAAAACACCATCACCAACCTCTCCGATCCTTTAATTTATCGGTGCAAGATGGCAGCCGAGTGTGCACACAGGACCCGCACGATCGGGTGAGCGAGTGAGCGCACCACTCGAACAAAATGAACCAAGTGCTGCACCAGACGTGTTGATGACGTACAACTTAACATCGCCAAGTTGGGAGAGCAAATAACCCACAATGCACGGCGGGATCCGTGCAGGGCTGAGAATACCATGGTACCAGCTGACAGTACAAGGCTGTATATGCTCATATTAAACCATGAAGACCCGAGCTATGTTTAAATATTAATTATTGGACACGTGGGAAGTTTCAATCCTGACGTCACACTTTAAAATTAATATGGCGTTATGACGTCTGCATATTCAGAGAATGCCAATGAATACATTTGAAAACTTACAGCAGAGTGCGTCCTGCGTGTACCACGATGAGGTGTGGGTATTGTGGGTCTTGGCGTACCTTTGATGAGGTGTGGGTATTGTGGGTTTTGGTGTACCTTGATGAGGTGTGGGTATTATGGATTCTGGGTGTACCTCAAGGAGGTGTGGGTATTGTGGGTCCCAGGTGTACCTCGAGGAGGTGTGGGGGTGGGGTGGTTTGTGTGTATACAGGATCGAGGCTCATTCAAGAGCTAGCACATCAAACACATATTAGCACATAAAACACAACAAAAACGGACACAAAAAACAATAAAGGGAGGAGGAGACAAGATGGGGAGAGAGGGAAGCACACAAGCACAACAGGAGAGAACAGGGACAACGGAACATCTGTTCGAAGGGAGAGGGCTGAAAGGGGGGGGGGGGGGGGGAGTAGGTACACGGTACAAAACAAATTGACACGACAAGGAATTTCAGGAATGAAGTCGGAGATTGAAAGAGGTGGATTTGGAGTGCATTAACGGGAGTAGGGGATAAATGGGGGTTCTGAGGCACATTAAATTTAACATTGAAGTCAATGGGGAAAAATAAGGAAACTTATTGACTCACACCCCCTCTCTCATAAAATTACACCCTTTTTCTCTCATTAAATTGCGCCCCCTTTTACTCTCGTCTGAGGAGGGGGTATTGCATTTGAGTCTGTTTGTCTGTTTGTCCGCACAGAATAAATATGATTTTGCTCTGCAACCGTTGGTCCGATTGACAGGAAATTTTCACTCAAAAAATTGCGCCCCTTTTGGTGCAACTCCACCTGTAGAATTTTTTAAATGAAAATTATGACGTCATTGGTCACGTGGTTTGGCCGCCATATACAGTCACGTGAAAAAGTAAGTACACCCCATGTAAAGTTTTGACTTTTTAAACATATTTCAACATACAGCTATTTGATCTTCATTTCAACAATATTGATAGATAAAGGTGATATAATATAACAAATATCATGAAACTTTTACATTTTGTAGTCCATTGTATAATTTAAATAAACAAAAATGCAAATTTCGCATGTGGAAAAAGGAAGTACACGCCTACATTTATCACTACTTCAAATACCTAAAATTAGAATCAGGTGCACCAGCTCAGGTGCAATTGATTAGAACATCGTTAGAGAGGATCTTGGAGGAACCTGTCTTATTTAAACCTCAGACATTTAGTTTGTTTGCTCTTTTTTGTTGAAGTGTGCGGCGTCACCATGCCTAGATCAAAAGAGCTCTCTGATGCCTTCAGAAAGAAGGTTATAGATGCCTACGAGTCTGGGAAGGGATTTAAAAAGATCTCCAAACAATTTGAAATCAATCAATCGACTGTCCGGAAGATCATCTGCAAGTGGAGAAGATTCCAAACAACTGCCAACTTGTTCAGGCCAGGCCGCCCCAGCAAGTTCAGCCCGAGAGCAGACCGCAAGATGCTGAAAGAAGTCTCGAAGAACCCCAGAATGTCATCACGGGACCTACAGGTAGCTCTTGCCACTGTTGATGTCAAAGTGCACGAGTCTACCATTAGAAAGAGGCTGCACAAATGTGATCTATCTGGGAGGTGTGCCAGGAGGAAACCTTTGCTGTCCAGAAAGAACATCAGGTCATGACTAAAGTTTGCCAATGAACACCTTGGCAAAGGCCAGCACTTCTGGAACAATGTGCTCTGGACAGATGAGTCAAAGTAGAGCTATTTGGCCACAGTACCAGAAGACATGTTTAGCGAAAACCAAAGACAGCATTTGACCACAAGAACCTGATACCAACTGTAAAGCATGGTGGTGGAAATATTATGGTTTGGGGCAGCTTTGCTGCATCAGGGCCTGGGCAGCTCACCATCATAGAATCCACTATGAATTCTTCATTGTACCAGAGGGTGCTTGAGGATAATGTGAGGCCATCTGTCGGAAAGTTGAAGCTCAACTTTTAGGTGGTCCTTGCAACATGACAATGACCCTAAACATACCAGTAAATCCACCAAGGAATGGCTGAAAAGAAAGAAATGGAGGGTTCTGGAATGGCCAAGTCAAAGCCCGGATCTAAATCCCATCGAGATGTTGTGGGGGGATTTGAAACGAGCTGTGCATGCAAGAAACCCCTCAAACATCGCACAGCTGAAAGAATTCTGCATGGAGGAGTGGGCAAAAATTTCTCCCGGTCGATGTCAGAGACTGGTAGACAGTTATAATAAACGCCTACTTGAGGTTGTTTCTGCCAAAGGGGGCAATACCACCTATTAGAGCCAAGGGTGCACTTACTTTTTCCACATGCGAAATTTGCATTTATGTTTATTTAAATTATACAATGGACTACAAAATGTAAATGTTTCATGATATTTGTTGTATTATATCACCTTTATCTCTCAATATTGTTGAAATGAAGATCAAATAGCTGGATGTTGAAATATGTTGAAAAAGTCAAAACTTTACATGGGGTGTACTTACTTTTTCACGTGACTGTATATATAGTGAAATGCTTGTTACTTGGCAAAAAACATTTTTTGACAAGGTTGTTGATCACTCCGGTTTATGTGTTTTTTGTTTGAGTGTTTGTCTGTCCGCTCACTTATACTTGCCTACAGGTCACAATTTTAAACTCATCTTCACGAAACTTCACCAAATGGTAGAGTTGGTGGTCGCACAGAATCCTATTTCTTTTTGAGCTCAAAAGGTCAACATAGGCTAAAGGTCAACCACTTTTTTCCAATTTATAAAATCCTTAATTTACATCTGATTGACTTGAAATCTGAATAGGATTTACATATCAGCGAACTGAAGTCACCCACCAACTATTTTTGAGATCAACATAGGCCAAATCGTCAAAAGGTCAACAACCTTTTCAAACCGTTGGACAAAGTTGGATTACATCAACAAAATGATGGATATCCTCAAATATGAAACAATATTCCAACAATTGAGAAGTGCAGCCAAACACAACCGTACGTCACAGTTGGAAGGTCAGATCACCAAACAGATGTTATAGCTTCACAAGCGCGGGGAACTATCTAAGGAGTTATACAACAGAATCAAACCTGTTGGAGCCCAACGTCCAATAATGTACGGCTTGCCCAAGACCCACAAAGAAAATGTCCCACCAAGGCCGATATTGTCCATGGTTGGTTCGGTACAACATGAGCTGGCCAAGTGGTGGGAGAGGTCCTGCAACCGGTATTGGAGTCATTTTCACAATTCGTGATCAAAGATTCTTTCCCTTTTGCAGAAGCAATTTGTGCTACAACACCGACAAGTGCGGACAACATAATCGCCTCCTTTGATATGCAAAGTTTGTTCACGAATGTCCCACTGATGGAGACTATTGATATATGTGCACATCTGCTATATCACAGTGATCTGGAACATCTGCAGATCTCAGAACAAGTCTTTGTGGAGTTGATGGACACAGCAACGAGGCAAGTTGAATTTAGTTTCAACAACATTATGTACGGTATGTCCGAACTGATGGAGTCGCCATGGGTTCTCCATGAGGTCGAGTGCTTGCGAATGCCTCTGTGGGTTATCACGAAATGCAGAAACTTACTGTTCAGCAAGGTGTGGATGCTCCCATCCTATACTATCTGTCTGTTGATGATATTTTTGCTTTGTTTGAGTCTCAGATGTCATGTGACGCATTCTTGACAAAGCTCAACACTCTCCATCCAGCGCTGAAGTTTAACATGGAGCTGGAATCTTCAAACACTTTACCTTTCTTGGACGTGTTGGTCGAAAGATCCGCACGTGGTTTCACTACATCATCTACTGGAAGCCTACCTCCACTGAGTAGTAGACTCGCTGGGATTCCTACAGCTCCACTAGAGTAGAAAATTGCCTTGATCAACATCCTGGTGAACAGAGCTCGGAGGATTTGGTCACCTTGTAACCTACCTGCTGAAATGGACAAAATCATGAATATACTCGGTGACAATGGTTACCTGGAGTATATATCAAGAGATATGTGCACAAGTTTCTCAACGTTACAAAGGAACACAAGATTGGTCCTGACAAATGTCCGGTATATATCAGGATGCCATGGAAAGGACAATCATCACGAAGGTTTGAAGAACAAATGAAACACAAGGTATCAAACACGTACCTGGCTGTGCAACCTCGAGTAATCTTCACCTCTCGCCGTCTGCTCACGTCAGTCAACAAGGATGTGCTGCCCACCTCACAAATCAGCAAAGTTATATATGAGTGGAAGTGCCGATGTGAAGCTCGGTACGTGGGCTGTACAACCCATGGGCTGGCTGATCGTATCAAAAAGCATGTCCGGATGTCCCCCTGGTGATTCGAAGAAAGAACTTGGGAGTGAGGACTCAACCGGTACGAACATGCAAGAACGTTCAAGGACCGTCGACCATTTCTTCTTCTTCTTCTTCTTCCTCTTCTTCTTCTTCTTCTTCTTCTTCTGCCATTGCACGGCACTTGGATGCCAACCCCGATTGTGCAGACCAGTACAATGCAGAGGTCAGAGTACGTTATATCTATGTATGTTAGAAGCAACCTTCACCCATTACACGGACCCTACATTGTGTCGTCGAAAGGAATTTGTACATTCTCTCATTCTGTTTCAACAAGCAAGGAAAGATTAAAGGTTTTCACCCCTGACCGCGTCAGGGTAAAAATGAATAATTGTCATCTCTGGACCAATCAGAGACAGCCATGGCTGAAAAGCATGTTGGGTAAATGCATCATGTGATATAGTTGAGCCAGGCCAAAATAAATATGCTTGCTTGTCCAGAATTGGCAAAGAGTCATTCCACAGTTGCTGGGCAGAATTGCTTCTTTGTGCTGAGCTGGCAAAAACATGTTTTATCTGTGGTTTTACCTTGTGTAACAATTGGGAGGCCAAGGGTGCTTGTATCAGCATTCCTGTGTTCTGATCTCATGCTTCGTTTCCACTTTTGCCTTCCTTTTATAGTAAGACAATTTGTATAAATATATAAGATGCAGTTTGAGTAGAATTTAGAGATCTGCTTGCCTGAGGACAAACTTTTCTCTCCGTACGTACGAAATAAATAATCCTTTGTCTATCAAGTGTTGTCTGTCATATTTTGATAAAGGTGGACAGACTTCTACAACAGCTGCCCAAGGTAATGATGTAAGTGGTGCGTCATCGCTGACAACTCCACTGCAGCCAATCGTAGGCCGGGACAGTGGTGACTGAGTCAACCAATGGGCGTTCAGAACACCAATTTGACTGAAGAACCAATCAGTGTCGTGGTTACTTAGACATGCTTATAAATGCACTAGTTCTCGTCTCTTCCGGTCTCTTTGCAGTGAATCGCCTTGAAGAGTACAGCACAAAAAGCTTCGGTGTAATTTTCATGATGTCGTTTTTGTTTTCATGTATATTAAAGAATCAACAACATTAATAACAAGGGTAAGGTTAAATGTTTATCAACTTTTGATTTTTCCCCACATTATACACAAACATTTAACATGACAAGCTCGTAATCGCATTGGACAGAACGGTAGATAAAGCATTTGCAGGAGGTAACAAGTGAATCCTCTTGGATTGCGCTGAGGTTCGGGCATGGAATTTCTAGGAGGAAGTATAATTTGTATGCAATGAAAGTACATGTAATATGGGATCGAGTAAGATTTGACATATCCACTTTTGTTATTCCCGATTCCTCATTATTTCAGAGTACATAGGCATAATGAAGAATATGACAATGACAATAACAGAACCTTGGGCCGAATCTCGCGCTTCACCAGTGCGCGTGCGCGAATTTACGTCACGTCGGCAGCGAGAAGGGGTTCCCCAACACGAACCAATCAGGAACTGCCACGTCACACTTATATGATCTCAGAATTCCTGTGACAGGAATTCGCGTTACACTGGCTGGAAGTCATTCGCTAGAGGCGCTTCCTCAGCGCTAATAAAGTATGGATTAAAGTTTCTCAAAAAGATCGAACTGGTCTGTAAAGGAAAATCAATATTTCAGCAGCAGTTTGATGTTAATTCATGCAGTTTTTCAAAAAGTAAACTTGAAGAAAGTATTCGATTTCTCCAAAACAGCAGTTTCTTAAAATTTGGCAACAAGATTCTCCAGCAGACATTGGAAATACCCATGGGTTCAGATCCCAAGATACTCCAGCAGACATTGGAAATACCCATGGGTTCAGATCCCAAGATACTCCAGCAGACCTTGGGGATACCCATGGGTTCAGATCCCAATATACTCCAGCAGACATTGGGGATACCCATGGTTTCAGATCCCAAGATACTCCAGCAGACCTTGGGGATACCCATGGGTTCAGATCCCAATATACTCCAGCAGACATTGGGGATACCCATGGTTTCAGATCCCAAGATACTCCAGCAGACATTGGGGATACCCATGGGTTCAGATCCCAAGATACTCCAGCAGACCTTGGGGATACCCATGGTTTCAGATCCCAATATACTCCAGCAGACCTTGGGGATACCCATGGTTTCAGATCCCAAGATACTCCAGCAGACATTGGGGATACCCATGGGTTCAGATCCCAAGATACTCCAGCAGACCTTGGGGATACCCAAGGGTTCAGATCCCAATATACTCCAGCAGACATTGGGGATACCCATGGTTTCAGATCGGAAGATACTCCAGCAGACAGTGGGTATAACCATGGGTTCAGATCCCAAGATATTCCAGCAGACAGTGGGGTTACCCATGGGTTCAGATCCCAAGATATTCCAGCAGACAGTGGGGATACCCATGGGTTCAAATCCCAATATATTCCAGCAGACCTTGGGGATATCCATGGATTCAGATCCCAATATATTGCAGCAGAAGGTAGAGATACCCATGGGTTCTGATCCCAAGATACTCCAGCAAACAGTGGGGATATCCAAGGGTTCTGATCCCAAGATACTCCAGCAAACAGTGGGGATATCCAAGGGTTCAGATCCCAAGATACTACAGCAGACAGTGGGGCTACCCATGGGTTCAAATCCCAAGATATTCAAGCATACAGTGGGGATACCCATGGGTTCAAATCCCAAGATACTACAGCAAACAGTGGGGATATCCAAGGGTTCAGATCCCAAGATACTACAGCAGACAGTGGGTATAACCATGGGTTCAGATCCCAAGATACTCCAGCAAACAGTGGGGATAACCATGGGTTCAGATCCCAAGATACTCCAGCAGACAGTGGGGTTACCCATGGGTTCAAATCCCAAGATATTCAAGCATACAGTGGGGATACCCATGGGTTCAAATCCCAATATATTCCAGCAGACAGTGGGTATACCCATGGGTTCAAATCCCAATATATTCCAGCAGACAGTGGGTATACCCATGGGTTCAGATCCCAAGATACTCCAGCAGACAGTGGGGACACCCAAGGGTTCAGATCCCAAGATACTCCAGCAGACAGTGGGGACACCCAAGGGTTCAGATCCGTTCCCTTTCTTTGCAAATTTGTTCCTGCACATGTACGAGTCTGATTGGGTCCAGAACATGTGCAAGAATAAACTAACAAATGCACGAAGATGAGGAAAAATCTGCAGGTTCATTGATAATGGATTTGTATTTGATCAGCTTCATGATGATATACATCCAAAAAGAATTTGAATTAAAAAAGGAAAAACCAAACTTCCACTTCAGTTTCCTTTTTAGAATTACAAATCGATATCAATAACAAAAAATTTCACACCAAATAATTTGATAAACGAGATGCTTTTCCATTCCACATTGTACGAACGCCTTTCTTAGACTTAGCAACATTCCTGAAAAGTTATTCCATGGTCCGGATACAGGTGAAATAATTAGGACTGATAGCAACCACACACAGCACTGAACTTATCAATAGATTAAAACAACTAGTCAGACGTTTACTAATACATCACTGAACTTATCAATAGATTAAAACAACTAGATAGATGATTACTAATACATCACTGAACTTATCAATAGATTAAAACAACTAGTTATATGTTTACTAATACATTACTGAACTTATCAATAGATTAAAACAATTAGTTAAATGTTTACTAATACAGCATTGAACTTATCAATAGATTAAAACAACTAGTTAGACGTTTACTAATACATCACTGAATGTATCAATAGATTAAAACAACTAGTTAAATGTTTACTAATACAGCATTGAACTTATCAATAGATTAAAACAACTAGTAATATGTTTACTAATACATTACTGAACTTATCAATAGATTAAAACAACTAGTTAAATGTTTACTAATACAGCATTGAACTTATCAATAGATTAAAACAACTAGTTATATGTTTACTAATACATTACT